>NW_026606059.1:12310000-12650000 GCF_029834395.1 Sorex fumeus | reverse complement strand
ACAAATAAAATATTGTTAGGTAAATAGCACTGTAGCACTGTCCTCCTGGTGTTCATCAATTTTCTCAAGCAGGCACCAGTAATGTCTCCATTGTGAGACTTATTGTTACTGTTTTTGGCATATCAAATACACCACGGGGAGCTTGCCAGGCTCTACCATGTAGGCCAGATACTCTCTGTAGCTTGCTGGGCTCTCTGAGAGGGGCAGGAATCAAACCCTGGTCGGCAGCATGCAAGGCAAATGCCCTACCCGCTGTGCTATGGCTCCAGTCCTAAGACTAAGAAGTTCTGAAAATTTTCTATTCTATTTTTACCTATGCTGCGACTTCTAAAAGAGATAAACTGTTTCATTCTAGGCTTTTCTGTGTGGACATTTGTTGCCCATCATCTAGTCTATTCTTTCTTGGGCACATATTTGCTGCCCTATTCTATATTGAAAGACCCCCCAACTTTGAGGTTTCTGAACACTAGGAACACTCAAGTTAGGTAAATAAGTAAATAAAAAAGATTTGCTTGTGTAACTAAGCAAATTATAATTTAAATATATTTTAAATGTAGAGTCTGACTACATGGCTCTGTGTGTGTGTCTGTGTGTATATGTGTGTATGTACACATACACACATACACATAAAGCGTAGCAATAGGTTGAATTTCTCTCAGAATACATGGATAAATATACTGAGGAATTCTTTGTGAATTACATATTCCTATATTTGCCTTTTTCAGCAGGTTCTTCCCCAGAGACAGAACTTTAGTGTATTTTGCGTTGAACCTCTTTCCCTCACTGTCCCTGTGTATGTCACAAGTGCCTGACACTCTGTTTCCCATCCCTTTCCTGTATAATGCACATTTAGAAACCCAACATCAATTATAGAATAATGTTGAATAAGCATTGCTTGGATCAAATACCTCAGCTATTTCCTTTTGTACACTCAGACTCGCTGTCCATCTCTAGCTGTCTTTAAATTAATTAACCAGTAGCTCAATCCAAAGCCTGCCTTTCTGCTCTCGCTGACTTGGGGTTTGTATCCAAGCCACCTCGCTCCAGGCCTTTTTTCATTAGGACTGACCTTGGAATCTTACATCTTGAGTATCCTGCTGCATCTATTCAAGGACTGGGATGCTGGTCCCTAACTCCATGTTCAAATCACTCCTATAATACCCACTGTAAACCATGTATAGAAAATCTTATACTACTATGTAAAATCTTATACTCTTTACTATGGTTATTTCCCTTTGAATTTCTATCAATGCTATATTACTGTTCCTAAATCCAGAGCATTTCAATGCAATTTAAAAAAATGAAGAGCAGCAAATTTTATCCAGTAAATTACTCATCTTGACCTAAATTTTGCCAATTGATTTATAAGTAAAGTAAAGGCCCTCCCATTGATCATCGATTTGCTCGAGCGGGCCCAGTAACGTCTCCATTGTGAGACTTGTTGTTACTGTGTCTGGCATATCGAATACGTCACAGGGAGCTTGCCAGGCTCTGCCATGCAGGCGAGATACTCTCGGTAGCTTGCCGGGCTCTCCAAGAGGGGCGGAGGAATCGAACTCAGGTCGGCCATGTTGGCTGCATGCAAGGCAAATGCCCTACCGCTGTGCTATTTGGGTGTCTTGTTTACTTGAGGCTTTCTATTTTCTCTTACTATCCCATACTAATACTCTGAATATCCCAAATAAGAAAAACAAAATTGAAATTACTTCAAAGTATTAAATCTTAAGTATGTGAAAGTGAAGTCTTGGTAGTCAATTCCCTTCTTTGCGTTTTAATAGATCATGTTTGAATCTTGACATTATCAGCTATGTGTGTATTTCCTAAAAGAAATAACTTTTATACTATTAATACTGGGGCTGGAGTGATAGCACAGCAGGTAGGGCATTTGCCATGCATGGAGGCTGACCCGGGTTGGATTCTTCCTCCAAGATCCCAGCAAGCTACCAAGAGTATACTGCCCACGTGGCAGAGGCTGGCAAGCTCCCCATAGCATATTCGATATGCCAAAACCCAGTAACAATGATGGGTCTCATTCCCCTGACCCTGAAGGAGCTTCCAATGTGGCACTTGCTAAAATCTCAGGGCTAGGATGAATGGAGATGTTACTGGTGCCTGCTCGAGGAAACTGATGAACAACAGGATGACAATGATACAGTGATTTGTAAATGAATGCACCCTTAGATCAGCAAAATCTATTAATCTTCCCCATGGTGAGGTCTTGGTCTATTGCTTGTTTATAGAGTAGGGGCTGGTTATTTAATTGGTTCCTGACCCACAGATATAACTTTTCTCACGATCAAGTTCTTATTCTGCCTTTCATCAGCCAAGTGCATGTTGTGCAGTGCTGACACCTCTCTCTGGTTTCTGCTGGCTCCTTCTCCATG
Organism: Sorex fumeus; assembly: GCF_029834395.1. Taxonomy (NCBI): domain Eukaryota; kingdom Metazoa; phylum Chordata; class Mammalia; order Eulipotyphla; family Soricidae; genus Sorex; species Sorex fumeus. The sequence continues at coordinate 12,647,616 of NW_026606059.1, read as the reverse complement.
ACATTCACAGCTCAAATGCTAACACTTCTTTGTTGTTAGTTGTAGTTTCAAACTACCTGGTAACATGAAATTGGATCTACTCAGTATACATATTTCTCTATTCGGCTACTATAGTTAAGATGAGCCCATTGGTGACTCCTATCCTGAGCTTCTGTTGCTCATAGGGCCCTTTAGTTCCACAGTGGTACCCTTTGATGTGACAGTTTTGCTTTGTTATTTTTAAAAAATAATTGAATCAGTTACAGAGTCATTTATGATTTGGTTTTAGTCATAGAATGTTTCAACACCCATCCCTTCACCAGTGCACATTTCCCACCCCCAAAGTACCTGTTTCCCTCCTCCCACCAACCCATTTCCCCCACCATATTCATAACTTTTCTCTCCATCTCTCTCCTTCTCTCCTCTCCATGTATCTCTCTGTCTCTCTGTCTCTCTCTAGCTCTCTGCCTCTCTTTCTCTTGCCCTTCCTTCTTCCCTCACTCCCTTCTTCCTTCTGTGCATTATCGTTTGCAGTACAGGTACTGAGAGGTTTTCATGCATATCCTTTTACCTGCTTTCAGCTCTCAGTTCTGATGAAGAATGACCATTTCCAACAATCATCGTCACAGTGGTTCTTTCTTTATTCTAACTCAAACATATATTTTATACAAAAAATACTCTAAGAATTGTTTAAATACCTTTCAAACAATTACAATTAAATACTTTATTAAATAAGTATTTAATTACAATTAAATACTTTTCAAAGACAACACATTAGATAATCTTCTTATTGACACTACTGAATTCATGTTTGTTGTATTTGCTAATAAGTGGGGGCTTGAAGACAGAGTTTTGCTATTGTTCTACTATAGAATACATATAGGAGATCCCAAGTTTAATTGTTTTCACTACAGAATAAAGAGCTAAATTTTTTTTTAAATTTTTATTAGTGAGACATCATGAGGTGCAGTTGTAGACTTACAAATTTTTGTGCTTGGGTTTCAATTATACAATCATCAAATACCCATCCCTCCACCAGTGCCCATTTCCCACCACCACAGATCCCAGTATCCCTCCCACCCCCCATACCCCCCATCTCACCTTGCCTCTGTCACACGGCATTCCCTTTTGTTCTCTCTCTCTTATTTGGTGTTGTGGTTTGCAGAAGATGCAATGGGTGACAATCATGTTTGGTCTATAGTCTACTTTCAGCATACTTCTCCCATCCTGGGAGGATCCTCCCAATACCCTTTATTTGGTGTTCCCTTCTCTATCTGAGTTCCCTTTTCCCCTAGCATGTGTGGTTGACCTCCAAGCCATGGAGTAAAATTCTTGGCCATTCTTGGGTGTTAGTTTCCTATTTTGTTACTTTATGTTCCCCAGGTGAATGCAATCTTTATATGTCTATCCCTTTCTTTTGAGTCATTTCGCTTAATATGATACTTTCCATGTAGTACCACTTGTATCTAAATTTCATGACTTCGTCTTTTCTAACAGAAGCTAAATTTTTAAAGCTAAAATATACTGTTTGAGTAATGTCCAGATAGATTTATAAAGATTATTTTAACATAATTCATAGGTTTGTATCTATACCCACTACTTCTTTTATTTAGTCATAATTTATTATTTAATTAATGCACACACAGAAATTTAAAAGCATATAAGGTACAATCATGTCTCTACATTTATCTAATAGAATGCCTAAATAATAAAACCAAGTACCTTGGTTTGGTTGAAAAACTCTCAATGATCTGATCCTAGCTTATCTCTCAAGCTCTCTAACAACATATTTCATATCATGTATTTTGATCAAGCAGCATCAACCCTTTTAGGATGCTGACTAGATACAAACATCTTACTCATACTTTGTCTTCAGCATATAGTGCCCTTCAAGTTTAATTCCTTCTCTTTCCTAACTATTGGATAAGAAGGATGAATGCATAATTTCTTTTTCTGATGTCTATTTCTTCTAGATTTTATTATATATTCTTTTCCTGTATTTATAATGTCAGTTGTATCCTTTTGCATTCTATATGCTCCATTTTTATAATACCTTTTAAAATATGAGTATCAAAGTTAATTTTTCCATAGAAGTGATATTTATAATTATTGGTGAAAATATCACCTAATAAAAGTATATTTAACTGTTAGCTGAAATTTTTCTAATATAGAACTGTATTGACTATCCAAGTATGCATTGTCTAGAGACCATGAACACTAAATCTTCTCCTACTGGTAAGAATGAAAGTACAAGTCCCAATTCAATAAGAGAAGCATTTCTTCTGAAAACTCTTCTACTAACAGAAAGGTAATAAAGAACTTTATAAAATAGGATTAGAGGCCCAGTTTTCCACAGGAAACATTTGAAAATTTAGCCTTTAAAGGTGTTTTAGATTTTCATAAAAATTGTGTTATGAATGTTTACCAGTATAAGCAAATTTATTAAACCCAAGCTCAATGTTTGCAAAAATATAGTTTAAAATGACAGTTGCCTTTAGTTGAGTGTTCCTTTATAAAAATCTTTAGGCTCACATCGGAATCAAAGAAATCACGTTTCTTTTTTCTCCTTTCTTATCAAATCTCAGAGGGAAAATGAAAGAGAATTCACAGCAAAAAAATATTAAGTTCTACATTGTAGAAATAAGTTAATGCTAGTGAAGAAAAGGAAGGGGAAACTTTACATAAAATACAACTTGAGATAAAGGGAAAGTAGACAACCTGGCTATAGCTATCCCTTGGTCCACAGTCACAGTGTGAAGAGAGATGTCCAGTCTTCTTCTGATCATCTCTGGGGAAAACAAAGACTGCACTTAACACTTGTGTCTTTGAAAAATTGTTATGGTTTGAAATGGTTGTTTCCAGAAAACTGAATTGAAAAACCTAATCAAAGTGTTATTTTGGAACTTTCACGCAAACTTCCAGAGGAAGAGCAGGGGTGATAGAACAGTGGGTATTGTGCTTGCTTGGCACATAGCCAACCCACATGAGTTCAATCCTCAACATCTCATATGGTCTCCCTGAACATTGCTAGGAGTGATTCCCTAGGTGCAGTGTGAAGAATAACTCCTGGGCATCACTGAGTGTGTCCCCACAATACAAACAAAACAAAACTGAAACAGAAAATTCCCTGAGGAATTTTTATAGCTTGAGAGACAGTATAGTTGGTAAGGTACTTGTCTTGCACAGGCAGACCCAGGTTTGAACGCTGGCACCTAAAAGGTCCATAAGCCCTGCCAGGAGAGATCCCTGAGTTCAGAACCAGGAGTAAGTTAGCATGCAAACAAACAAATTGCAGAAGAGCCAAAAAGTGCTCTTAGCAGGAGAGCACTTGCCTTGTAGGCATGAAGACTTGTGTTCAATCTCCAGCACCTCAAAAATACCGAAAAGAAACAATGACAAAGTCAGGAAAAATATAGGAAACTCAGAATAATCAGTCAATTAACTGCCAGCCTCATATGTTCTGATAAAAAAAAAAAGCTATAATTTTCCAATTGAAAATGCTGAAAACTTGGGAAATAGTAAATAAAATAGTATGCCTTTGCAATATATTTTGGGGATCTATTGTAGGATAACATTGGTTTGTCCTTTCTACCTTGCCACAGGGAGCTTAGGTTTATCAGGTTATACCCATCACAGTGCTCCCAAGACACTCCCATTGCTTTGCTTATCTGTAACCTCTTTCCTTGTGCTCTGCTTCCCCAACTGGTCAATCACCTGTACCCCCTAATCAGACTCCATTAACTTGTAAGGGCAGATCCTTCTGAAGACATGCAACTCGTATTCATAAGCGAAATATTGCCTTTCTCTTCTCCTTATGTCCTTTTACTTCAGAGCAATGTCCTTTTTGTATAGGCACAGGAAGACAGTTAATGCTATGCTTTTGTAACTTGGGAGTTGACTCCAAATAGTAATTCACTCCTGGGAATCTGTTTTCTCAACTTAAGCCTCAATTGCCCTTACTTTCTGGCACCCCAAAAGCAGGGTCCAGTGAGGGACTGGATGGACCCAGGCAAGCTGTGAGCTATCCTGGCATTGAAATGGGCCAGGCCAAGTGCCATAATATTTAACTATAAGTTAAGAACATGATCATGGACAAATTTTGTCATGATCCAAAAAGAAAGTAACAACTAGATTAGGATACTGCTCAGGTTAGGAAAAAACTAATCTAGCCTGAGCACTGTAATCTGAGATCTATACTGAGACGTCCTCAAGAGAGCTGCCCTACAAGCTTAATGTATCTCTGTGTCCATACAAAATGACTAATATGAATATTTATATGTTTGTTGGACTAAGGAAAGGAGAAACACTCCTATACTTTGTATTTCGATCTTGGGCGGGTAGTCTTGCTGAATGAGAATTTGTGCTAGAAGGAGCTTCCCTTGAGTGAAGGATTTTATCTCTGTTGATTGTAGGACCACATCTATGTGTAATCCCCAATTCCTCCTGATTTGGGAGGCTAAGGCTGTAAGAGTGGAATGGAGTAGTATCCAAGGGAGAATCAAGGAGAATCAGGAAGAATAAAGAAGAATCCAGGAAAATTAGCAGGATCCAAGAGGAGGATGAAGGGGATTAGAGAAGGGGTTGAGGAAGAGGAATGGAGATGATATTGGAATAAATTGCAATGGACACCAACCAGCCTGGCCCTCATTTCCTCCTTCGTCCACATCCATTGACATCTGCCACCCCAGGGTGAGGAAAGCAGTGTGAGACCACAGAATGCAGGTGGTAAGAGAGAGAGAGCCCCCATGGTCCTTTATATTTGTTTTTTGAATATACAATCTATAAACCACAAAAGACTATCTTCCAGAAAAAAAAAAGTTTTTAGACTACCAATTTCTGCTGGAAGATTCTGCTTAAGAGTCTATATGAACTGTGTCCCTAAAGCAATAGAGATAGTACACACAGGAACAATGAAAGCAGAAATTTTAATGTATAACAATCCCTATGAGATAATAAGATGTCGCGCAAATGTTATTTCCCCACATGGCAGAGTCTGGCAAAGTCCCCGTGGCATACCCAATATGCCAAATACCAGTAACAATGATGAGTCTTATTCTCCTAATCCTGAAAGAGCCTTGAATATGGCATTTTTTAAAATCTCAGGGCTAGGACGAATAGACATTACTGGGGCCTGCTCGAGGCAATTGACCAACAGGATGATCGTGATCATGATCATGAACAATTCCTATGCAGGATAATTTAGGAACACAATCCACACCAGTCACTTCATGACTACAACCCACTCACAGTGTTTCCCATCTATATTTCCAACATCCTCTATACACCCTAAGAACAAAGACAATAAACAAATATCTGAGGACAACAGAGTCAATGAATAAATATCTGAGGGAGAAGTATAGTGCATCTTCTGCAAGAAAGCACACCACAAAAGAATAAACTTTCCAAAATAGCTATTGGATACATCACCAAAATCACAAGAACAAAAGAATTAAACAGGGAATCTCGAGTGGGGAACTGTGCAGACACTTCACTGGAGAGAGCAGCATGCACATCCTGCTGACTTATCCCTGGGCTGATGAGCATTCCAAGCTCAGAGCTGGGAAGGAAGATTCCAGGGAGGTTTGGAGAGCCTCAGAGACTTCTAAGAAATAGAGGTTCGGTCAGAGATTGGGGGGAAAGGGAAGGAGGGGGGAATCAAACCTGAAAACTGATGCCATAACCTTGGGACTTCATTCTCACATAACTTCATTTAGAGTTGAAAAACATAAGCAGATAATGAGACCATTCAGCAAGGAACATTGATTCTCTGCTGAGTAGGAAAGAGCCCCTGGGCAGGTCCTGAGCTAAACTAGAGAGCTGTGATGACTGCAGAAACAAAGCCACCCTCAGCTGAATCACTGAGCTTTTGCCTAAACCCCAGTTTTAGACACAAGGGATGACCTAAGTACTTCCAAGGTCACCTTGAGCCTAACAAAGAATCAGCTGGAGGCAAATCCAAATGCCAACTCAGCAGGTCTATTTGCATGACAAGTCGATTTGGCAACTGGTGCTGCCAAACAAGAGTCCCCATTTTCAGCCCAAATGTTTGGAATATTGACACCACTGCCATGGTTAGGCATCAGAAACTGCAAATGCAACTGTGACCACACAGGTTTGTCCATCTTCAGGTAGAGCTGCTGGCAAGGTGAGCTTTTGACAGCATATTCCCAATAGCACTTCAGAGCAGGACAAAGTCAATGCCATGGTCTTTGAATAAAAATAATGTGTGAGAACCCACCACTACCACTCAGACCTCCACAAAACCTGGTCCTTATCCATAGCCCTTGCAATGCATCAGACACAAAGATGAAGTTAGTGGGATTCACCTGTCTTAATAGTCAAAGACAAAAGTCTAAGAAAGATACCAAGTATGTAAGAGCTCTCCCAGCTTATCGATGAAGACTTCAGCCTGACAATCGTAAGGATGCCCACTGGACTGAGGTCAATGTTAGAAAAGGGCAACACACAAAAAAATGAGAAAGAATGAGAATATTTTCCTCAGCAACACCAAACTGTAAAACATAGCAGGTGACTAAAAACACAGTTGAAGGGCGCAGTTTCAGAAAGATAGACGCCGAGGTTTGAGTTAGTGTGTGTGAGGATAAGCTTTATAAAATTATCGCAAAAAAAAAGAAAAACTAAGAAAGATGAATAAATAGGATTTCTGGGACAGCTCCAATAGGATGTCACATTCCCAATATAAAAGTTTAGGAAGAAGAGGAAAGAGAAAAATGAAAAAGTATTGGTTAAAGAAACTATAACCAGAAACTATTCCATATGAAGACTGAGTCATGTACGTAGATTTAAGAAGTTCTAAACGCTTCTAACAGAATAAACACCCCCCAAAGAATATTATGAGACATCGTAAATAAAATGGCAAAGCTATAGCCAAAGATAGAAAAAGAGTCCAGAGCATTACGAGCAAAGCAAAAACAAGCCTACAAGCAAACCCCAATAGGAATCGCAGCTGTCACTCTTCAAGCTCATATTATCCCTTAAATACGTATCTCAAGTGCTTCTCTGTTTCTTTACTTATGTATTTCGAACACATTTCTCCTCTTTGGTCCTCTCATATTCTTTCAAAGCAAGTTTCATTCAATAAAAACAATCTTGCTTAAACACACACACACACACACACACACACACACACACACACATACACACACAGAGCTTCTCTATCAAATGAAGTCCTACAGTAGTAGATAATGTAAGATATAACGAACACATTAAATTAAAAGTAAGGGCTGGAGTAATAGCACAGCGGGTAGGGCGTCTGCCTTGCACGCGGCCAACATGGCCGACCCGAGTTCGATTCCTCCGCCCCTCTCGGAGAGCCCGGCAAGCTGCCGAGAGTATTCGATATGCCAGACACAGTAACAACAAAGTCTCCAATGGAGACGTTACTGGGCCCGCTCGAGCAAATCGACGATCAACGGGAGGGCCTTTACCTTTACCTTTACCTTTAAATAAAAATACTCTATCAAGCCAGGTTCTTACTTGAACTAACAAGAGTGGCATGAAGTTTTATAGACAGACAAATAGAAGTTAAAAAAAATGACTAGTACACCCTAACTGAAAGAAGTACCAAGTAGCCTTCTATAAAGAGGAAAAAAAAAGATTACGTGGAATAATATATGTAAAACAGCAAAGGTGAGAATGGAGGAAAGTAGGAATGGGGTCTTATATAACAAACTCAAGGTCGAAATGCCTTAAACTTACTTAAGAATAGAAACTCAATTTCAGAGTAAACTGCTTAGTAATCTCAAGAAAAACATACTTAGAAGAAACAGAACAAGAAGAGTCAAATGGGACATGACCACCATATTATAGAAAGCAGAGATCACAGTACAAGAGATAATAAAATGAAGGTCATTCACTAATAACATGACTCCATATAAATATATGCAATGAACTTATTTAAATAGTTTTGCTTAACCCTAATGGCCAAAATGTATTTAGTGCCCAAAATAGTCAGGTGAATCAAGAAATTGAACTCTACTTGTTGTTCCTTAGAATGATGTACTTGAAATATTATAATAAACACAGACAATGTATAAAGATGGACAACAACCATGCAGGCAAATAGAAGTTATAAAAAAATGTGCCGGTCATACTTAAATCAAACAAAATACACTTCAAACTGAAATTGTGTGTGGCATGGCGGAATACTATGGAGCTGTAAAAAATAAACTTAAAGTTTTATGCCACTTTAATGAAACTGAAATGGACTGTGTTCCATAAAGCAAATAAGTCAGAAATAGAAGAACAAATACTGGATAATTTCACTCATCTGTAGTATGTAGAGAAGAAAAATAAGAAAATAGACAAATAAAAGTGTTGACAGGTCCTTGACTCTGGATTGCCAGTTTAATATTATCAAGTACAAATAAGAGAGAAGGGGGTAAAAAAGTGGACTAGAAGTAACACAATGACTTTAGTTGGGTACTTTGGTGACTAAAGGTGCTATAATTGTAACCAATACTATGCTCATTAATGCTATTCTAAGTATGTTATCTTAACTACCATAAAAAGATGAAAACTAATATAAATTCGAAAGTTAACCACAGAAAGTATTATCTTTACTTATTAGAAATATATGGAATTTTAGTCAGAGTTCCCTAGGAGTGGGGTGGGGAAAAAATCAATAGGTCTCCTCATTCCCTCTCAAAACATTGTCAGACAGGGACAGAGACGGAGAGAGTCGCAGATTCAGACAGAAACAAAAATAGAGACAGAGAGAATTCACTCCTTTCCTACAGAGATTTTTTTTATGCCACCACAGTAAGGAAAGCAGATTTCTTTACTCAGTACACTGACTCATAGATTCAAATGCTAATCTCTTTGGGAAACAGCCTCACAGTCACACCCAGAAAGAATGTTGTACAGTGATTGAAGCATCCTTAATACAGTCAAAGCTGACACATTAATCATCCCAGTTCTACTCTGTTACCCACATTTACCTTTCAGGTGTTCAACAGAAAGCATGCGGTTGTGTTGCTTTGTTTCGTGCATGTAACACTCATGTAACATGTATATGCATTTGTGATAAATTTAGGCCATCAATTTTAAGAGTTAAAAAAATAATATTTTGGATAGGAAAAGCTGCAAGACAGTCTTTATATAATGATGTGGCTCAGCTCAACAGAGATTTTGTAGTCTTTGCGCATTATAAATGGTTCCATTGTCTTTGGCAGGAAAACTTGTGTCAAAGCCTATGCATTTTCCACTTCTTTCATGCCAGGCATCGCCCTACAGATTTAAGATCTAACTTTTCGAATCTTAATTTTATGTCTCTTAACTATATATCCAAAATCTCCATTCCTTCACTATTTCTTTCCTTATCTTTCACAATTACATGTTCGTATCACTGTTACCTGTAATTGTTAGTGAATGCTTAAAATTGCACCATAAATAAGGACTGCAAATTTAAATATATTAGGAAGCTTGTTAGAGAAAGCCTTAATATAGAAATATAACATTTGGAATGCTCAGGCCAACAAATGCAATGAGAAATTTAGCAAGACTCTTAAAATGCCATTTATCATGATTGTTTCTTTATAGAAACAGTGGAAATTAGTGACCTAACAGTTGGAAAAAGTTTGCTTTTCAATGTATTTTTATTTTATATATATTCTTATTATTAAAATTTGTTTATTATACATGTAAATTTTATGTACAATTCTTCAAATGTATATTGACTTGCAGGACACTTGTGCACCAATAGAGTTCTCTATTTTACAGTTATTGGTGAAGTGAGAGAGAAAATATTCTCTCCCCAAAACGGCAGGAAGATTCATGGATCAATATGAGTTTCTGAAGGACAATGAACCTTTTTGCTATTTTTTAACATTAGTTTAACCTATTCTTCAAAATAATTGCTCTCCAAAAATTATTCCAAAAGAAAGTCTAATCTTTCCTCAAGATATTCATTTCCAGTGAAATAAGTTAACTAAGAAGAAATTTCTATTTGCTATGTTTTCTGTACTTGGGGCTTATCTTTGGTTGAATTTCTGTGATTAAATAGTTAAGGTAATATATTAATATTAACTACAGCATCTTGTGTGGGAATAATTTTATAAATTTAAAATAGAAAGAGTGCATTTTGTTCAAATATAGGATTTATGCTCTATCTATGAACATATTATTCCTGTGGTTTCTATGAGTGTATAATGTGTAGAGTCCATAAAAATATTTGCAAAATTATTACTTTAACATATTTATTATTAATTTAGTTATATTTTTAAATTATGATTCTATACTAACAACTTTATGTGTATTTTAGAAGACCTCACTCATAAAGAAAATGTACCTCAAGACAATATTAAGCATTTGTGTGGACAATAGGAAAAAATAGAATAACTTAAGGACATACATCTATCCTAACATGTTTAGAAACTCGATTCACTGGAAAATTATTAGCAATATTTCCATTTTTAGTTTAAATTTTATTGTTAGAATTTTGAGCAAAATATGCAATGTTTTCCAACTAAGTTAAAAAATATTTTTTTAAATCTATAAAAAGAAACATTGGTTACAGATGAAAACCATGACCCAAATGCTCACTGTTGAGTTAGAATTAAAATAGAAATTATATAAAATAGATTGCCAAAATTTAATAATGACACAATAAAAAAAGAAAGGATACATATGCTGCAGATGCTAATACTATTTGGTATTTTTCTTCCCACATCTTCCTACAACATATACCAATAGAAGCTGAATAAGTTTGTGTCTAGCACAAATTATTTTCGGTCCATTTATTTTAGTGTACATAATTACAAGCAAATTCTTCAGTGAAGTTTTGCTTTATTTATATTAACAGCAATATAAATTGAAGATATGAAGCAGAACTCAAGTCCTTTAAAATTAGAAATAACATTTTATAAACCACTGATTTGAAAATTTGATTCTGGAAAGGAATTATTAGTTGAGGATTTGGATTGTAAGCCATTTACTTGGCTTGATAAGCCATACATAGGTTTAGAATTAGCAGCTATAAGGGATTTAAAGTGTAACATCTCTTCATTTTTTACTCCACCTCGCTTCATCTATTGTAAATAGCAGAAGTAAAGCACATGGTATTTAGGTGTTAACCAATATTTCTGAATTCAGTCAAATGAAATCCTTAAATGTCACAAACTCTACTTGAGTTAAAAAAACTAAGTATCACATATTATTGACAACTTGGTTGGAATTTTGGACAGAAATAAAGGAAAGGCCTTATTTTTCACCTGAGATTTTTTTCTGAAAATGTTAATAATAGTGTTGTAAATAATAATATGATTAGCTTAAATATTAAAACAGCAAAATTTCTTTTCTTATGCTAACCAATTTAACTTTTCTGGAAATGATGTCATTTCACCTGTAGCATTGTAGCACTGTCCTCCCATTGTTCACCAATTTGCTTGAGTAGGCCCAGTAATGTCTCCATTGTGAGATTTTTCTATAGTATGTCATTTCACCTATATATTTAAATTTCTTACCTTTAAAGTGTAATATTGGGTGCTAACAAACACTATAACTTTACTAGAGAACATGTCTAGCTCAAATTATGACTATCCATCTGTGATTGTAATCGATATTTCAACTCAGAGTCATGAAAGCAATCTGAAACCAACTTAATTTCAAATAATTGCTAAATCTCGAACAACCTGATTTCATAAACAGGCGATACACTAGTTTTGTCTGAGCCGTCTAAGGCACACGGACATTGTAGAGATGTGGTATTCCTCTATATCTAAACCACAGAGCCATTAACGACCACAACATGAGCTCCAAACCACAACAACCAAATTTTAAAACTCGCCTATCAAGAGAGCAGGTGAATGCATGGTAGGGTACTCGGGACACTGGTGGTGGCATTGGTATTGGAACATTACTAATGTTTATACCAATTAGCCTGAATCTCAACTATGATTAACTTTATAAAAGAAAAAAACAACCTTAATAAAAACAATTTTTTGTGTTTGTGGGATAGATGCCAAGTGCCAAGAAGTGGTATTACTGAGTTGTAAGAGAGTTATAAATCACTTTTTTTTTCATTTTTGGGCCACATCCAGCTGTGCTCAGGAGTTACTCCTGACTCTGCTCAAAGGAATCACTCCTAGCAGGGCTCAGGGGACCATATAAGGTGCTAAAGAACAAACCTGAGTGACCGCATGTAAGACAAGTACCTGTTCTGCTATTGCTTCAGCCATGACTGCTATAGTTTGGAGAAGACTTCCATTGATTTGCATAGAGGCTGAACAAGGAGGCATTCCCCCAACAGTGGATGAGGGAATTCTATCAATACTGGCTGTTTCCAGACTTCTGTTTTCCTTTGTGCATTTGTTATGGCCATACTTTGTTTACAGCGAAACATATATTTCTCCATGAGAGAGAGAGAGAGAAAGAGACAGAGTGACACACACAGAGAGAAAGAGAGTGAAAGAGAGAGAGAAAGAGAGAGAGAGAGAGAGAGAGAGAGAGAGAGAAAGTCACTGGCAGTCCCTCTCCTGACTAACTTCTCTCAGATCCATCCACATAGCAGTAACTATCATGGTTTCAACTTTTCTTATAGTTTGATTGTATTCCATTTACATATATACTGTAGTTTTATGAGCAGTTTTTCATATGTCTATTTGCTACCTGTATATCTTCTATAGGAAAGTATCTGCTTACTGCTTACTGTTCGCATTTTTGAATGGGGTTGTATTTTTTGCAGTTGAGTTTTGTGAGTGATTTATAGACTTTGGATATTAGCCTATATCTGATGGTTTGTGTACAAATATCTTCTCCCATTCAGTCACTGTCACTGTCCTCCCGTTGTTCATCGATTTTCTCGAGTGGGCCCAGTAGCATCTCCATTGTGAGACTTTGTTGTTACTGTGTTTGGCATATCGAGTACGTCAAGGGCAGCTTGCCAGGCTCCTATTCAGTATGGTATCATTTTATTATTTAGTATTGAAAACATATTTCAAAAATGCGGTCAATTTCCCAGAGAGTTTTGTCAGCATTTTCTTTAATGCAATTAACAAATTCTGGTCTAATCTAGAGTTCTTTAGACCTACCTGAATTTGCTTTTGAGAATGGTGTGAAGTACAGCTAAATTTTTATTATTTTACAAGTGGCTATACAGTTTTCCCTAAAACATTTGTTGAAAAAATATTCTTTGCTACACTTTGTGCACTTAGCTCCTTTGTAGTTGAATCATTGTTCATGATTCTGGGGGTTTAACTCAGGACTCTCAATTCTGCTCCATTGCTTTTTGGTCTATCCTTCCCCAATACCAAACAGTTTTAATTATTATGGCTTTGCAGAACCTTTTAAATTTGGGAAATAAAATGCCTCCCATCTCTCCCTATCTACCTTACAATTGATTCTTATTCTTCTAGATAATTATGTTTAGAAATACCATGATTTTTGTGTACTAATTTTAAAACCTGCTACCAGATTGTGTTTTATTATTTCTAAAAGTTTTTTCTCAGAGACTTAAGGTTTTTGATGTATAGTATCACAAAATTTACAAATAGTGGCAGTTTCAAAACTTTTCATTTCCAATACGGTTACATCTGATGTAAATTTTTTATCATTTTGATGATGTATGTTCATATCCCTTATGAAATATATGATTTGTTCATATCCCTTCCTTGCATACCTGGGATGAACTCCACTTGACTTTTGTGTATGATCCTTTTGATTTATTACTGGATACAATTTGTCAGGATTTGGTTCATTATCTCTTCTTCAATATTCACCAAGGATATAATAAAATGGTCTACAATTTGTCTTATCTTTTGCAATGCTTGTTTTAGGTATGTGTATGACATTGCTCTCATAGAAGCAATTAGGAAATATTTCTTTTTACTTAACATTTTGGAAGGGCTTGAAGAGACTGGAAACTAAGTCCTCCTTGTAGTTTTGATAGAACTCATTAGTGAATTCATCTCATCCCAAGCTTTAGTTCTAGGGGAAGATATTTTAACTTCTGCATCAGTCTCTTTACTTGAGATTGGTTCTATTCAGATTTTCTGTTTCTTCTTGGTTTAACCTTAAGAAACCTATATGATTTTAAGAATTTTTCCATTTCTTTAGGGTCTAGTGCTTAGTGGCTTAAATTTGTTCCTAATAACCGCTTATGGTCATTTGTGTTGTTTCTGAGGTGTCTTTTAATTCCCCTCATGTCATCTTTGATATTATTTATTTATTCATTTATTTATTTATTTATTTTTGCTTTTTGGGTCACACCGGCGATGCACAGGGGTTCCTCCTGGCTCTGCACTCAGGAGTTACTCCTGGCAGTGCTCAGGGGACCATATGGGATGCTGGGAATCGAACCTGGGTCAGCCACGTGCAAGGCAAACGCCCTACCCACTGTGCTTTTACTCCAGACCCTATTTATTTATTTTATTTATTTATTTTTTGGCCATTTATCTATGGATTTCCCAAATATATTTACTCATTCAAAGAACCAATTCTTGGCTTTAGTGACAATTTGCATCATTCTCTTGTTTTCTATATCATTGAGATATCATTTTATGCCAACAAGAATGACACATATCAAAAATCTGGAAATAGCCACTGTTGGCAGGGTAGTGATGAGAAAGGCATCCTTACACTGTGGGTGGAAGAGTCCTCTGGTTCAGCCTCTATGGAAATGAATATGGAGATATAGTCAAAAATAGGACTAGAACTCCCACATAACTTAGCAGTACACTTTATTGACATCTATCAAGAAACAAAAATATTAATTTAAAAGAATGTATGTACACCTATGTCATCATAGCACTTTTTGTAATAACCTACATTTAAAAAAAAAACCCAAGGCTCAACTACATGATTGGACCTAGAATCTGTGATAGACACACACACACACACACTGGAATACTACGGAGTTCTGAGGGTAAAAACTTGTTGCAATGTGAATGGAACAAGAGGATATTTACTCACACTGAGTAAAGTCAATCAGAAAAAACGGACAATAAGTACACTCATTTGGGGAATATAATAAAAACATAGTATGAGACTAATATACTCAAGGACAGTAGAAACAAGGGCCCAGAGGATTGGTTAATGGTTGGAAACTTTTCTCGAGTGGTACAGGAAGAGAGGGCAGTTAGACACAGAAAGGACCACTATGACAAAGATTGTTGGAAATGATCACTCTGGATAAGAACCATGTGTTGAAAGTAGGTAAGGGAGCAAACAGGATAATCTCTCACTATCTGTATTGCAAGCCATAATGAACAAAGGAGGTTTTAGAGAGAGGTGAGTGGAAGACAGAGAGAGAGAGAGAGAGAGAGAGAAAGAGAGAGAGAGAGGTAGAGAAAGACATAGGTAGAGAGAGACATAGGTAGAGAGACAGAGTCAGAGAAAGCGCAAGAAGAAAAGTGCCTACCATAGAGGCAGGCTGGGAAGGGGTGTGTGGCGGGAGGGAAACTGAGGACATTGGTGGGAAACGTACAATAGTGAAGGGTAGATGTCAAAACATTGCATGCCTAAAACTCAATGAAGAACAACTTTATCAAGTTTAAAAAATCAAATAAAATTATAACTACTCTAAATTTTTTTTTAAAAAGTCTCACTTATAGTATAAAGTTGTTTCTAGTATATTAGCCAAACTGAAGGCAAGCGTCACGTTTTCATGGATTTTGAACCATCTCTTCATACCAGTAGTTAGTGGTGTGGGTTGATTATTGAGTCTCATGCATGGTCGGCAACACGGTACAGAAAAGGACTTTTAAGTAGAATTCTTAGGAAGAAATCGAAGCTGTCCATATGCTGCAAGCATTAAGTCCTCAAAACCAAGATTTCTTTCCATGTCTGTCTTTGCCAAACTGGCAAAGCTGCCATGACCTAAGAGAGGGTCTGCATAAGAGTCTTCGATAGCAAAAGTGGATGTATTTCTTCTACTTAAGACACAGGCTTTATTTAATCAGTTGTGCAGGGTTTGCAAAAACTTTTAAATTTAAGTAGATTTTTAAATGTTCCCCGTTTTCTTTTAAAATCAACACTTTTGCCTTGTCTCTTTTATGTGTTAACCCACAAATTGCATAAAGCCTGTGCTTGGAAAATGAATATTAAATGCTTTTTCCTGGAAAATGTGTTTGCTCATTAAATTTGACAGTCATTGCTTATGTGGTAAATGTTGTCAGTGCCAAGAACTCTCTGGCACGGCTGCCAGCTACAGGTCCATTATTTTAATTGCCTTTAACCTATAATCAATATTTACTGCTTTCCATAGAAAGAGACTGCATAGCTAAGCAAGACAAAAAGTAAGTTTATTCTTCTATACTTCATTTTCTCTGTCTTTACGTATAAAATATAATGTTTAATGCTTCCTCCAGTTATTACTTCTTTATCAAAAGTATCTCCTACCACTTATTTTGTGAAATGCTCACATCAGCCAAATCATCTGTATCTGCAATGAAACAGTTTGAATTTATAGCTAAATGAGACTCAAATTCTGCTTCATAGTACTGTTATTTACATCTCTGTTTTGTCACTGGAAGAAGATTCGTAAGTTTAATAGCTTTTTATTGAGGAATGTACGCTCTCTCGGATAAAAACCCAAGATTTTCTCAGTAAAATTGTAGAAGAGCTAAGCCTGCAGGTAAGAACCAAGATGCCCTCATTGGGAGCAGACTTGATGCAAAAAGCAAGCACAATGCTTTGTTCTTTCAAAAAATGCAAGTGGACAAAGGAGAGCCATTGAAGGTTATCAGATGTGTAATTAAGTAAATAGCATTGATCACTCTTGGTATTGCGAATAGAGATTGAACTGGTAGATTCAGGAAAAAAATAGTGATGGATTTTAAAATAAATGGTAGTTGAGATGAGTAATGCTTTTATTGCATCAAGAATATTATATTGTGGTACTAGAGAGATAGAAAAATGGGTAGGGTGCTTGCCTTGCACATGGCTGACCCTGGGTTAGTCCTCAGCACTACATATGGTCTTCTGCTCTGCCAGGAGTGATTTCTGAGTGAGATTCAGGAGTAAGTCCTGAGTGCTGACTTTGTAATACCCCCCAAACAAACAAACAAAAAGGATATTATATTGTATGTGTAGCGAGCTAGGCACATAAGAATTCATGTAAGACATTTACATTAATTTAATACTTGGGAAAACTTAAATCCTTAAAAATAAAAAATGGTAAATTTATTTTGCCTCATAAAAACACTGCATCTTATTTGAGCTTCATAAAGCCACTGCATTTCAGTTTAAGAAGTATATCTAAATGCATAAAATAATACACATAAGATGGCGTTAACATAAAATCATAGCACATTTTAAGTGAAAGACATTCAAAAGAATATGATATATAGAGACATAAACGTGTCTAGAAGAAATAATGAAATGTTATTTTTAAATTACAGGTAATTGTTTTTTTCAGCAAATTGTTCCATTTGCTCTCAATGGAACGAACATCTCCAAATGCAGCAGTTATGTGTACCTAGGTGAAGAACTCAATATGACGAACGACCTGGCACCTGAGCTTCACAGGAGGAAGAGAGCGGCATGGAAATCCTTCAAGAGCATCGAAGAAGTGGTTAAGAAGAGAAGAACCTTTGTCTTCAGTTCCAGGCACATCTTTTCGACTCCACTATTCTTCCTGCACTAACATATGCCTCAGAGACCTGGGCCTTACGAAAACAGGATGAGAACACTATTTGGGTCTTCCAAAGAGGAATCGAAAGAGCTACGCTTGGAGTATCACTTATCACTCAAATGAGAGAAAGAATCTGGAGTTCCGACCTTCATCGATGGTCAAGAATCAGGGATGCTGTCTCATATGCCAAGGCATTGAAAATCAGATGGGCTCAAGACGTAATGAGATTTGGAGATGACCACTGGACTGAAGTCGTTATCAGCTGGATTCCATGGGACACCAAAAAAAAGAGTGGCCGCCCACTTATGGTCAGACTTCGTTGTCAAAGCCCTAAACAAATGGTTTGAGGCTCTTCGTGTTCCTGGAATGAGCAGACACCATTGGGCTACACGAGCACTCGACAGGGATGAATGGAGACATTACCGTCGCCCACTCCAGCTAATGGATGACCGTCAGGATGACAAATGATACAAATGAAGTTGGGTTTTTTTTTCAGATTTTTTTCTTTTATCTACCTAATTTTCTAAAATTTTAGACTGGATGTACATTTCATGCATAATTTTCATAGATGCCGAACTTCTGTGGCAACATTTTAAACATTTAAATTTATAAAATTTCTAAAATTTTCCGTGATCATAAAATTTGAGAAGAGAGTAAATTTTTAGAAGTTT
This sequence comes from Sorex fumeus, assembly GCF_029834395.1. Classification (NCBI taxonomy): domain Eukaryota; kingdom Metazoa; phylum Chordata; class Mammalia; order Eulipotyphla; family Soricidae; genus Sorex; species Sorex fumeus. The sequence continues at coordinate 12,629,376 of NW_026606059.1, read as the reverse complement.
TATCAGATTTAACTGGGATTTGGTGATATGGTTATTTAGAGCCCTATTAAACATCAAATGATTTTTCAATATTATCATCAGTGAACATGTACTACATAGTCATTTGAGAAATACATTTATTTGAAAGGAAATGTGTGAAGAAAGATGACAATTTTATAGTTCAAAAAGTTTATGTCTAATTTTTTTCCAGTCTAGCCTTTACCTACCTGGCATAATTATATTAACCAAGGAGTATCTGTGAAATGAAACCACTTAGGCTTCTAACTACAAATAGTGTCCTTTTCTAAATAAAAGTTTATTAAGCCTTCTAAAGTATTTTTAGCTAAATCGACCTCTTCAGCTAAATCAGACAATGAAATTGAGTAAGAAATACAGGATATCAGACCAACAACTTGTATTTTCAATATGTATTTAAAAATACTTTCCTGGGGGCTGGAGCGATAGTACAGCAGGTAGGGCATTTGCCTTGCACATGGCTGACCCAGGTTGTATTCCCAGAATCCCATATGATCTCCTCAGCACAGTCAGGAGTAATTACTGAATGCAAAGCCAGGAGTAATCCCTGTGCTTCGCTGGGTGTGACCCCCAAAAAAGCAAAAAAATAATTTTTCTTGTATTTGTTACTATGCACTAACCAGGACTTTATGAATCATAAAGCACTGGTCAATTAAAATAAGAAATTTGTTCTCTCTTTTCATATGCTGGGCACCGTTCAAAGTCCTTCAAAAAGTAGTTACTGTGAAACACAGTCTATATATATGTGTATATATATATATATATATGATGTAATATTGTCAGCCATAAATAAAGGTAGGTAAAACTTCCCAGTACATTATGTACATTGTGGCCCTTGAGGATGAATGTGAGAATAACTGGAAAGTTGCCTTAAATTCCTTAGCTGGACAGTTTTAAAGAATTCATGGAAAATTCTCTTAGGTGGAACTGGGTAACTGGAAGCCAAGTGTAGGTAGCCTTGCCTATTTGTGCCAGTTTGAGAAACATATGTCCAGACATGCATTACCTAACTGTACAGGTTTCTCCTGATACCTGAGAGCAGAAATACTATGATGGCTTTTGTGAGCCCAAATGGCATAAAGTAAAATAGAATTTAGCATGAATGTATTGCAGCACAGCTGGTAGGGCGTTTGCCTTGCACGAGGCCCACCTGGACAACCCGGGTTTGATTCCTCTGCCCCTCTCAGAGAGCCCGGCAAGCTCTCGAGAGTATCTCGCCCAAAAGGCAAAGCCTGGCAAGCTATGTATTCAATATGCCAAAAACAGTAACAACAAGTCTCACCATTTGTTGTGAGACGTTACCGGTGCCCGCTCAAGCAAATTGATAAACAATGGTAGGACAGTGCTACAGTGCAACACATAGTATAAAAAAATACAAAATGTATGTTCATAATAAGCTTAAATGTATCACATCATATAGAAAAAATTTTCCTTATTTAATTTGACCAAAGGGTCAATATGCTTAGAAAGATATACTTTTAATCTAAAATGTTAATGGAAGTTGCTTCTGGAAGTTGAAATTCCAATATTTTTCTCTTGTGTGTAATCCTAAATTGCTTCTTATTTTTGTTAATAATAAAAGTAGAATTCCAAGCAACAATGTAAGCCTTATTCTATTAAGTAAAAATTTACTACAAAAGAAAAAATATTTATACAAATTAGATTAATCGTGTAATAGCTCATTAATCTCAATTTTCAAATGTTGAGAATGCAATAGCTATGGATTCTCTTGAAAAGGGCAGCAAATACCAGACATCTGAAGAAATTATGAAGTCTCTTAACGTCATCATTAGCTCATTAAGTGTGTAGAGCAAAAAATAGAATGCACTTTTTTTTTTTCTTTTTGGTCACACCTGGCAATACACAGGGTTTACTCCTGGCTCATGCACTCAGGAATTACTCCTGGTGGTGCTCAAGGAACCATATGGGATGCTGGGAATTGAACCCAGGTTGGCCGTGTGCAAGGCAAACACCCTACCCGTTGTGCTATTGCTCCAGCCCCATTAATTATTTGTTTCTAGCAAACAAAAGTTGCAAAAAAAAAGTTTTTGCCACTTCCAAGTTGCCAAAGAATGCAAGTTTCTTCCCTCTCTCTGGCTTCTATACCATTGGAACAGTTCTTAACATCGCCAGGGGATACTTGGAACAGCGTCTGGAGTGGCCCATGTGACAAAGATCCAAATTTGCCTGCAAACACAGGGGAGAACTTGGAAATGAGCCCTCCAAGGTCAAGTCTCTGAAGATGACAGTCTGTGTCTTGAGTCACAGGCTCCTGCCTGCAGTGCACCCATTTTCCTGTAATGTTCCTTAGAACACATTTTTGGTGTTCTAAGGTTCTACATCTTGGGTTAATTTATTATGCAGCAATACACAATAGACATCATAATTCTCAAACTATGAATTGAAATTAGAATGTATATATCTTATTGACAAAGAATGAAAGTTAATGATGCATAATCATTATAATGCTTGGGGAAAGAGAAATTTCCTTCCCGCTTGCATGTGTAAATTGGATGTATTCTTTGGGCAAGATAATTTATCACTGTGTATTAAAGTTTTCGATTTCTTACTCATTCACTCATCAACTTATCGAGCTATCCTGTAGTGCACACACTATGCCTTTTCTAATAGAAGCATGATTTTACTGATCTTGATGCAGATACTCAGTGTAATGTTCTCTTGTATAAAGATCGGAGTATTTCTGTTTGTGCTCAAATGGGGAAAGGTTGACGAGGAAATAATGAGTACTGATTTTTGCGTCATATCTCAGTTTATTTCACTTGACATTCTCAAGAATTCCTCCCTATCCCCTGAGAATGGCCATGGCAATTTTTATTCTCGATTTAGAGGACACTTGGAGAGATTAAAACATTGACTTTGGAGCCAGCAGTACGCATGTGTATCAAGCCTCTTTGTTTGGGATCTTACTTAGGCTACCCTAGAGTTTAGCTCTTCATCAGTTAGGCAGCCACTAACTCACAGGTGCATTGTGAAAATTAAATGAGTTCACAGAGGCCAAAGCTTATAATAGTGCTTGAAAATAATACAAACTGCTGATGTGTGAATTCTTTTCTAAATTGTTAATATATTTTGAATGGGCAGTAAACCTGATGTACTTTGCCTGGAAAAAAGACATTCAGTACTTTCTACTGCATAATAAGCATGCCTGCTTGGCTCCAGAAGAGATGGTATTTCCATCTATCAAGGAGATTTGGTATGCAAAAATCCTTGAGAAGATGATTTCTAACTAAGGACATTTAATTACCTGTCTGTAACACATGCAAAAATGTGAGGCAGGCATGAACAAGTCGCCCAATAGACATGAGTAAAATAAACGCACTGTATAATATGCTAGATTCACAAATCTTCCACTGATGTATCTTCTACAATGATAAAAGACAAAATTCTGTGGGAGCATCCTATAAACTATGGTACTTACCGACTACAACTATAAAAATAAATTATTCAGTTTTTACTAGTTTCATAGAAATAATTTGTGTGTGGAGTGATAGCATAGCGGGTAGGGCCATGCAGCCGACCTGGGTTTGATTCTTCTGTCCCTCTCAGGGAGCCCTTCCATCCCTCTCAGGGAGCCCAGCAAGCTACCAAGAGAATCCCGCCCACATGGCAGAGCTTGGGAAGCTCCCCGTGGTGCATTCAATATGCCAAAAACAGTAACAACAATTTTCAGAATGGAGACATTACTGGTGCCCACTCAAGCAAATCGATGAACAACAGGAGGATAGTGCTACAGTACAGCATAGTGTATTTCATAAATATCAGCCTCCTAGTAATAAACATTTGAACTGAATCTAATATCTTGCTATATCTTTTGTCACAATAAAAAGGCATATGTTTTTGGAGTATTTTCATGGTAGATTTCTATTGAGTAAATGCATCGGAAATTTTTGTGGGATATTTCTAAATGCTTCCCTTGCTTGCTTGCTTGCTCGCTTGTTTCTCCCTCCCTCCCTCTCTCCCTCCCCCACTCTCCCTCCCCCACCCTCCCTTTCTTTCTTCCTCCCTCCCTCCCTCCTTCCCTTCCTGCCTCCCTCCCTTTCTCCCTCCCTCCCTCCCTCCCTCCTTCCTTCCTTCCTTCCTTCCTTCCTTCCTTCCTTCCTTTCTTTTTGTGTTTTGGATAGCACCTTGCTGTGCTCAAGACTTATTCCTGCCTCTATGCTCAGGGATCACTCTTGGTAGTACCCAAGGATGATATGCGGTACTGGGATCAAACCAGTGTAAACCACATGCAAGGCAAGACCCTAACCACTCCTAACCACTGTACCATATCTCAGTCAACCAAAATTAATATTTTGGCTTTGTTTTATTTGAGGGGCTTAGCAGTGTTCAGGGTACATTCTTGGCTTTGTGCTCGGGAATGATTCTGGAAGGTGCTGAGAGGACAATGTGTAGTGCAAAAAATCTGAATCAAAGTCCAGACAGAGGAACACGCATGTACAGCAAGTATTACTCCTGGACTAGCTCTTCTATCCCTATATTTCTTCTGTTAACAGCTCAAAAGCTGAAACTTATTCTATCATTGCTAGAGAATGCTTTCTCTGCAGTCTAACCAATGCCAACAAAATGTATTTCCAACCTTTTGAGTTTCTGTCAAGCTATGTATATTGGCTCTGTTAAAGTGTTCCAAAATGGATACATATCTCAGATTTATAAAACCAGAATATTTTGTCTCAGGTTTAAAAACTGAAATACACCTGTCTTTCTTTCCATCTTATATGCCCAAAGTACATTGACTATATTAAATAAAGATCACAATTTTAAGGTAATAATTTTGGAATGCAATTTTTATAGCACTGGTAATAGATAGTAATCTTAAATGTGTAACCTGCTCAATTTATCTGATATAAGTTATCAGATATAAGTTGATGGAACAATGTAATATATGAAAGTGGTTGTAGTTGAGATCATTATGAATTATAATTCAGTGATGGTTTTGGCAAAATATAAATTAGTGAAATCTGGGGACTTCCCATGATAAGTGATTATGCATAAGTGATTATGCATGTTATTAGTTAAGAATATCCATACTAAGTAAAAAAATCTATGACTATGTGAAAAGATAGGTATGCTTAGTTTTATATAATTATTTAGCAATTTTATCATATTATTTTTATTAAACCTATACAATTAAACCCTTAAATCTATTTTTGTTTCAGTTGTTTTTTTATTAGTAATGGGTTTTAAATGGCCCTGTATTTTTAAAAAGTCAGTGACTGTGATCCAAACATCTTAGTCCATATTCAAACTCTATAGCTTCATTCTATTCCTATAAGCATGTCTAGAATGAATGACACGAAGGAAATCCAGATTTGAAGGTTAATCCTCTTCCATGATTCTTTCCATTTATTGCACGAGCTTCTGTGGCAGTCAGTTGGAACACCGGCTTATTCCGAATGCTAAGAGCTTGGAAAGGAGAACCATATTCATATTGTGGGGGGAGGGGGGAGTGGATAGATTTATAAACCTGGGTGGAAATGCAATGAATTTAAAGTTTCAGTACTGCTTTCTCAAATTAGAAAACTGAGGCACAGCTGAACCGAAATTCAAGGTCAAGAAATCAAGAGTATCTCGAAAGTAGTTGCTAGAGCCCTACTTTCATACATTTATTCTCCTGTGCATTTCATCACACAACAGTGAAAAGGAGTGGAATTCTCTTTGAATAACTTCACTTTTAGGTACTAGTTTATTTACATACGCATGCAAATATAAAAGCACATCACTTGATCACTTGATATCCTGTTACTCATAGATTTGCTCGAGCGGGTGCAAGTAACATCTCCATTCGTCTTTGTCGCATGCTCTTGTAGCCCAATGGCCTCTGTTCGTTTTAGGAACACGAACAGCCTCAAACCGATCATTCAGAATCTTGATGAAGAAGTCTGACCTTCTCGTAGGTGGGCTGTCACTTGGTCTTTTGACGTCCCGTGGAATCTAGTCTGTAACGGCTCTAGTTGAGAGGTCGTCTCCAAATCTCATTATGTGTCCAGCCCATGTGATTTTTGATGCCTTGGCAAATGAGAAAGCCTCCCTGATTCTTGACCATCCACGGAGGTTAGAACTCTCTCACTTGAGTGAAACGTGACACTCCAAGCATAGCTCTTTCAATTCCTCTTTGGGAGATCCTAATAGCATTCTCATCCTGTTTGCATAGGGCCCAGGTCTCTGTGGCATATGTTAATGCTGGAAGAACAGCGGAATCAAAGAGATGTGCCTGGAGCCGGAGGTTCTTCATCCTCTTAGCTTTATTTTTCTCATATTATTTTTCTCACATACATGATCTAAATCTTATGTACTAGTACACTAGTTATATTTTAATGGAGAATTGAACCCCATTTTTGCTCTTATTTTGATAGTAATGTAAATGATTTTTATTTTATTGCATTATAATACACTAAAATGTGATGTTTATATAAACTCTCTGAACCATTTTTCCATGTCTCCTCAAGAGCAAGTTTTCAAGGTCACTTTTTTTTCCACTAATGGAGAAGCAAGCATATTCCTCCTATCACCTACATAATTTACCAAAATATTATACTAGCACTTCTTCAACGGTATGGGAGGTAGATATAATCTAATAAACAGTACTATGCATTTTTAAGAAAAGACAGGAGGGATAGGAATAGACGGTCTCTTCTAAATTTCTAATAAGCCTTATTTCTCTATATGCATTTTGTAGTCGTTAAAAGCTAAAAGACTGACTTGAGATAACACAAAATTTCCAGGTCAGGGAGATGGTTAAGGGGAATGGGTCGATCCCGACATGCACAGACACATGAACTTGACCCCTAACGCTTCATGGTTTGGCTGGAGTGGGAGGCCCCTACGCCACTGAGTAGGGACAGTGCTGCTTCACCAAGTCCCAACACTGAACTGCCCAGCCCAATTGGTCCAGTTTTGCTACAAGCAGTTCCCAGCATTAAGCACTGCCTGGGGACGCTCCACCTTCCGGAACAAGTTCATCTGGGGTTATATGTGTTATGATCTGATTCAAACTGAAACTAATGGAAGTTTATTCTATTTATTATTCAAGATTTCAAAGGATGCATTTGTTTCTACTATTAAATATCAAAATCAAAGGAAGCTAATCCAACAGAGTACCCTATGTTTAAATCTAATTTTGGTACTTCTGTATACATGACCAAGTTATTTTACCTTGCTTAAATTCAATTTCTTCATCTTAGAGTGGAATAATCAGAGCTCTTTTATACTTTTGGGACTTTTGGAAATGGAGTAGCATTGCTTTATATCACTGCATACATTTCAGAATTGCTTTTTCATATTTCTTAAAAATCAATTTGTCAAACTTACCAACCATCAATGTGCTGAAATCCCTCCACCACAGTTTAGTAAATGCTCTACACCATTTGTGTACCACTTTTATTATGGTTATGAATCCAAGAAATGATTTTGAATTGGCTTGTTGTTTTCCCCTGCTTTGTTTCTTTACATTGTATATATGAGTGAGATCATCTGTGGTCTTTCCCTGATTTTTTTTTCACTTAGAATTAAACCTCCAACTCCATCCATGTTGTCACAAGTGACATAATTTGTTTTTTTCATATAATCAGTAGGATTTTATTGTGTGTCCAGACATCTTTACTCACTCATCCATCACTGAGCACTTGTACAGTTTTTGTAAATTGACTCTGCAAATAGGTCTGCAATGAACAGAAAAGTAAGTATGTCCTTTCAAATGTGATTTTTACATGATTTGGATAAATATCCAAAATTAGAATTGTTTGACCACATTGCAGTCCACAGCATCTTGAGAAATCTCCATACTGATTTCAAAGATGTCGGTTATATTTTTATCAACAATATTAGACTAGTCTGTTTTTCTCCAAATCTTTACTAATACTTGTAGTCTTGTCTTTGAAATATAAGCTGAGCTATCTAATTACAGGTTTGAATATTACTTACTTGATGATAAACATTATTTCTAATATCTTATTTTTATTCTATTTTGGGAAGTTATAGCACAGTGGTAGGGCGTTTGCCTTGTGTGCAGCCAGCCTGGCCAAGCCAGGTTCGATGCCTCCGTCCCTCTCAGAGAGCCCGGCAAACTACCGAGAGTATCTCACCCGCAGGGCAAAGCCTGGCAAGCGACCCATGACGTATTTGATATGCCAAACACAGTAACAACAAGTCTCAAAATGGAGACGTTACTGGACCTGCTTGAGCAAATCGATGAACAATGGGAGGACAGTGACAGTGACAGAGATAGAAAATTTCTACATGTCACCATCAGCAAAGTGTTCACAACCCTTCATCACTAGCCCTCTATCTTTTCAAGTCTGATCTTCGTTCTCATCCCTTCATCCTTCTCTCACTATTTGGTAACTGGTTCTGTATTCCAAATAATTTTCTATGTGCCTGATGACACATAAAATGTTTATACATTTTCTTGTCTATTTTCTTGATGGGGTTATTTTAGAGTTGTTGAGTTTGATGAGTTCATTATAGAGGACTTTTATGATCCTTTGGTAAGACATGACATGAGTGTTTTTATCACATTAATAAGAAGACAGTTTAATTTTTTCTGATGCTTTCTTTTGCTTTGCATTAGCATTTTTAAATTCAATGTTGCCCTAGATTTTTATTTTTGCTTTTCTCCTCAAAGATATCATCAAAATCAATTATGTAATTTTGCCTGCTTCCTTTTTGTTTCTGGTGGTTTAAGATATGATCATCTAGTCCATCCTAAATTAAATCTTTTGTGTGATGTAAAATAGTGATCTAAATTAATTTATATTGGGGGGGACATACTAGCAATGCGTAGGACTTACTCCTGTATATGCACCCAAGAGTTCATCCTGGTGGTGCTCAGGGGACCATAAAAGATGCTGGGTATTGAACCTGGGTCAGCTGTGTGCAAGGCAAGCACCCTGCCTTTTGTAATACTGCTTTTCTGGCCTCCTCTAGTTAAATTTCTTTGCAGATAGATATATGTCATTTCCAGAACCATTAGTTGAAGAGACTTTTCTTTTTCTCTGTATTCCCTTAGCTCATGTGTCATAAATAAAGTATTTATATATGCATGAATTATGTCTGATGGCTGGTCTAAATTCTGTTCAATTCATTTATGGTCTGTTTTGCCCAATACCATACTGCTTTGATTTCTATTACTTTGTAGTACAGTTTGAAGTCAAGGAAAGTATGCCACTCATATATACACACACATATCATTGAGTCAAGGAAAGTATGCCACACATATATATACACACATATGTAATATATACATATTATGTGTTTATGTATATATTATATATACATTTTATATACACACAGAATATGTATATGCTATATATTATTAAATATATGATATATACATATATATTAATATATAATATAATATATATTAATTTGAAGATTTCATTGACTATTTTGGAGTTTTATAGTTCTAAGAAATTTTAGTGGTTTTACTTTATTGAATAATTATATTCAAAGTCTTACTGAATTATGCTAAGATAGAAGAAGAAGAATTACTACTAAAAATAGTATATATTCACAGTAAAGTGTGGCTATAAAACAAACACATCAAAATCTACTATGTTTCAATATACAAAAAATGGAACATAAAATAACTTCTTTGGAAAATAATTAAATACAAAGTAATACAATTTTGGGGGGTTTGGGTCCACAAATAGTGATGCTCAGGGATCACTCCTGGCTCTGAGCTCAGGGATTAGATCTGGTGAGGCTCAGGAACTACATGGAATGACAGGATTGAACTATGTAAGGCAAGGGCCCTACCCAGCTTCCCCTACCCACCTTCCTGTCTCTCAGGCCCCAAGGGAATTAACTTAACAAAGACTCAAAAGGCCTCTAAAACAAAACTCAGGCCCTTGTTAGAAGAAGTAAAATACTTAAAAAAAAAAGGAAATATATTCTGTGTTCAATATTAAGGAAATTAGCTTTGCTAAAATGAACATTCTACCCTAAACAATGTAAAGGTTTTTTTTTAATCTCATCATTGAGTTATTTTATTTTATTTTACTTCATTTTTTTATTAGTGAGTCACTGTGAAGTACAGTTACAGACTTACAGACTTTTGTGCTTGAGTACAATGCTCGAGTACCCAACCCTCCACCAGTGCCCATTCTCCATCACCTATGATCCCAGTATCTCTCCCAACCCCCACCCCATCCCCCCTCACCCCACCCGTCTCTGTGGCTGGGCATTCCTTTTGTTCTCTCTCTCCTTTTGGGTGTTGTGGTTTGCAATAGAAGTATTGAGTGGCCATCGTGTTCGATCTATGTTCGACTTTCAGCATGCATCTCCCATCCCGAGCGGGTTCTCAAACCACACACTTGGTGTTTCCTTCTCTATCTGAGCTGCCTTTTCCTTCATCATGTGAGGCTAGTCATGGAGCTAACCTCCTGGTACTTATCTCTACTTTTGAAACACTAATGATTGGAATCAGCTATCTCAATATCATAATAATTTACTGTTATTAACAAATCTCTTTGCAGCTGTATAATATCTCATAGTTGTTGTGTGGATCCAATTTATTATCTAACCTAAGAGAATCTCAATTTTTCAACATCAAACTACAGATATTATGAGAAATTTAATCAACTGTATTTTAACAGGCTATCATCCATGTTTATTTTAACAACTATAAAACATTTTTAAAATTACTAATCCACTACCTGCAGGAGTCCCTATACCTTTTTTTTTTACCTAATCTCATTTCTTTCACAGCCAACATGTATTGCTAAAAGTAGAAACATATTAATTCTACTTTCAATGGGAGGTATTCTTAATTTAGAAGTTGAGAGTAATGTTGGTAAAGTTTTGTAAGAAGGTACAAGTACTTAGCAAGCAAGCTATACAGGGTACTCTCTCTCTCTGTGGAGTTTTTGTCCTGAATTAACTGTTGGACTGCCTACTGTTTAATTGCAAAATCTTCATTTCCCTAGGTGATGTACTTCCATGTCGACTTTATGTGAGCCCACACAGATTTTCAGACTGCGATGCAAAAAGCTTGCCTTGTAAATGAAATATTTATATTCAAGTTGCTCTTAAGATATGCATACCTAACTGGGAGTAAAGCAGAGACTTAACATTTCCTTCCTTGTGTAGTAATCATGCAAAAGTCAATCTGATATTTTCTGCTCTCTCTTGCATTCAAACACGTATAGTCTTATATTCGAAAAATAGAATGTTCCCTTTTTGCAACTCAGGTGAATTTCTCTTACATCATCCCACTGTACTAAATTATATGTCAATTCCTAAATTATATATCGATTGATTTTGAAGCTACTTTTTTTCTTTTTGTTTTCAATGTATTTTGAAGTCACTTGTTATCAAAGTTTACCTCTTAAACAAGTTTTGCATTGCAGTCAGATGAGTCACTCCATGAAGCTCAAAACAAATATTTTAGATTTTTTGCCTCATAACTTCTTTTCTGAAAGTTTTCTCCTATAAGATTTTTTTATATTAAATTACAATAATTACCGTAGCACTGTAGCACCGTCCTCCCGTTGTTCATTGATTTCCTCGAGCGGGCCCAGTAACGTCTCCATTGTGAGACTTGTTGTTACTGTGTTTGGCATATGGAATACATCATGGGGAGCTTGCTGGCTTTGCCATTCAGGCGAGATACTCTCGGTAGCTTGCCGGGCTCTCTAAGGGGGGGCGGAAGAATTGAACTCGGTTTGGCTGGGATGGCCACTTGCAAGGTAAATGCCCTACCCGCTGTGCTATCCCTCCAGCCCATATATATATATATATATATATATATATACATATATATATATATAATTTGTATATAGAGCATGGTTAGTGTGTTATGGTATTTTTGCAATTTATATCCTGATTATTCTACAGAACCAAACAATAACTGTCATATGCATTTCAATTATATATCATATATATTCACTGTCATCACTGTCATTCCATTGTTTGTTGATTTACTCGAGCAGGTGCTAGTAACGTCACTGTTTGTTCCAGCTCTGAGATTTTAGCAGCCTCTCCTTATTTGTTTTTCCCAACAATTGGAAGCTCTTTCAGGTTCAGGGGAATGAGATCTGTTATAGTTAGTGGTTTTGGCATATCGAACACACCACGGGGAGCTTGCCAGGCTCTGATCATATGTCTGTCTCCTGTGCACCCATGGCCCTGCCCACTAGGGCCACCACGTCAGGTCATCGTATATATTAATTAATCAATTTTTGGATACAGTGTTATGCTTGTATATTTTAAATTTAGTAAGAGGAGATGTTATTTTCATTATGTCAAATATAAAACTGTTATTTTTAAACTTCTGATATTTTAAGTTTTCTATCTAAAAAAAGAGAAGTCATAATTAACAGAATTTGCCTTGCATCCTAAAAACAAAATTTCCATTGAGAAATCTAAGTTATTTTCATTGATATATAAAAAATGTATATACATATGCACATATATTGACATATATCACATATACACACATATATACAATATACTAAACTACATTTATAAAATATATAATGTATAAAATACAAAACTCAGCAAATAACATGATTACAAGGTAAAACACACTTCTCCCTAGCTATTGTACCATGTGTGTGATCTATGTGTTTAGAAATCAAAAGTTTTGTAGAGAAATAAGAATAAGTATCATGGAGAGAATTTTCAGGGCAGCAGACTGTGCATAACACCCTGGTTATAAATGACTATCATTACACATTTGTCCAAGAAAGAAATATACAGATGTAAAGTACCAAGAGAAAAAATATTCATATTATTGACTATTATATACTACTCCAAGTACATCACTTGTAGAAAGTATAATGCTTTTATACGGGAAGATGATAATGGGGTATTCTTTTAACATAAATGCATGTGTAGAGGGAAGGAACATAGAAAAAAAAACTACCTCCTCTTCATTTTTGTGTTTTCTTTTTAATAAATGAATTACATCAAATGATGTTCAGGCCCGGCGTCGACAATAACAAACCCGCGGCCCTGCCGACCCCGGCCCGCCCGGGCTGCCCCTCGCCGCGGCCCTCGGCCCTGCCCCCACGCCCTGCCCCGGCCGGCCCGGCCCGCGCGCCTGCTCGCCGCTCCCGGGCCGGCGGGCGGAGATGGTGCCTGGCGCCGCGGGCCCTGCCGCCGCCCGGGCTCGGGGCCGCCGCGCCGCCCGACTCAGAAGCCTCGAAAGTTTGACTGTGAACTTCCAGATATTTCATTGAAAGATTTACAGTTCCTGCAATCATTTTGTCCCTCAGAAGTTCAGCCATTCCTCAGAGAAAATATCCATATGCTTTCTGAAGAGAAACAGAGGATAATGCTTTTAGAACGAACGTTACAGTTGAAAGAAGAAGAAAACAAGCGGCTGAACCAGTGGCTGATGTCGCAGAGCATGTCTTCAGTGTCTGCGCGGCACTCAGAGAAGATCGCCATTCGAGAGTGACAAAGGGATTCTAATCAGGAGCCCCACCCTACCCTGCCCTGTCTGCTTCCATCAACCACCCAGGGATCGAATTGTGCACAGGAGACCCACCCTAACCAGATAAATACCCCACTGGCAGACTTCCACTCTCGACACGACTTCCACTACCCAGCCGTCGCCACACTCCAGGACGCTTTCCAGACCCGCGGCAGCTCCGGCCGAGACCCACGCACAACTGAAGATCCACAGAACAAGATAAGCGGAACTCTCTGAGACCTTGGACTCCAGGCTCGGCGGACCCAGGGACAGAGCTTCTCTGCTTGCTCCCACCACCACAGGTGACAAAGGGATTCTAATCAGGAGCCCCACCCTACCCTGCCCTGTCTGCTTCCATCAACCACCCAGGGATCGAATTGTGCACAGGAGACCCACCCTACCCAGATAAATACCCCACTGGCAGACTTCCACTCTCGACACTACTTCCACTACCCAGCCGTCGCCACACTCCAGGATGCTTTCCGGAACCACGCGGCCGCAAGCGGCCGCGCGACACATCATAAGACACCAAATACCCATCTTCTGGAATTGTTGTACCATATTTGATAGGGTTTAAATATGGTAACACCTACAAGGGTGATTAGAGGTCACCCCAAAAGCCTCTATCCCTCTCGGAAAGACAGGCAAGCTACCGAGAGTATTCCGCCCGCACGGAAGAGACTGGCAAGCTATCCGCTGTGTATTCGATATGCCAAAACCAGTAACTACAAGTGGTCTCATTCACCTGACCCTGAAGGCTTCACTGACATGGCAGCACTGAGAAGGATGAGAAAGGAGAGGCCGACAAAATCTCAAGGCCGACCTAGGCTGCCACAACGAAGGAAGACAAAAATGATCGTCTGTACTTTCAATGCATGTACGCTAGCATCAGATGCATCCATCGAGGAACTGATGGTACAAGCGCGAATGATCAAGTACGACATCATTGGTCTGACCGAGACAAGAAGGCACGAATCTCACCACGCCATTTTCGACACTGGAGAAGAATTGTTCCTCGGAACATGCGATAAAAGAGGTGTTGGAGGCATCGGTGTCCTTGTCAACACAAACTTGGCCAAGAGCATTGATTCATTCGAATGCCTAACAACCCAAATCGGACGTTTACATTTGAATAGATGTGGCTCACTGCCTGCAGTTTCTATCTTCGTTGTCTACGCACCAACATCTCATTATGATGAAAGAGAAATCGAGAAGTTCTACATGGAGCTAGAGAAGTTCTATAAAGAAGACCACACCTTCTACAAGATCATTGCGGGTGATTTTAATGCCAAGATAGGACCGAGAAGATCAGCTGAAGAACTTCACATCGGGACCCATGGCCTAGAATGGAACGAACAGGGTGAGAGACTGTCAGAGTTCATCATGTCGACCAAGACCATCCATGGTAACTCACAGTTCCAGAAGGCAGAATCTAAACGATGGACATGGGAGTCTCCCGGCGGACGATTCCACAACGAAATAGACCACATCATATTCAATCGACGGTTTTGCCTGACTGATGTTGCTGTTGTCCCAAAATTTCGAACGGGATCGGACCACCGTCTCCTTCGTGCAAAATTCTACTTCACAGAGCGGGGAGAAAGGGCTGCAAAGTTCAAAAAGAGAACTCCCAGAATGACCACCAACTGGGAACTCTTTGGTACTATTGCGGCAACATGGGAAGATGCCATTGTTGACAACATTGATGAGGAATACGATCGACTGGTTCAGCACCTCCATGAATGTGCGAGGAACGCCAAGAGAGAGATAGCCACAAAAAGTCGCCTATCTTCGAAAACTCTTGAGCTAATTCGCCAGCGTGGTTTGGCGCATGGCTCAGGCAACCGCAAGCTAACGTCTGAGCTTGCAAAGCAGTGCAGAGATGCGATCAAGGAAGACCTCAAAGAGAGAAGAGCAGAAGTAGTGGTAGATGCGGCAGAAGCCGGGAAAAGTATTCGTAAGGCCCGCCTGTCCTTCGCCAACTATAAGACCAAGATGACTGCCCTCCAACGTCCTGATGGATCCATCACATCCTCCAGAATGGCAATGGAGAAGATTATCCATGACTTCTACTCAAATCTCTTCGATAGCCATGTCCACTTGCCAACATACCAAATTCCACAGGATGGGTATGTTGTTCCCAATGTTCTCCCCTCCGAAATCGGACACGCCATTTCGTCGGTAAAGAAACTAACAGCACCCGGCCCAGACAAGGTCAGACCTGAACACCTGAAGAACCTGCCGTCAGTACTCATCAATACACTGGCTCGGCTCTTCACTCGCTACCTGTCTGAATGCAAGGTTCCGTCCCAATGGAAAACCAGCAGGACCGTACTACTGTTCAAGAAGGGAGACATCCATGACATTGGCAACTATCGCCCGATCTGCCTATTGTCTGTCATCTACAAGTTGTTCACTCGAGTCATCCTGAATAGGATTGGCAGAACACTAGATGAAGGACAACCATGCGAGCAAGCAGGGTTCCTCAAAGGATTCAGCACCATCGACCATATCCACACAATAACCAAGCTCATTGCGGTTTCTCGGGAGTTCAAGATGCCGCTCTGCTTAACGTTCATTGATTTAAAGAAGGCCTTTGATTCTGTTGAGACGGAAGCGGTCATTGAAGCCCTAGCCAATCAGGGCATTCAAGCCCAATACATCAGGATCCTCCATGAGCTGTATTGCGGATTCACTACCAGGATCTCACCATTCTACAAAGAAGTGATCGTTGATGTCAAGAGAGGGGTGCGGCAGGGTGATACCATTTCACCGAAACTCTTCAGTGCCACCCTCGAGAACATCATGCGACGACTGGAATGGGAAGGAATGGGAGTGAAGATAGATGGTCGGCAATTACACCACCTCTGCTTTGCTGATGATATTGTTTTAATAACACCAAACATCAGCCAAGCGGCACAAATGCTGGCTGACTTTGACCGTGAGTGTGGAAAGGTAGGACTACAGCTGAATCTTACGAAGACAATGTTTATGAGAAACAGCCTTGTTCCTGACGCCCCATTCGCTCTCAATGGAACGACCATCTCCGAATGCAACAGCTATGTCTACCTAGGTCGAGAGGTCAACATGACAAATGACCTGGCACCCGAGCTGCGCAGGAGGAAGAGAGCGGCTTGGAACGCCTTCAAGAACGTCGAAGAAATAGCTAAGAGGACGAAGAACCTCCGGCTCCGGGCACATCTCTTTGATTCCACTGTTCTTCCTGCATTAACATATGCCTCAGAGACCTGAGCCCTACGCAAACAAGATGAGAACGCCATTCAGGTCTCCCAAAGAAGAATAGAAAGAGCTATGCTTGGAATATCACGTTTCACTCAAATGAGAGAAAGAATCCGGAGTTCTGACATCCGTCGACAATCAAGGATCAGGGACGCTGTCTCATTTGCCAAGGTGTCGAAAATCAGATGGGCTGGTCACGTAATGAGATTTAAAGACGACCATTGGACTAGAGCTGTTACTGATTGGATTCCACGGGATGTCAAGAGTCCGCGTGCCCGCCCACCTACCAGATGGTCAGACTTCTTCCTGAAGATCATGAACGATCGGTTTGAGGCCCTTCATGTTCCCGGAGCGAACAGATGCCATTGGGCTACACTAGCACGCGACAGGGACAAATGGAGACGTTACTGGCGCCCGCTCGAGCAAATCGACGACTAATGGGAAGTTAAGTGATTAAGTGTGATGTTCTGGGCTGGTTCATGGCTTTGTGCGCAGAAATAACTCATGACAGGGCACAGGGAACTAAATGGGGTGCCAGGAATCAAACATGGGTCAGCTGTGTACAAGCTAAGTGTCTACTGCTGCATGGAAACTCCAGCCACTTCCATTCACTCTTTCGATAAATTTAAGTCTGTTCTTCAAAAATAACATATTGAAAAAAGTCCAAAACAGATAATAAGGTAGGGTCAAATCTTTAGCATCTGCAAAAGGAAAGTGAATGAAAGGTCAATAGGACTGGAAAAGAAGGAATACAGCTTACAATTACTTCTCCAAAGAGTAAATGGAGACTAATAATGCATCAGTGATATTAAAAGTTTTTTTTAAGATATCCTGTCCCTAGTAAACATTGTGTATAGTAACAATGAGTACACAATTTCTAAGATAAGATCTCATATCCATTAACATGCTCTAATGTTACTGTTTGTTCAAAGATATATCTGTCTTCATTTATTTCATTTTCCCCAATTTTTATTGAGGCCTTGTGATATAGAATATTGTTTTAAGAGTGTCCTGCATACTTTATTCCAATATCAACCCATCACCAGTGTCTGCCTCTTCACCAATGTCTGAAGGTTGCCTCCCACCCTCCCACCCTTTCCTTGGTAAACTCAGTTCTGTATATCAACTGTCTGATTCTATTACCTTTGGCAATATGTTAATTTTTTACCGTACAAACTCACCACACGCATAGACACACATACAATCTATTTATGTAAAACAAAAGCAAAACTAAAGAAATGGAACTACATCAAATAAAGAAGCTTCTGTACCAAAAAATAAATGATGATTAGAATAAAACACACAAGATAGACTGGGAAAAACTACTTGCTCATCATCCATCTAAAAAAAATTTAATATACAAGATGCAAAAAATAAGTTGTAAATGTTAGCAAGAAATAAGCAAACAACCCTATTTAAAAAATTGGGAGTATGAAGAGACACTGCCTTAAAAAGACACACAAATGTCCAATAATACATGGGGGATTTTTTTTTTCATCAGTTATCATTGGGAACACTGGGAACAAGAGATAATGATAATCACCTTACACTAGTGACAAAGACAATGATATACATTAAAAAATGAAGAAAAAAGGAAAACCCAGTTCTGGCTCAGATGTGGAGAAAAACAAACCATTATTGAAATGTCAACTGGTTTCATACCTTTGTAAAGCAAGATAGACACTTGGAAAACAACTAAGAATTGAATTTTCTTATGACCTAGAAATTTCACGTTTTGATATCTACCCCATAGGTCCCAGAGCTATTATAAAATGTTATTTGCACTCCTACATTCATTAAACCACTATTTACAAAAACCAAGATTTGGAAACAACCCAGGTATCTAAAACAATTGTTTCAGAGTTCATCTTTTTTTTTTTGTGAAAATGGGATGATAATATTTTTCTGAAAAAACTATATAAAGAATTTGTTAAAATTCTGCAATATTTAGGACTGGCAGACAGCAAGGTCTTAATGATCATCATTGGTTAGGTAGAACTAAAGAAAACATACCCTAAAGTTCAGGAAATGTCAAAGTTAATTTACCAACTCTTGTTGCGAAGGGGCTGAATGAATCAAGAGTCCACAGATGGCCTCAGTGATGCTAATGGTGCCAGGTGTCTCAGCTGATCGTTATGAAGACCTGTATGCAATTTATCAATAATATTGTGCAGGTACCCTCATTTAATTCTTCATGTGCTTATCATTAGTTTAAATTATCATACAACTTCAGGCCCTATAAATCAGAAATGCTTGAACCTGATATATATAACCGTCCAAATGATATCGAGTCAAGTCAGAAACTCTAACTGTTATATAATCTGTTTGAGACTTCCTTATGAAGATGCCATTATTCCAAACACCATTGCTCAGGGCCTCCGAAATAATACAGCAGGTAAGGCACTTGCCTTGCATGCTGCTGACTTGGGTTCAATCCCCAGCACTGCATCTGGTTCCCTGAACCTCCCCAGGACTGATCCTTGAGCACTGAGCCAGGAATAAGTCCTAAGCACAGCTGGAATGGCCTAGAAAAATAAAACAAAGCAAAAAAAAGAAAAAAGTATTCTCTATATAAAAACTGTGACTCACAAAACACCACTTAAAAACAGAAATTTTCTATTTTGCTTAGCTTAGTTTTCTAAAATAAATGCAAACAGTTGCTTTTTAACTGAAGTCCCTTAAATTTATATTTTCCTGACCCTACTTGCATCCAGTTGCTTTTGTATAATATGTTTGGACTAATATTACATTGCCCTGGTCAAATATGTTTATCTCTTTAAAAGGGCTATAAGATATTCAGAAGTTCACTTAATTGGTAAATTGAATACATCAGAAAGCCTTCTCCACCATGGATATGCATTATCCAATTCAATGAGGATCAGAATTTTGTATACAAAATTGGTTCTGCTGCTATGGAGAAAACATGATGTGTTCTCAGTAAAATTACAGCCATTGACGTACTATTAGAAAATGTTTTATATTATCAAATGGTTGCAATAATATAAAAATAATTTTTCAGACTGGTTATAAAAATTCAAAGGTGCTGATTGTTTTAATATCATACCAGTAGTAGTTAGAGGTATAATATGATTCATATGAAGACTGTGATAAGATAACTTCCATTAACTTATTATATATTTACCTTTTCTTGGGAAAAATTTAAGATCGAATTCTCAGAAAATTTCAATTATATAACACATTATTATTAGTCCTAGTCAGCAAGTTACTCATTAAACCCTATATCCTCTTCTTCCCCCAGCTAAAGTTTATGTTTTTTCACTAACTTCTGCATATTTCTTCCACTACCAAACACTTTCTACTGTTCTAGAGTACTGTTATAAAGTATTTATTTTTTTAATTATTTGATTTTAATTTTAGTAAAAGACTGTTCTTACAGAAATTCTCAAAAGCTATCATATACTTAATTACAAGGTGAATTATCAAGAGGGAAACATACAACATCTCCCTAACTTATCCCCCCAAATAAATTTAATATTTAATCTATTATTTCTAAATTTTTCATAGAAGTAGTGTTATATGGGCATAAATATACATGTGGATTAAACTATTTACAGTCTCTTGTGACCTATAATTTACATTTAAGAATATAATACATATTTATATTTATATGCAACTTTTAATGCTTTCCACTTAAGTTCGTTTGACACACCTTCATGGGAAAATTCTAAAACAAATACCTTGAAAGTGAAGGGAGGGATGATACATAAGATTAGGTACACAAAAATCATCTCACTCATTTTAAATCTACTTGCAATATAATGGTAGGCAAAGGCAAGTTATTTCATGCTGAAACATCTTTTGCAAATTTGGTAATTGGATCCATTCTGTGGAGTCTGCACCCTGGAAATGCCACTGCATTTCATTTATAATCAAACCGACGGGGTTTGAAATGATATTAAATGTGCCAGATTGGGGGAAAATCCAAATGGATTCATACAGAATGTTATTAACTTGGAAATGGTTCAATGGTCATTTGGCATTTTCACATTGGGTAGGTTTAATTTGTGAAGAGAGAACAAGGAGCTGAAGAGATAGAGAGCTCTATATTTTGCCATTTTAACATTTATGTTTGTCATTTATGAACCTGGGATGAAAATTGATCAAATTTATGCCTTGTATCTTTTTAGTTTCATAACATGTGGGAGTTTTGTATGTACACCTCTTTGCTTTGTGTATGGACAGTTTAAATATGGACTGTTCCCTATGTAACTTGATAGCTAAAACAAAAATATCTTTTTGTAAGGCCAAGTAAGGACTTAGTCTATCTGCAAAATACTTAATGTTTTATATTAGAACATTCAGGTTTAAATTATCTGAGAGTGTAACATTAAACATTAAATTGTTTTGCTCTTCAAAAGGTGAGACAATTATATATTGTATAAATATGAACTAGATAACTTCATTATATAATTAACTGAAATCAAAGAAAGTCCAATACAAATTAAGAAATAGTGACAGGTACATGGCAAAATCAAGAGTTACAAAGCAACTGATATTTCAATAAGCAAAGGTCTATACATATTGAAAAGAAATATTTTGAGTATGAATTTCATAGTTAGTTTGACCAGAGCAATATTTTATAATATGAGTTAATCTGCCTCGTTCATGGGGAATAATTGCACTACTTCCACTACCCAGCCGTCGCCACACTCCAGGACGCTTTCCGGACCAGCGTGGCAGCTCCGGCCGAGACCCACGCACGACTGAAGACTCACAGAACAAGATAAGCGGAACTCTCTGAGACCTTGGACTCCAGGCTCGGTGGACCCAGGGACAGAGCTTCTCTGCTTGCTCCCACCACCACAGGTGATAAAGGGATTCTAATCAGGAGCCCCACCCTACCCTGCCCTGTCTGCTTCCATCAACCACCCAGGGATCGAATTGTGCACAGGAGACCCACCCTACCCGATAAATACCCCACTGGCAGACTTCCACTCTCGACACTACTTCCACTACCCAGCCGTCGCCACACTCCAGGACGCTTTCCGGACCCGTGCAGCCGCTTGCGGCCGCGCGACACATCATAAAACACTAAATACCCATCTTCTGGAATTGTCGTACCATATTTGATAGGGTTCAAATATGGTAACACCTACAAGGGTGATTAGAGGTCACCCCAAAAGCCTCTATCCCTCTCGGAAAGACTGGCAAGCTACCGAGAGTATTCCGCCCGCACGAAAGAGCCTGGCAAGCTATCCGCTGTGTATTCGATATGCCCAAACCAGTAACTACAACTGGTCTCATTCACCTGACCCTGAAGGCTTCACTGACATGGCAGCACTGAGAAGGATGAGAAAGGAGAGGCCGACAAAATCTCAAGGCCGACCTAGGCTGCCATAACGAAGGAAGACAAAAATGATCGTCTGTTCTTTCAATGCACGTACGCTAGCATCAGATGCATCCATCGAGGACCTGATGGTACAAGCGCGAATGATCAAGTACGACATCATTGGTCTGACCGAGACAAGAAGGAACGAATCTCACCATGACGTTTTCGACACTGGAGAAGAATTGTTCCTCGGAACATGCGATAAAAGAGTTGTCGGAGGCATCGGTGTCCTTGTCAACACAAACTTGGCCAAGAGCATTGATTCATTCGAATGCCTAACAACCCGAATCGGACGTTTACATTTGAATAGCTGTGGCTCACTGCCTGCAGTTTCTATCTTTGTTGTCTACGCACCAACATCTCATTATGATGAAAGAGAAATCGAGAAGTTCTACATGGAGCTAGAGAAGTTCTATAAAGAAGACCACACCTTCTACAAGATCATTGTGGGTGATTTTAATGCCAAGATAGGACCGAGAAGATCAGCTGAAAAACTTCACATCAGGACCCATGGACTAGAATGGAACGAACAGGGTGAGAGACTGTCTGAGTTCATCATGTCGACCAAGACCATTAATGGTAACTCACAGTTCCAGAAGGCAGAATCTAAACGATGGACTTGGGAGTCTCCCGGTGGACGATTCCACAACGAAATAGACCACATCATATTCAATCAACGGTTTTGCCTGACTGATGTCGCTGTTGTCCCAAAATTTCGAACGGGATCAGACCACCATCTCCTTCATGCAAAAATCTACTTCACAGAGCGGGGAGAAAGGGCTGCAATGTTCAAAAAGAGAACTCCCAGAATGACCACCAGCTGGGAACTCTTTGGTACTATTGCGGCAACATGGGAAGATGCCATTGTTGACAACATTGATGAGGAATACGATCGACTGGTTCAGCACCTCCATGAATGTGCGAGGAACGCCAAGAGAGAGATAGCCACAAAAAATTGCCTATCTTCGAAAACTCTTGAGCTAATTCGCCAGCGTGGTTTGGCGCATGGCTCAGGCAACCGCAAGCTAACGTCTGAGCTTGCAAAGCAGTGCAGAGATGCGATCAAGGAAGACCTCAAAGAGAGAAGAGCAGAAGTAGTGGTAGATGCGGCAGAAGCCGGGAAAAGTATTCGTAAGGCCCGCCTGTCCTTCGCCAACTATAAGACCAAGAACACTGCCCTCCAACGTCCTGATGGATCCATCACATCCTCCAGAACGGCAATGGAGAAGATTATCCATGATTTCTACTCAAATCTCTTTGATAGCCATGTCCACTTGCCGACATACCAAATTCCACAGGATGGGTATGTCGTTCCCAATGCTCTCCCTTCCGAAATCCGACACGCCATTTCGTCGGTAAAGAAACAAACAGCACCCGGCCCAGACAAGGTCAGACCTGAACACCTGAAGAACCTGCCATCAGTACTCATCAATACACTGGCTTGGCTCTTCACTCGCTACCTGTCTGAATGCAAGGTTCCGTCCCAGTGGAAAACCAGCAGGACCGTACTACTGTTCAAGAAGGGAGACATCCATGACATTGGCAACTATCGCCCGATCTGCCTATTGTCTGTCATCTACAAGTTGTTCACTCAAGTCATCCTGAATAGGATTGGCAGAACACTAGATGAAGGACAACCATGCGAGCAAGCCGGGTTCCGCAAAGGATTCAGCACCATCGACCATATCCACACAATAACCAAGCTCATTGCAGTTTCTCGGGAGTTCAAGATGCCGCTCTGTTTAACGTTCATTGATTTAAAGAAGGCCTTTGATTCTGTTGAGATGGAAGTGGTCTTTGAAGCCCTAGCCAATCAGGGCATTCAAGCCCAATACATCAGGATCCTCCATGAGCTGTATTGCGGATTCACTACCAGGATCTCACCATTCTACAAAGAAGTGATCGTTGATGTCAAGAGAGGGGTGCGGCAGGGTGATACCATTTCACCGAAACTCTTCAGTGCCACCCTCGAGAACATCATGCGATGACTGGAATGGGAAGGAATGGGAGTGAAGATAGATGGTCAGCAACTACACCACCTCCGCTTTGCTGATGACATTGTTTTAATAACACCAAACATCAGCCAAGCGGCACAAATGCTGGCCGACTTTGACCGTGAGTGTGGAAAGGTAGGACTACAGCTGAATCTTACGAAGACAATGTTTATGAGAAACAGCCTTGTTCCTGATGCCCCATTCGCTCTCAATGGAACGACCATCTCCGAATGCAACAGCTATGTGTACCTAGGTCGAGAGGTCAACATGACAAATGACCTGGCACCCGAGCTGCGCAGGAGGAAGAGAGCGGCTTGGAACGCCTTCAAGAACGTTGAAGAAATAGCTAAGAGGACGAAGAACCTCCGGCTCCGGGCACATCTCTTTGATTCCACTGTTCTTCCTGCATTAACATATGCCTCAGAGACCTGGGTCCTACACAAACAAGATGAGATTGCTATTCAGGTCTCCCAAAGAAGAATAGAAAGAGCTATGCTTGGAATATCACGTTTCACTCAAATGAGAGAACGAATCTGGAGTTCTGACATCCGTCGACGATCAAGAATCAGGGACACTGTCTCATTTGCCAAGGTGTCGAAAATCAGATGGGCTGGTTATGTAATGATATTTAAAGAGGACCGTTGGACTAGAGCTGTTACTGATTGGATTCCACAGGATGTCAAAAGACCGCGTGGCCGCCCACCTACCAGATGGTCAGACTTCTTTGTCAAGATCATGAACGATCGGTTTGAGGCCCTTCATGTTCCCGGAGCGAACAGATGCCATTGGGCTACACTAGCACGCGACAGGGACAAATGGAGACGTTACTGGCGCCCGCTCGAGCAAATCAACGACTAACAGGAAGTTAAGTGATTAAGTGATTAAGTGAGTTAATCTGCCATGTAATATATGCTAGTCATTTGGAAATAAGAGAGTAGTACAATTGTGTCTACTTCTGACTGTAACAAAACATGAACAGTTTTGTTCATGAAAAAAAGAATAACTAAATTAAATTATTTCTTTGTTTCACAAATATGTATTTTTCCCCTGACAGGCACATAATTAAGTTATATGAATTCCCAACAATACTGTCTGTGTGTCCATGTATATTTATACATATATGTATATATGACACATATGTGCATATGTGTGTACTTATGAAGTCTTAAAATTAATTTGATGAGCTAACAAAGTATGTTTTTTTGTCATATACAGCAGTGCTCAGAGATTATTCCTGATGGAGCACAAGGGACTATATATCAGGTGCTGGGGATTGAACCCAGGTCAGCTGCATGCAAGGCAGAAGCCCTACCTGCTGTAAAACTCTCCATCCCTAAAAGTGGTTTCAGTAATTTCAGTTTTAATGAGTTCAACATCTGAGACCAAAGGAGGGCAAAGAGAAAGCAATGTGCTTGGAAACTTGCAGAAGTCAGTGTGATTAAATCCTAATGTGAAAAGAAGAAAAGACTAAAGGCAGGGGCAAGAAAATTATTTGGCAATTTCTGTAATCTTTCCAGAACTCATGTCATTCAAAAAGGTACATATCTGTGTATTTATGAGGAGGGTAATTTCAAGGACTCTACCTCTTTCTTAAGAAGTCTGTGATCTGTATCGTGAAGAAAAAAAATCATGAAAATATTGGAAAAAGCAAGAGGATAGAGTTGCAAAATGATTAATGGTGTGTCTTGGAAGTAAAACAATAAAAAAAATCAGTAGTGACTGTGATTTTAAATAACTGTTATCAAAAGAGTGGTTTAACTGTAAAGCAAAAAGGCAATAAAATACAGTGCATTGTGTGTTAACAATTTAAACAAATCGGTTTTGCTATATTGCTTTCCTTGGAATTGTTAAACTTTATTCACAAAAGATTAAGTTGCTTTTTCATTGTTGTATATTCCAAAGAACAACTCATTTCAGTTCAATTACTTATTTATCTTTGTTACTAATCTGCTAGATAAAGATGGAATAGTTATCAATAAATACTACAGAAACTTCCTTCATCTTTTCTCTAAGTATTCTCTGCAAAATTTAGATCGTTGGTATGTTGATACAGAGCAATGTTATAGGAATAACCTATCTTGGGCTAGTATAATGAAAGCAAACGCAAGGGGATACCAGCTGTAAGAAAGGGAGAAAAACATTATTATGCAGAAGAAATTATATAAATTTTATGTATAAAGCTCCTTTCAATCGTATGGGTACTCTGAGCTGAAGTCTTTAATATGAGTGCCTGTAGCTTAAACAAGAACCAGATGCTAGTACACATGTCCTGGATCAGTCAGTGGTTGTGGGCTGGCCAAGGCACAGGGCCTCAGGACAAGGTGCTTCCTTCATATAAAACAGTATAGAGAAAGAGATAACTCAATCATTTGCAAAGGGGGAAACGAGTGTTTTGATTCCTTAAAGGGGAATCACCACACTATAATACTTGGAACACTGTAAGACTCGGAACAATAAGAAACATACATGCTAGAATTACTAGTTTGGGTGTAAGACCTCGTGGCTTGACTCCCAAGCAAAACATATCACAATGCCCTATGAATTTAATCAGAAGCCTCGAAGACAATTCTGAAAGCCCTGGGGAGTGAGAAAAAGGACCAGTGAATGGTGCTCCCTAGTTCTGACCTTCCTGAGGGAAAAAATGTCCAAGTGAATTCCCAGACTGGTTGCGTTACCTTCTGCTGAGATTACTAATGCAAACTCACAAGTGGAAATGCCATCCTGGTCCCAAGATTCTCTGAGCACAATACATTCTATATTGAACACTGATTTATTAAATTGGTGAGTAACTTTAATAAGTCAGAGGATACAAACACTTTCCTGAATACACACACACACGACATATGAGATTGAGGTATTAATAATTAACTTCCCAATAAATGGATCGGCTCTCAAATATAAAACATATGAGTTAGAGATTTTATAATGAACTTCCCAATCAATGGATTGGCTCTCAAATATATTGGCAACATGCTATTCTGTCTTCTGTTTCAACACTTCTAGAAAAAGGTATCTCAGCATTAGTATACAACATATGCAATGACTTTGTTATTGAAATTACAAGTTACAAAATTCTTTGAAAACATTGATCATTTTCTGTTCTCTAACAGTTTATCATTAACGTTTAGTAATACAGCTAGTCATATTTACTTTCCACTTTCCACACACAAATTCATTAAACATTTAAAGGTATATGTTATCACTAGGTCAGTTCACTTGATCACTTGACATCCCGTTACTCATCGATTTGCTCAAGCGGGCTCCAGTAATGTCTCCATTCATCCCTATCACGTTCTAGTGTAGCCCAATGGTGTCTGCTCGTTTTAGGAACACGAAGAGCCTCAAATCGATCATTCAGGGTTTTGACAAAGAAGTCTGACCATCTCATAGGTGGGCGGCCACACAGTCTTTTGACATCCAGTGGAATCCAGTCTGTAACGACTCCAGTTCAGCGGTCATCTCCAAATCACATTATGTGTGAAGGCCATCTGATTTTCAATGCCTTGGCAAATGAGACAGCATCCCTGATTCTTGACCATAGACAGAGGTCAGAACTCTGGATTATTTCTCTCATTTGAGTGAAAAGTGATACTCCAAGCACAGCTCTTTCAATTCCTCTTTGGGAGACCCTGAATAGCATTCTCATCCTGTTTTCCTAGGGCCCAGGTCTCTGCAGCGTATGTTAATGCAGGAAGAACAGTAGACTCGAAGAGATGTCCCCAGAGCAGAAGGTTCTTTGTCCTCTTAGTTATTTCTTCAACGCTCTTGAAGGCGTTCCAAGCCGCTCTCTTTCTCCTGTGCAACTCAGGTGCCAGGTCATTCACCTTGTTGAATTCTCGACCTAGGTACCTGTTGCATTCGAAGATGTTTATCCCATTGAGAGCGAATGGAACGTCAGGAACGAGACTGTTTCTCATAAACATTATCTTCGCTAGATTCAGCTGGAGTCTGACCTTTCCACACTCACGGTCGAAGTCGGCCAGCATTTGTGCCACTTGGCTAATATTTGGTGTTATTAGAACATTATCATCAGCGAAGCGGAGGTGGTGTAGTTGCCGACCGTCTATCTTCACTCCCATTTCTTCCCAATCCAGTTGTCGCATGACATTCTCGAGGCTGGCACTGAAGAGTTTCCGTGAAATGGTATCACCCTGCCGCACCCCTCTCTTGACATCAACGATCACTTCTTTGTAGAATGGTGAGATCCTGGTAGTGAATCCGCAATACAGCTCACGGAGGATCCTGATGTATTGGGCTTGAATGCCCTGATTGGCTAGGGCTTCAATGACCGCTTCTGTCTCAACAGAATCAAAGGCCTTTAAATAACTAGGTCAGTAATGAGAGTAAATTAAATCATATAGGTAAAATACTTGTACAGAATATATAAAATTTTAGCGTATATATTCATTTTTCTTATCTGATAATCTAACAATATGATTTTCTGCATTTATAAGATTAACTAGTAGCAGTGTACTTTGTGGTATACTTTAATTAATTATCATAAATGATTAACTTGTAGTAGCTAATTTGAGTTGATTCTAAAACTAATAATAGAATTATATTACAATATTAACATAAGCTTAAGCTTACGAACCGGTAATTAATATTATCTTGTATTGCCACAAAGGAAATATATCCTGAATGTCTTTACTGTTCTCCCATATGGTTAATTGACTTTTTCATTAACTTTGTTAATCAACACATAGATTGTGTGAATTCCAAGCTGTGGATTGGAAACAGAGTAGACATAAGATATATCCGAAAAATAAATTATCTAGAGTGTCAGAAAACAATAAACTGCAAAGAGAGAAAATTTAACAAAAATAGAAAGCATTTAGAAGCATTGTGCGATGGAAGGATTGAGTATATAAATAAATGTACATAGTTATATATATTAGTGTATATATATAAGTGTATATATATGTGTATTTATATTTTGACCAGAAAGGGTTCCTGGGAAGATATTTGAGAAAGTGACAATAATACATGTAAATTAGTCATATGGACCACTGATGGGACATGATCACATCACACTACAGTAAGAGAAAGGATAAAAATTGGCAGAAATGGCATATTGCAATACACAGGGCACTCCTGAGGCAGGAACATGATTCAGGATGCAGCTACAGCCAAGTTTACTTCCAGGAAATATGTGTGTGTGTGTGTGTGTGTGTGTGAGAGTGTGTGTGTGTATGTGTGTGATGCATTATGGCTTGTTGTTAACAGGCTGCCTCTTAATGTCAGTGCCCCTGCTTTCTGAACTTGAAAGTCCATCCCTGCTAGCTGAAAATCCTTTGGAAGGCACAGTATGTTTTCTAGCACAGAAAGAGTGCTGGGTGGGTTCTGTTTGCTTGCCCAAATACATGTCCTTTAGCTGTGAATCTGCTCTGCTAAGGGACTGGCTGGCAGGGCCCACCCAGGCTGACTGCCAGAGGCTACAGAGATAATTCCCCTGAGGAGTTTAAAGTCTAGATTCAAGTTCATAACCAGTTGTTTATAATCAATTTAGTGGACGTGAAAAAAATGTACTGGAAACCTGAGCACTCTGGGTTCCCAGTTTCCCCCCATTCGTTTCCCTTTTTGTTTTAGAGGCTTGCAGCTGATGTCTGTCCCTGGGTTACCTGGGTCCCTAAAGCCAACTCCTTCACTTGTCCCCATCCCATATCTCGGCTGCTGCAGTCACATTGATCAATACTCCTCTGTCCTGTGTCTCAGCTCTCACCATCACTTGTAATTCTGTATCACATTTTCTCTCCTGAAATGGTTGTCTGAATCCAGTGGCATTTCCTTCTGGAACTCCAGCAAACCTCCCCCTAGCTTAGAAATAAGCCACTGCTCCGTGTTCCACAGTCGAGTTCCCTAGAGAAGGTGGTTGGATTTTCCAAGAAGCTTTCTACATATAGAATTCTGCATTTAATTCTGTCCTTTGATGTCATTTCTGTTGTGGAGTGCATGGGGTGCTCTAAAATTGCTTCCTTTCCTATCACCTGCCCTCTGCTTATTTAATTCTTATTTAATGAATAAGTACACTAGTTTATTTCTTAGCATCACTTCCCTTACCTTCTTAATCACCTCTTCCATATTCTCATGTTGGCTATATAGTTCCGCACTTCAGAACTCTTGCCTTTCACTAACATAACCTTGTAACTGGGGATCACCTAAAAACTCTCCTGTTTAATTTTTCCTCTAAACTAATTGGTGAATATTTGTAGTACCCTTCAATGATGATTTTACGTCCAGACTAATCAATATAGGAGCCATAGCATAGCGGGGTAGGGCATTTACTTTGCATGTGGCCAACCCAGTTTAGATTCCTCCGCCCCTCTCGGAGAGCCAAGCAAGCTACTGAGAATATCTCACCCACACGACAGAGCCTGGCAAGGTCCCCGTGGCAAATTCGGTATGCCAAACACAGTAACAACAAGTCTCGCAATGGAGATCTTACTGGTGCCCGCTTGAGCAAATTATGAACAATGGGACGACAGTGCTACAGACAGTGCTATACATATATATATGTATATATATATACATACATATATATTATCCCTAAATGCTATCACTTCCCTTTATCCTAACGAACATCATCCCTCCTTTTCCCTTTACCGAAATCACATTCTATAATTTTGTAGTTCTCTCTTTCCTTTTTATCAGTGGGGTAGGCAGGGTGCGCCCAGTTGTGCTCAGAGCTTTCTTCTGGTTCTGTGCTTAGGGGTCAGTTCTGGCAGGCCAGGGGATTGTATGTGGAGCCACGGTTAAAACAGGATGGTCACATACAGTCACCTACTGTACTATCTGTCCCCTCTACATTTTGTAGTTGTTGAAGTAGACTATCATTTGGATAACCTCTACATCCATACTTTGCATAAGTTTGATTCACTGGCTTATTCTTTTGGGGGCTAGGGGAGGCTGTGGGTAATTAGAGCGTTTTCTGAGGCAAAGGGGAATCCAATCCCACTGATTCCTATGAGCAGGCCAGCTGTCAGAACAAGAGCCTGAGAATGCTGTAATTCTTGTGGTCTTGGTGCTGGGGATTACTCAGACCACCCTGATGTGACTCAGGGATCTCCAAGGTCACATCCAACAGTTATCCTTGAAGTCTTTGCTGGAGATGCCTGCAAGTATATGTGGTGCCAGGAATCTGAGATCAGTCCCATGCAAGGCACCTACACCTATATCTCTCCACCCGTTTTGTTCTTAAATCCAATAAAACTTTAGGAGATTTTTCAGCACATATGTGTAACCTCAGAAAGTCAGCATGCATGTACAACCTCAGAGGCTGCATGTCTGTGCCACCCTGTCAATCCTAGCAACAACTCCTACCACAAAGAAAATATTTAATTTTTTAAAAGATCTGTGATTGACAATGTTACTGATAGATGAGTTTTAGACATATAATAGCTCAACCCTAATCCAATCTCACCATCAGAGTCAACTTCCTCCACCAGTGTCCCTATATTCCTTCCCCATTACAATACCCACCCCCCAGTCCTTCCTGTCAACTTGACACCTACCCCCAGGACCTACAAAGACTCTCTAAAGGACGTATTATCACAAAAGGAATTATTAATATCCAGACTCATTTTATGTTTCAGTGTGTGCTGTATTAAGGAGCAATAGCACAGGGGGTAGGGCATTTGCCTTGCCCGTGGCTGAACCAGGTTCAATTCCCAGCATCCCATATGGCCCCCTGAGTACCACCAGGGGTAATTCCTGAGCGCAGAGCCAGGAGTAACCCCTGTGCATTGCTGAGTGTGACCTAAAAAGCAAAGACTTTTTTTAAAAAGGCAATATAAAATAAACTATTTTGTTTCTGCTCTTGGGGTGGGATGCTTGGGAATAGGTGGGAAATTGAAAACGTTGTTGGAGGGAAGGGCAGACTGGTGGTTAGAGTGGGGCTGGAATATTAATGTTGTATTATAAAATAACTGTATTATAAACATTATAAATTGCAATATTTAAATAAACTTTTTAAAAAACGAAAGGAAATTCTGACACATAAAAAAACTATATTCTAAAAAAAAAACTTTCTGAGATTTTCTACTCTTCTTTGAAGTCCCACATTAATCATTATCTTTTTTTTCAAAGATTCCTTGATTGCTTTAGGATTAGTTTATCATTTACTCCTTTATTCTGTCACTGTGAACGAAGCATACCTCTATTGTTATGGATGATATGTTTTATTTAATATGATGTCTTTATGTTTAATGTTTCCTCTATGTTGTAGTGCTATGTTGTAGGAAATTTATTGTGTAATATCATATTTGCATTCCTACAGGAACAAAGATATTTGCAGAATCGGATGAATGAATTAATATACAAATACAGGGAGAAATAGAGAGGGAGAGAGAGAAAATGTGTGTATACCTGAAAAATGAAAGTGTATTGAATATAATGCCAACAAATAGACAACAAAATAAGATTGTTCTGAAATAGAGAGGAAGATTATTCAGCATGTTTATAATATACATGTGTTCGTAAAATGGAGCTTCATAGTTATGTTTAAGGAGAAAATGAAAATAATTGAGAGTAATCTGAGAATACCAATGTAACATCAAAGAATTTCACATAGAAGCAGAATCAACCAAGATAGAGTTCCTCCAAATGGATCAAGAGTAAATGACATGGAGTTTTTTAGGAAAAAAGCATGAAATGAAATTGTGTTTTAAAATAGATGTAAGCTTATATTTCTGTAAATTTTAGAATGCCACATATTGTCTACTCATTTCATTTTAAAGGAATTTATGATTGTTATCTGACAATACCGAATGAAAATGGAAAGTTTGAGTTTAAAAAAAGTCCCAAAATAATATTGAAAGAAAAGCTTGGATATCAGTTTTTAAAGTTATTATGAAACTGCAATACTGTCTCATGTATTCAAGATGCCAAAAAGGAAATTGAAGATACTGTGGACTTTTACTCATACTACGAAATATACACACTAAATTTAATAATAGAGATAATGGTAAAATAATTAACTTCAATATTTTAAACAAAGAAGATTCATATCACTTTTACAAGAATTCAAGACACCATCCAGAAGAGTACAGAATGGTTTTTATTCCCTTCTGCTCCTAAGATCGTCCTGATATGCATGTGAGTTAAATTAAGACTGCACCCACCACAAATTAATAATAATATTTTCAACTATCCAGATATGTTCGTTTTGTTTTGAACATTTCTTCTTTGTTGTTGTTGTTTTGGCCACCCGTAGGGTGCCCCACCCCAAAGCACTGTCTCTGCATTCAGGACTTACCCGTAGCAGGCTCTGGGGACGTATGGGATATGGGGAACAGATCCAAGTCTGACATGTGCAGGACAAGTGGCCTACCTGCTATACTATTGCTCTAGCCCCAGGTTTTAACGTCTCTTAACTAAAATTTCTATAAAATATACACTAAACCATAGCTTGATCGACAAATTATCATTTTCCTATGAGGAGAATATAATTTTGTGGCTCATAATACATGTGGGTACAGTGATATGATATCCTAAGGTTGAATATCTAGTATTTGTTGAGTCAGTGATTATGATAAATGAACTAAAAAATCCATTTTTGATCACTCCATTATTATAAAATATAACTTTTCATCAATTTTAGGCATACCAAGAGAAATGAACAAGAATGAGCAAAATAACCATTAAAAAACACACACACATATTTCTACATCTGAAGTTCCAATTACCACCTGAATACAAGACAGAGAGTCTTATTTTTTATTATTCATAATGACAAACACAGGATGATCTCCCTTAAATGTGTTATACAGAATAACTGGACAATGGAATTGGTGTGTTAAAGGGGATGCCAACATCGTCTTTGACCCAAGAATATAA
The DNA here is from genome assembly GCF_029834395.1 of Sorex fumeus. NCBI lineage: Eukaryota > Metazoa > Chordata > Mammalia > Eulipotyphla > Soricidae > Sorex > Sorex fumeus. The sequence goes on along the minus strand of NW_026606059.1, from coordinate 12,595,508 downwards.
GGAGGGAGGAGAAAGAGAAAGAAAGAAATTGAGAGTTGATGAAGAAGAAATACAAGGAAGGCAATGAGGAACAGGGGTCAAGGGACCCAAGGACATTGGTAGTGGAAAGGGAGGTACAGCTAAATATACAAACCACAAGCAAACACTGAAAACAAACAAGATATCCAAACATCAACAACCAAACTTAAAAATGACCAAGTAAAGGATGTTTGAAGGACTTGCTCAGGATGCGAGATGCATGCTGAAAATAGACTATAGACCAAATACGATCGCCACTCAATACCTCTATCGCAAACTACAGCATCCTAAAGAAAAGAGAGCAAAAAGGAATACCCTGCCACAGAGGCGGGGTGGGGTGGGGAGTGGGTGGGCCACTGGAATCATAGGTGGTGGAGAATGGGCACTAGTGGAGGGATAAGTACTTGATCATTGCATAACTGAAACCCAAGCATGAAAGTTTGTAAGTCTACAAGTGTATCTCATGATGTTTCACTAATAGAAAGAAAGAAAGAAATAAAGAAAGAAGGAAGGAAGGAAGGAAGGAAGGAAGGAAGGAAGGAAGGAAGGAGAGAGAAAGGAAGGAAGGAAGGAAGGAAGGAAGGAAGGAAGGAAGGAAGGAAGGAGAGAGAAAGGAAGGAAGGAAGGAAGGAAGGAAGGAAGGAAGGAAGGAAGGAAGGAAGGAAGGAAGGAAGGAAAGGAAAGAAAGAAAGAAAAATCACTAAGATTAAAAAAAATATGTGCCTGTCAAGGTGGTTGACTGGGGGTCAGAGTTGGTGGGTGGCAACTTGGAAATGGTGGAGGGAAGTTGACACTGGCGTTGGGTTTAGTGTTGAAATATTATGTCTAAAACTCAACTATGAATAACTACAAATCATGGTGCTTTGATATAATTTAAAATAAATTATAATATAAAACATGAGCTAAAAAGTTATGTTGAGTTATATCCCTTTAAAATTACATGAAAGCAATAAAAACTATATGAATCAAAAAAGGGGAAGAAAGAAATAAAATTTGGAATCTAAAAGTAAAATAAAATTAGTCAATGAATAACCAAATAATATTTTTTTTTTGCTATCACAAAATTGTGTATTTTTAGAATTTAATAAGAATGAAGCTGAACTAGGGTTAATGTGGCAGAGCTGGTGACAAATACATCATGAAAATATGTAGGTAATAACAAAAATAACAGAATATATCTGCAAGCACATCTGGGGTTTACTGTAAGGGATTTTCAGTTGTGGAGGTTGAGGCATATCATATCTGTAGTCAGCAAGCTGGAGACATAAAGAAAATAGTTGTATTTAATAAAACCACTCCAAAGCCAAAGGCTAGAAGACCAATGATCAGCCAATGATCAACCAAGATCAATCGTGCAACTCCTTTTTGATGTATGCAGGGTTTTAATTTAATGAATAAGGTCCATCCATAGTGGAGAGGTTAATTTTTTTTTTTTTGGCCTACAAAGCCCAATGTTTAGTTCTATAAAGACTTATGCTCAGGGATACACGTGAAATAGCTTTTAAGCAAATGCCTAGTTACCCCGTGACACAACTAGTTGAGGCATTAAGATTAACTTTTACAAATATTAAGGGGATTTTTATATTATCAATTATGAGACCTTAGCCCACTTCTGTAAAATTTTCAGCATTTTGCTACATTGAAAAATTTTGAGCCAAAATTTTCATATAGAAATACAAGTATATTTCCTCTGACAAATCTTAGTAGAGGAGGAGACTACTATTTAATTATTGAGAAGTAATCATTGTACCAAGTTGAATTCACACTGTCACTGTCCTCCTGTGGTTCATCAATTTGCTCAAGCAGGCCCAGTAATGCCTCCATTGTGAGACTTCTTGTTACTGTGTTTGGCATATTAAATACGTCACGGGTAGCTTCCCAGGCTCTGCCGTGTGGGCGAGATACTCTGGGTAGCTTGCCGGGCTCTCCGAGAGGGGCAGAGGAATGGAACTCGGGTCGGCCATGTTGGCTGCGTGCAAGGCAAATGCCCTCGCTGTGTTATTGCTCCAGCCCACAAGTTGAACTCACAAGGAATTATAAAACTTTAAAGTCAAGAAACTCCTTCAGGGATACATATTTTAGTAAATTTAGTGAATAATTTGTTCTTAAATGCAAGTCTATTAAGGTCACAAGATATTTGGTAGGATGCCTCTAAATATCAAAGGGAGATCAAACAAAATGGAAATTTTCAAGAAACAGGCAATGCATTAAAGCAAGAGCCTTACTCAAGCTCTAGATTCCTCCTTCCTATGGTTTCTATTTGATTAGCACTGTAGCACTGTATGACTGTCCTCCGTTGTTCATCGATTTGCTCGAGTGGGCCCAGTAACATCGCCACTGTGAGACTTGTTGTTACTGTGTTTGGCATATCGAATACATCAGGGGGAGCTTGCCAGGCTTTGCCGTGCGGGTGAGATACTCTTGGTAGCTTGCTGGGCTCTTCTCGAGGGGCAGAGAAATTGAACCTGGGTTGGCCGCGTGCAAGGCAAACACCCTACCACTGTGCTGTCGCTCCAGCCCCTCTGGGAATTATGAAAAATAAATGTTGTTCACATCTACAAATGTATTTATTTGCTCTCAAATGTTTGACTGATTGTTGGAATTAATATAGAATATACATATACTCTATCTCTCAGGTTTAAAAGTCGTTTAGTGCTTGTTATATTGTCCTCTGTATAGCTTGCACTCAGAAGTCACATGTAATTCTAATTATTAACCTTGGTCACATGTGTTTTTTTCTCCTTTTTTTTAGTCCTCTTTTCTATTTTCAGCATTTTGAGGTTCATGGAGTCCCTTCTTTTGTAATCTGGTCTGTTTTTGATCCACAATTTTGGCATATTTTAACTTAGTAAACACATACATAGTTCCTTTACAAATAAATATCTCAGTTAATATTTAAGAAAAGTCAAGAGTAAAATAATAGAGCAGTGCAGATAAAACACATTTTAGAACTTTACTTGAAAATCTCCTTCTTTGAGCATATTATAAAATATCCACTAGCTAAAGAATGTTCTACTTGAGGCCCTAAATTTAAGTCTGTGCTATTTTCATAGTTCATTTATACTATGTCTGTGCATTAAAACATTAAATGGCTTCCATCTCTTTACTCCATTTTTATGTTAGGAATGTCCAGATCTGTAGTTCGATCATTTTCCCTTATGTATCTCCAATTTTGTTTTCTATTTAAAATTTTAGTCTTCTATAAGTAGTTCTTTATTCATTAATATTTTTTGCTTTTCCGAAATTGAACCTTATAGTTACCTGTGATAATATGAATAATTTTAAAATATTCCTTCATAAAAATATCCTTATATAACAAGGATACTGTGTAATATCAAAAATCCAAGAAGGTAAGTTAATAGAAAGTTGTATTTTCTTCAAAAATATGTACTTTATAAGACTTATTTCAGAACTCTTGTTCTGACGAAAAGAATAATTCCTTGACATATCTGAAACCATGACTACATTCACAGTATTTTATATATGTGAATCATATATACATTAGTGTGTGATTGGAAAAATTATTATAAAGACACACTGAGATATGATTTTACGCAATGTAGTAGTACCAAGATGTGTTCAGAATTAGAAACTGATAAAGAACACAAAACATTCTCTATAAAAAAAGCTTTGTGGGTTTGTGTAGCTCTTCATTAATTGTTTATACACTTTCTACTTCTAACTACTAGTTATGATTGACCTATAATCTATTTATACCTGTAGTGTAAAGCATTGGGCTTGAGCGATAGCACAGCAGGGAGGGCATTTGCCTCATACACGGCCGACCCAGGTTCGATTCCTCCACCCCTCTTGGAGAGCCTGGCAAGCTGCCGAGAGTATCCCGCCCCCACTGCAAAGCCTGGCAAGCTACCAGTGATGTATTCGATATGCCAAAAACAGTAACAACAAGTCTCACAATTTATTGTGAGACATTACAAGTGCCTGCTCGAGCTAATCTATGAACAACAGGAGGACAGTACTATAGTGCTACAGTATAAAGCATTAAAATGAGGTAAAAAGAATAATTACTACAATTTACTCTATATTATATATACTAAACATAGATTTAGTATATATACTAAATATATTATATATAGTAATTATATCTATTTAGTAATATATGATTAAAATTATATATAGTAATATGTACACACAAGGAAATTAATGAAGAGAACAAAAAATTCAGAGAATATATACCTTTTATATATTCTAGACTAAATGTAGAACACTATAAATTTAATCCAGAATCCTCCAGCAATCAAAGCAGAAAGGGAGACTTTTCTCTTGATTTTCATGATCTATTTATAGGAAATTTACCTGCACCTAAAACAACAACAACAAAAAAATCACCTGTTTCCTAATATTCACCTTGAGGATAAATTTATCTATAAAATTCGTAATTATTAAGTATTAATAATCATATTATAAAATAGGGATTTTTTTCCCCTTTGGGTCTAGAGAACACACTTGGCCATGTTCAGGAACTATTCCTGGATTTGTGCTCAGGGATCACTCCTGGTGATGTTTGGGAGATCATATGTGGTTCCAGGAGTCAAACCGGGGTTGACTGCTTATAAGACTAAATCACTGTGTCATTGTCATCGTGTTGTTCATTGATTTGCTTGAGTGGGCACAGTAATGTCTCCATTTGTCCCAGACCTGAGATTTTAGCAGCCTCTCCTTACTCATCTTTCCCAATACAGCCGTATTGGAGGCTCTTTCAGGGTCAGGAGAATGAGTCCGATTATTGTTACTGTTTTTGGCATATCAGATAGACCACAGGGAGCTTGCCAGGCCCTGCCATGCAGGCAGGATACTCTTGGTAGCTTATCAGGCTCTCAGAGAGGCACATAAGACTAAATAGACTATTAAAATTTTTCATTATTTTCAACTTTCAACTTGAAGGGCTGGAGCGATAGCACAGCGGGTAGGGCGTTCGCCTTACAAGCGGCCAACATGGCCGACCCGAGTTCGATTCCTCCGCCCCTCTCGAAGAGCCCGGCAAGCTACCGAGAGTATTCGATATGCCAGACACAGTAACAACAAAGTCTCCAATGGAGACGTTATTGGGCCCGCTCGAGCAAATCGACGATCAACGGGAGGGCCTTTACCTTTACCTTTACCTCAACTTGAAAAAACAAAAGGAAACAGCAATATTTGTTAAAACTGAACAGAAGTATATTTCAGTGGTTATTTTTTTTAGCTATTAATGTTAGGAACAAATCTATCTTTTCATTTACAGTGCTACTTTTACTAAAGCCTCAAGAATTTTGTCATCAAACTTTAAAAATTTTGATAAATCAATTTTAACTAAATCCTTTGTTGATGAACTGTCAAATATTAATATAAATATAATATAAAGCAATATATTGCATTATTAATTGTAATAGATATAATTACAGATGAATAATTTACAGTTATAAGATAATAAAATATGTGATCTTTCAGGATTTTAGCATTTTGGCTACCATAGTTACTAGAAACATGTGAATTCCTGCTAAATCAGAGGACTGAATCAATAGAATTCTACTTGGGAGAGATTTATTGCTTAAATGGAAAGTATCTAATAATTTTTAGACAAAATTATGCAGTAATACACAATAGATGATGAGCAGACAAATTTATTTGAATTTGTCATTATCACACAAAACATCAAGTGATGCTGATGGTACCTTTTAAGAGTTACCAGATGTTTTTGCTCATTGTGTAGCCCTTTTTATGTACTTTACTATGGGATCACATATTAACAGGCAGCTGGAGTGTATGACTTTCCAAATTCAAAAAAAGCTAAGAAATATGTTTCTAGCTGACATGGCATTTACTGGAGCTGTAATTACTAACCGCCAAAGAATATTGCAGCATAGAAGCAAAGATTAAAAAGAAAATTTTTGTGAAGTTCTATATTTGAGATGGTAATTATTATTTGCATTGTTTTCCTTAATTTGTTATTTATCCTCTAGCTTAATATTCAGACTTAGTAACCTGGCTGCATACATTTTATCCACAAGAAAGAGAGACATAGTTTGATGTAATGAAAAAAATCAGGCAAAAGTTATGAATAGTGGTTAAGATAATCTGAGAAGATGAGATTCATAAAGAGTCCTTTGTATTTAATAGTGATTGCTACATGGTATGAACTTGTTTCAACAGTATTTTCCGTAGTGATAAAATATAAAATTCAACATTTCTAGACTATACTGCCCTACACATGCTCAATATAACTTGAAAAGTTAACTCAAGAAGAAAACCTTCCTTTGATTTATTTTCCTAATGGTGCAACCCACAAAATGATCTGTGGGCCCAAATGTATTGCTTTCCCAAAGGTGAATAAAACTAATGGTTTCCTTTCATATCAAGTATTGAGCTAAGTTCATTAAAATATTAGCTAAATTCATTCTCAAAACCACATATAATTTAGTTAGTTTTATGCTCATTTGACTATGGAGTGATCTACAGAGAACCCTCTCAAGACTGGGCTCTCACACTTTAAGAGGGTAGATTGGGAGACCAGAATGAAGCAGTAGGAATATAAATAGGACCTTTTTTTCTTTCTTATGTATGTATTTCCTTCCAGTGTTTCTATCCATAGGCATGTATTTCTTTGTGTCTTTTTTTTTAAGCCACACCTAGCAATGTTCAAGGTTTACTCCTGGTTCCACACTTCGCAATTACTCCTAGTGATACCAGGGGAAATATAAGGGATGTCAGTGATTTGACCTTGGTTGGTCATGACAAGCCAAGTACCATCCCTGTGGCCCCATCTTGCAGTGGTATCAAGCAGTGACCCTTGCACATTGACATGGTATGAAATATATTAGTAAAGTAAAGTAAAGTAAAGTAAAGTAAAGTAAAGTAAAGTAAAGTAACAAAATAGGAGACTAACCCAAGAATAGCCGAGATAAGTACCAGGAGTTTCACTCCATGGCTTGGAGGCCAGTTGTATATGCTAGGGGAAAAGGCAGCTCAGATAGAGAAGGGAGCACCAAATAAAGGTGTTGGGAGGATTCTCCCAGGATGGGAGATGCATGTTGAAAGTAGACTATAGACCGAACATGATTGTCACTCAATGCAAACCACAGCACTCAAGAGGAGAGGGAGAACAAAAGGGAGTGCCCTGCCACAGAGGCAGGGTGGGATGAGGGGATGAGGTGTGGGAGGGATACTGGGATCAGGGGTGATGGAAAATGGGCACTGGTGGAGGGATGGGTACTCGATCATTGTATAACTGAAACCCAAGCACAAAAATTTTTAAGTCTACAACTGTACCTCATGGTGTTTCACTAATACAATTTTTTAAAAATATATATATATATTAGTAACTATAATATAATGTATCGGATTATAATAAACCAATCTTATGCTAACAAGAAAATAAAGTCCTTTAGCAATTCCGCTGTTTAGTTTTAGAAATGTCACATGTGTTATATCTATTCATGTTTCCATTTCCTACATGCTGGAAGTATCATACTTGTGATTTCATTCTTGCTTTCCTGTGTCTAATATGGCAATTACATCTAACAGGTTCTTGATAATTATTCTTTTTAATAAATTAAGGAACAGAAAGAAGAGCCCTTTAATTGGATACACTCTGTTGCTCACATATTATAGTGTCAATGTAGTTGATAAGAAGTTAAATGAAAATCAAGGGAAAAACATACAAAAATATTGCCTTCAGCTCAATTAGCATTTAAAAGTGAAATATTAAATTGCTTCTTGATCTATAGCTTTTTGTTTTCCTTTTTTTAATTTTTAAGTTGCTGGGTACAATATCTCATTGAGACACAACCTTTGGTCCTGTCTGCGTCCTGATCTGGTTCTAAATTATAGCTCTGTGTTTTGGCTTAAAATAATGTGCCATCTTGTTTAATGAAAATTAAGTTACACAGAAATTATATGTGCCATGTAAATAAGATGTAGGAATGTAAAGGTAAAAATAGACAGTGACTTGGTCACTAATTAGTAAACTAGTAATGCAAAATTCCCAAATAAAGCTTTTGTACTCAACACCCATATAAATAAGCAGAAGCATTTTTTTGGTACAAAATATGACTTGTTGGCTGTATTAAATATATATATAAATATATATACATGTATATATAAATATAGATACATATATTTATCAGTGATATAGATGAAAGTTTTTTACCTTTAAATAAAATTTTATTTATAAGGGTAATTCACTGGTATCACCTGTTGTCTCATTATTCATTGATTTGTTTGAGTGGTCGCCAGTAACATCTCCATTCATCCCAGCCCTGAGATTTTAGCAGCCTCTCTTTACTTGTTCTTCCCAGTGATAAGTTAATAAAGGTAACTTTTAAAGATAATGAAATTGTACTCTATTAAACAGTAGTCTTGATTTGTTTTTAATTATGAAATGTTGGAGACAATCACCTCATTTTTGGAGTTGTTTCATATGGGGGACATTTCCAACAGTGCTCAGGATTTCCTGGTGGATCTGTGCTCAGCGATCATTCCTGCTTGGGCTTGGGGAACATATGAGGTATGAAGGATTGAACCCACATTGGTTGCAGGTAAGACAAGCACCCTAGCCATTGTACTATTTCTCTGGACAATTTATTGTTTGGTTTTGGGCTACACCTGTTGTTGCGCTCTGAGTTTATTCCTGACTTTGTACTCAGTGATGACTCCTGGAAGACCTTGGGGACATGTGTGTGGTTGAGGATTGAAACTGCAACCCCTATACTATCAGCACCAAGAGTACCATCATTTGATTGCACAAAACCAAAAGAAAAGCCTAAAAATAGCTCAAAATATTCAACCTCGCATAGATAAATTTTAACATTCTCACACTCATATAAATATTGTAAACTGCAGTTAAATTTTATTATTGAAATACTTTCTCTCAGGGGGGACACATTGCAGTGTTACATCACATGCAGAGTAACACTTTTAATTAATAAGATTAAAATTTAGAGATTAAGTATTATTTCCCATTCAAGACAATCTTCCTGTTTCTAATACTTCTCTCTTTATCACAGGTTACTACACAATGTGGTAGCTTTGCTATAGAAATGTTACTAAACGTTTCTGCATGTAAAAACACATCGTCTACGAAGAGACGATAGAGCTAAAGCATAGTCTGCAATTATAGTCATGCCTTAAATATCAGCACTTTGCTTTTAAGTTTGTAGTTAAACACAACTGAGGAATAATGGAGCTAACTTTATAAAATTGATTTCATCAACTACTAGAAGACTATGTTGCTGCTGAGGAAATGTGCAAAACTAAGGACCCTAAAGAAACCGAGGGCGGGATGCTTGCCTTGCATGCAGCTGACATGGGTTCGACCCCCAGCATGGCGTGTGGTCCATAGAGTCCTATCAAGAGTGTTCCCTGATTGCAGAATCATGTGTTGGTCTTCAGCACCACCACAGGAGACACAAAACCAAAACCAGAAAGAGAGAGAGAGAGAGAGAGAGAGAGAGAGAGAGAGAGAGAGAGAATGTCATAGATTTTAGAACTTTGAAGCAACCCTGGTACATGGGTGATTAATAATATCCTATTTAATTGAGACAAAGTTTGTAGAAATTCTATGTACAAGAATGTTTGTAAAATTTAAATTAAATTTAAAATTCTACAAGATATTCTATTTATTAATTTTCTATGCTTTATGTTTAAGAATATTATTAAATTATCTGAAACATTTAAATAAGTAATTTAAAATACTGTAAGGCATTTAACTGTTTTGTGTGTGGGTGGTGGGGTCCTTAATCTTGGCCCTTTCTCAGGGATCATTCCTGACCTTGCTTGGGAAACCATATGGATTGCCAGCAACAGAACTCATGTCAGCTGCATGCAAAGCAAGTGCTTATCTGCTACATCATCTTTCTAGCCCCTATGGATTTAATTATTGAAACCCCGGGTTAACACAGTATTTTTTCTTCTCTTTCTTTCTTTCTTTCTTTCTTTCTTTCTTTCTTTCTTTCTTTCTTTCTTTCTTCCTTCCTTCCTTCCTTCCTTCCTTCCTTCCTTCCTTTCTTTCTTTCTTTCTTTCTTTCTTTCTTTCTTTTTCTTTTGCTTTTTGGGTGACATCTGGATTTGCACAGGAGTTACTCCTGGCTCATGCACTCAGGAATTACTTCTGGCAGTGCTCGGGGGACCATATGGGATGCTGGGAATCAAATCCAGGTCAGCCGCATGCAAGGCAAATGCCCTACCCCCTGTTCTATCGCTCCAGACCCATCACAGTATTTTTCCTGACTGAGAAAAATATACATAATTTTCACTTTATTTAGTGTAATAATGATGGAAATCTACTGCTGTCTCCAAAATCTTGGGAAAGAGTATCAGAAGTTTTGAAAATCGATGGCCCTACTAATTAATCACAACTTTTGGAATGATTTAAGAGAAAGAGAGGAAGAGATAGAAAGAGAAAGGAAGGAAGGGAGGGAGGGAGGAAGGGAGGGTGGGAGGAAGAGAAAACTATAAATCGCTTTAAAATAAATAGAAGATTTACACAATTTATAGTATAATTTATGCTTATGGATTGCAAGAACTAGTATTGTTGAAATGACAGAATTTACTTAAAGCATTATATCAATCATGCACACCATATAAAAAGTCCAATGAAATTATTGAAGGAACTTGATCATTATGGAAATATACTTGGGACTGCAAAAGACTTCAAATAGCCAAAATAATCTTTTAAAAAAAATAAAGAAGTAACACATTCTAGCAATGGAACAGATATGATATCAGATGAAAAATAGATATTCATATCAATGGAATAAAATTGAGAGCTCAGAAGTAAACTCTTACATATATAAACACTAATTTCTAATAAAATAATCATGAGCGTAAAATGAAAAATGAAAGTCTTCAAAAACATTTTAATAAACTGGATAGCTACATAAAAATAATTAAGTAGGTTCATTACTATGCAAAACGGTTAAGATTAGTTTCATAGATGGCAGACCAGAACTATGAATTACACTGATGTATACAGACAAAATATGATGGAGGTTTTAGTGATATTTTCAATTATTTGATTTTATTGACAAGGTAATCAAGAGCTAAAACAAGTAAATGAAAATCCAGCTTCTGTGGAATAAAATATTCTGTATGGAAAAATATACTATGGCTAAAATTAAGACACCCTACTATAAGGGAGAAAGTTTTCACATACTATTTATCTGACAAAGGCAATATCAAAAGTATGTCGAGTCAGAGAGATATAACAATCGACTGAGTGTATGTTTTATATGCAAGAGGTTACGTTTGCAGCTGGCCTCCAAGCCATAAACCCTGATCCCTTGTATATAAACAATACACTCAGTCCAGGGATGGAAGATATATGCTGAAAGTAAACTATGGACCGAACATGATTGCCACTCAATGCCTGTTTTGCAAACCACAGAACCCAAAGAGAGAGAGAGAGAACAAAAGGGAATGCCCTGCCACAGAGGCAGGGGGGCTGGGGGGCTGGGGTGGAAGGGATACTGGGATCAGTGGTGGTGGAAAATGGGCACTGGTGGAGGGATGGATACTCAATCATTGTATAACTGAATTCCAAACACAAAAATTTGTAAGTCTACAACTGTACCTCATGGTGTTTCACTAATAAAAATTTTTAAAAAAAGGTCAGGATTTGATCCAAGGCACTTCCAGGTACAACACCCACCCCCAGAGCCAAAAACAGTTTCTAAGTATTATTGGGGATAGCCCCCTCAAATCAAAACAAAAAGAGCAGTCTGGGCAGAGAAATGATACTTTAGGTAAAGGTGCTCACCTTGCATGCAGTTGACCCACGTCTGACCCTCAGCATTCCATGTTGTACCCTGAGAATTTCAGGAGTGATTCCTGAGTACAGAGCCAGAATCAAGCTCTTCACCGGAAAACCTCCAAAACCCAACAAAATACTAGCAAAAAGAATCCAACAACTCATCAAAAAAATCATATACCATGATCATGTACAATACATCCCGGGGATACAAGACTGGTTTAAGATTTGCAACTCAATCAAAATAATATATCATATTAAAATATGATTGTATCAATAGGTTCAGAGAAATCACTTGGCATGTCCAGCACACATTCATGATAAAAATTCTCAACAAAATGGAAGTTGAAGGAATTTCCCTCAATTTATTCTAAGCTATCTACCACAAGCCTAGAGCAAGCATCATCCTCAATGGGGCCAAACTATAAACCTTCCCTCTGAGATCAAGCACAAGACAAGATTGTTCACTCTCACCACTTCTATTCAATATCATACTAGAAGTCCTTGCTATAGCAGTTGAACAAGAAAAAGATATCAAGCACATACAGTTAGAAAAGGAAAAATGTCAAGTTCTCACTATTTGCAGATGATATGATACAAGATTTAGAATATCTGAAAAATATAATTTGGACAGAAGGAAAAGAAAGAGAAAATAAATTTTTTGAGATTTATTTTATTTTTTTTCCTTAAATTTTTATTAGTGAAACACCAGGAGGTACAGTTGTAGACTTACAAATTTTTGTGCTTGGATTTCAGTTATACAATGATTGAATACCCATCCTTCCACCAGTGCCCATTCTCCACCACCACCAGTCCCAGTATCCCTCCCACTCTACATCCCCCCTTCCCACCCTACCTCTGTGGCAGGGCATTCCCTTTTGTTATCACTCTCCTTTTGAGTGCTGTGGTTTGCAAAAGAGACATTGGCAATCTTGTTTAGTCTAGATGTCTTACTTAGGGCTCTCTTTCCATGCTCCCTTACCTCAACTCCTTCAAAGCACAGAGTCAAGAGTAAATTGGCTCCAAAAACTGCTATTTGTGGTTCCCAAACCAATAAGAAAATATATGCATGTGTATACATATACAATGAAATGCAGTGAAAAATAAACACATATATGTATATATAAAAAGTCTTAACTCAGAGGGGGATGGGTTGAGTTTCTTTCATCACCTCAGCAGAACCCAGCAGCCGAAAACCTCCAGAACCCAACTGCACAGCCATGCTCAAGGCCACTCTCCACAGGCTCCTATGAGCCTCACTTATGAAGGAACCTGAAGAAAAACCCAGGTATGCAGGATCTGTGACTAAAATCTCCAAGCTTGCTCGTATTGGGACTGGGCCTCCTCTCCCTGGCTCCCCAGTTTTCAAGTAGCTTGGCAATCACACCTACAAACTGCCTCCGGCACCATATAATCTCATCAACGACCAAGATCCAGAGTCTATGAAATAAAGCTCCCAGAAGAAAGCCACACAGAATGTCCTGGAGGGACTTCTTATACTCCAACCCACAGATGTACCAAAGGTAGCACCTATCTCCTTGGGTTTAACATACATTCTTATAATCTCTTATACAAGGACTTAAATGACTCCAGGATGAAATATAACAATCTTCACACACTTTCCTCTTACGGTGGTGGGAAGGTACATGGTGGTGGGACTGGTGTTTGGATATTATCTCTAATGATCTATGGTTAACAACTTTATAAAAATAAATAAATATTTTAAAAAGTTTTATTAAAATATGCTTATGCCCCCATGTCTGACCTTGGTCATATCAATAGGCTCGACTCTCTGTCTCCTTGCTGGCTCCCCCAATTTCCCTTCCCCTTGTCCTGCAAATTGAGTGAGATTAATATCCCAGTGGATGTGTCTGGGACCTTTGTGGTCCAAGACAGAGCCCCCTCTCTTCCAGAAAGACCTGGGCAACCTCCACAAAAAACCTCTGCTATATCAACAGCCCCAGCTCCTGATTCAGTGACAGCCTAATGGTCCCAGACCCAGAGTGCTTGACTCCAAAGATTCACCTTCAGCACCACAGGAACACAGAAACCCCAGTGGGGAAGACTCACAGAAACTCACCCAGTTTAATGAGCATGACCAGGAACACAGAAGGCTCCACCAGCTGGTTACAGAATCAGCTCTATAAATTCTGAGAAGGGCTCTAGAGACACCCTTGAAGATGTTTAATGAGCTCAGAGAAACAGAGCAGAGACAATCAGCAAAGTCAGGGAAGAATGAGAGCAGAAATGAGAAAAACCACAATCAGAACGGACAGAAATGAAGAGCATGGGAGGTAATATATAATTGTAGCACTGTAGCACTATCACCATTGTTCATTGATTTGCTCGAGCAGGCACCAGTAACGTCTCTATTGTGTGAGTTGTTGTTACTGTTTTTGGCATATTGAATACGCCACGGGGAGCTTGCCATGCTCTGCTGTGTGGGTGGGATACTTTCGGTAGATTGCCAGGCTCTTTGAGAGGGATGGAGGAATCAAATCCAGGTTGACCACATACAAGGCAAACGTCCTACCCACTGTGCTATTGTATATATTATAATATATAAAAATACATTTATATGTATATATGTATATGTGTGTGCATATATATGTGTATATATATATATATATATATATATATATATATATGAAAGATAGACAAAAGGCTGAAAACAGATCACAGGCCCTTGCAGATGTAGGTAATGTGCCCCTGACAAGAATTATTCCCTGGACCCTCTTTACATATTTAAGAAAGGTACATTGTATATTATTATTGTATATTCAACATATGTAACAGACTACTTTCTAATAAATTACTTTAACATTTTCAAATATAAGTATTTTTATATATTTCTATTTTTTCTGTTGTATGAATTCTTCTAAGCGTCTGCCAAAGTATCTTTTATATTTAGGTATGAATTAAACTCTCACAGCTGTTTTGTGATTATATTGAATTCTATTTAGTTCTTGCCTTATTTCCAGAGAGTAAAGTTATAAGAATAACTACTTTGAAATAGATTTGAGAGAGCAGACTTTATAAAAACCTATTTACAGAGAAGAAAATAAAAGTAAATTCATTTTGCAGGTTATTCAGTCTTTACTAACAGAGCATTTAAAAATCAGAACATAGAATTGACTCAGGTACTTCTGCAGTGTCAACCAATAGTCTTTAAATTCCATATTTCAAAAGCTTTGCCAACTTTTTAAAGATATCAGAGAGAGAGAGAGAGCAATGTCAAGGTAATTGACAAATCTGATTCCTTTGGGCCATTGATCATTAAGTCTCTGTGAATGTAAAACTTTCAGACAGAACTATTGTCACTGGTGTGACTGTGGTTTGATGAGACTTGACATCTAAGGAAACAAAAGTATTTTCCTTCTTTCCCACTTGTAGATGTATGTCAGGTTTTGTTAAAAGCAAATTGTAGTAGAAATATTTTACTACTCAGAACATACATTATTCAATAGCAATCCATTCCTTTTGGATAGACAATTATTTTTTTTTAAAAAAGGGATAAAACACAGATGATAGAAATCTGAAAGCCAAAAATTAAAAGCAACAAACAAAGGTTTTGGACTGTGTAAGACTTGTCATCCCCCCTCCCCCACCTTCACTTCCTTTTTGCTGTTTCTGTGGCTGCAGACAGGGTCATATACATTAAGTGGCAGTGCTGGCAAGCTTCACCTGTGGTGCTTTCACTGGTTTTGGACTTGGATTATACAGAGCTTGTGGTAGTACCTGTGATTAATCACATCATCTCATGGCTCAAAGGCAGGGCCTCTACCAACAAGTCACATGTCACTCCTCACGTATGTCATTTTCACCCTTCTTTTCCTCTGACAAAAGAACATTACATAATTTGGAAATGTATCCCCTATATTTAATACACGTGCATCTTATGCTGGGGTTAGTCTGAATACCAATTTTCAGAGTAGACATGTGATTAGATCACAATTACATGGAAAGTTTGGAAATAAACACATGGCCTTATATAAGCTAAAGATAAACCCTTGACCATTGATGGATTTGATGGATTTTTAAAGAAAGATACACAGACATTTCTCCAACTATGATAAACTGGGAGGGTATAAATGTGAAATTACTGTTAGGTATTTTTCATGAAAGCAAGAGACTGAGAAGTAATCTAAAAGAAAAAGAAACAACTGAAAAATACAGCAAAATGGTCCTACTTCCAACCATCTGCATTGTGTGAAGTAAGGTCAATGTTCGATTTAATTTTTTTTTATAGAGACCCAATGATTCCATATCACTCTCCATTTTACTCTCCTCTTTCTCTCCTACAAGCTCTAATTTAAATTGCTGTCACCTTCAGATGTGGATAAAAAAGTTCTCTTCTAGATTCCCGTAATGAATGGGAAGCCATCAATCTTTAAGGACATTTTACTATTCAATCTAGTTGTTTAAGATATAAATAGGGCTGGAGCGATAGCACAGCGGGTAGGGCGTTCGCCTTACAAGCGGCCAACATGGCCAACCCGAGTTCGATTCCTCCGCCCCTCTCGGAGAGCCCGGCAAGCTACCGAGAGTATTCGATATGCCAGACACAGTAACAACAAAGTCTCCATTGGAGACGTTACTGGGCCCGCTCGAGCAAATCGACGATCAACGGGAGGGCCTTTACCTTTACCTTTAAGATATAAATGAAAACATATAACTGCATAAAATGGGTTATTAATTACAAGCATCTAAAGCTTTCTAAAATACACTACTAAAATGGTAATTCAAAAAAATGGTGGCGCTTTTTATACTATGAATCAAAATTTTAAAGAGGGCAGGAAAAGAGTGAGCAAAAGGACTGGAGAGAAAATACAGTGGATAAGGTGCTAGTCCTGTATATCGTCTGTCCAGGTCCAATCCCCACCACAGTAAATTGTTCCCCAACCCTTTCAGGGATGAGTCCTGAGAGCAGAGCAAGTAATATAGACTAAGCACCACAGGATGTGGCCCAAAAACCACACACCACACATGCATGCACGCATGCACATACACACACACACGAAAGAAAAAAATGAAAAAAAGGGAAGAAATTAAAAAGCTGAAAAGAAAACAATGAAAAATTAATTTTTTATCAAATGCCAGCATGTGATTTTCTTCAAAGATCAAAAACAAGAAAATAGAAAAATTCAGATGACAGTACTGTAGTTTGTCCTCTTGGTTCACTCTAAAGACACTTACTCCAAAAGAAAACTCATTGTATTTTTTATTTTTTTTTTTTTTTTGCTTTTTGGGTCATACCCGGTGATGCTCAGGGGTTACTCCTGGCTCTACACTCAGGAGTTACTCCTGGCGGTGCCCAGGGGACCATATGGGATGCTGGGAATCGAACCCGGGTCGGCCGCTTGCAAGGCAAAAGCCTTACCCACTGTGCTATCTCTCCAGCCCCTCATTATATTTTTTAAATTGACTGTATATCTCAAACATGTGTAGCTGGATATGTGTCATCTAATATATGAACAATAACAAAAATTATCCATTAATTTTAAATATCATAATTTTATTTTCTCTGTTCTCTATCAGTCATAGTTGTTTATCATCAGATACTTTATGAGATATAACAAGAATGTTAGAATGAACATTTCGGAAGGGCAAGCAAGATACATTACTTTTAAGAGACATAAACAAAAGCTGAGGTTAGACCATTGTGCTGTTGAAAAATTGCAATTTGCTTGAGCACAAACCAGGGGGCATACCCAAAACTACAAAGGAATAAATTAAAACAGAAAGGTTTTATTTTCGTGGTGCCAGCCACTTGGAGTCATTTTACCTCTTCACTCTTCTAGTAAATATCTCCAATCCAGTTAAAAATAATCTAATCACAAAACTAGAAGCATAATAATCACCATCAAGGAAGATGTATATAAGTGCTTCTTGATGTCCAAGTTTGCACACAGTTACTTCAAGGGCCACGGTAAAGAAAATGATGAATCCAATAGGCAGGGGATCTAGGCTGTCAACTCTGGCTTCAAGATTAATAAAACTGGTCAGGTTTTATCTACTTTTAGTAGAAAGTTCCAGGTAAAATTTCACTGGGGGGCAAAAAAGGGGGAAGAAGCAGGTGGACCTATTACTGATGCAATTGCTAAAGACCTGTAATAGCAGTGTACCTAAGAGATAAAGTCATAATAGTGGAATGTTTCACCTGTATATTCCACTTACAGGTAATAATCATAATGAGAATGAAAACAAGAAAACAATAAGGAGTGAGAGAATAAAATAAGAGAATAGTAAAAGAATAATAATAGGTAATAATAAGAGAATACATATTTTTACCTAAATAATTTGAGAAGACCTCTCAAACCATGCTCTTGGGGACTCTCAGAGCTGATGTGAGGTTAAGAGTATGTGGTTCTTCTGTGGGAGTGGGTAACTGTGGCAGTAGGCATTATTGGGGACACCCCAACAATGCTAAGGGCCTCTGTATATATGTGCATGGAGGCTCTGGGGACTATATGGAGCCAGTGATTGAGCTAAGGTGAGTGGCATGAAAATCATCTTCCTTAATTCTTATATATATCTCCAGAGCGTGATAAATTACTTTTTAAAAAAACATGACTTTGACATTATTGATAGGAGAAATGCTAGTTTATTCTTATTGAGCCCCTTTCTTTCTCTTTACTCCACTCCCACCTGCTCTTTTTCCATTCCAGAGATCCATCTTGACCCTCTCTGATGCTTTTCCTATCTCCTCTCTCCCTGCCTTACAGTTTGGTATTTTTCTTATTACTTTTATGCTTTTCTTTTATATTTTCTCCATGAAGATATATTAATTTTATCAAGGACATTCACATGCATCTAAAAGAAATGTACTCAACATACATTCAAGGTTTGGAAGACCTCAATGAAGAAATAGTTACACATAGCTCCCTATGAATTTTAGAACTTCAGGAAAAGTCATGAAATCACGAATCACGACCATCCTGTTATTCGTCGATTGCCTCGAGCAGGCCCCAGTAACGTCTCCTTCATCCTAGCCCTGAGATTTTTAAGAAAGTGCTATATTCAAGGCTCTTTAGGAGAAGGAGACCCATCATTGTTACTGGTATTTGGCATATTGGGTATGCCACGGGGAGTTTGCCAGACTCTGCCGTGTGGGCAGGTTACATTCGGTAGCCTGCCAGTTTGTCCAAAGTAGGAATGAGATAATAAGATGTCACAATAAGATGTAGCCCGGCCGCAAATGCGCGGTTCTGGGAGATGGGTTTTATAGTCTCTGAGTCTTGGCCATTGATGGGATTACACGGCGCCAGGGGGCCAGTTGGTGGGTGTGACCCCCGCTCAGGAAAAGTAGCTAATAATAATTTGGACCAAGATTGTTGAGATCAAGATCTTAGATATTTGAAACAGGTTTCTCCTGTTTTGCTCTATTTTCTTTTCAATACAAGTGACACAACTAAATTAGACTAATAATCATACTGTACGTTTTTTGCTTTCAATTAAAATTAATTAAAATACTGTTTTACAAACTAAGCCTTTTAGCTTTATCTTCTTTCTTTCCAGTATCATGTCCAACCACAACCAATACCTCTTCAGCCTCTAATATTTCCCAGGAAAAATTACCTACTTACATAAATATGCTTAATTGATATCAAAACCATTGCCCAGAACCAGCATTTCTCAAAAATGTAATATGCCCCCCACTTCCACCTGGCTCAAGACAAATCTAACAAACATTAAATTTACAAAAAATAGGGGTGTAAAATTCTCAGTATAATATTTTTCTAAAATAATTATAGCAGGGAGTTTTTTTCAGTTTTATAAGGATATAACTTCTACGTGAAGTCAACTATATTTACATGTACAACATTCCAACTTATGCATATATTATTAAAGGGATTCCTACCAAAAATCCACGAAGTTTTTAACACACTCCTATTAGTCACATATTATACATTTTTTATTTTGTTGATAAAATTTAACTTCTATGCTCTTCACAAGTTCAGTTACTCAATATGGCACTGTGAATCATGACTATCATGTTTTATATTAAATTTTCAGAATTTAATTCCTTTGGAGGTGGAAGGCTTTATTATTTTTGATGAAAATTTATTAATTTCTCCCTACTACCCCATGCACATACTATTTCTATTTGTTCTAATGGCAGCATAGCTTTCCATTGCGTACATATATCACAACCTTTTTTTTTTTTGGCTTTTTGTGTCATACCACTGATGCTCAGGGGTTAGTTCTGGCTCTGCACTCAGAAATCACTCCTGGAAGTCCTCGGGGGATCAGCCATATGGGATGCTGGGGACGGAACCCTCGTTGGCTATGTGTAAGGCAAATGCCCTGCCCTCTGTACTAAGGCTTCAGCCCCTATCACAACATTTTTTATCCATTCACCTGTTGTGAGCCATTTAGATTGCTTTCATATCCTGGCTATTGTTTTAAGAGCTTCAGTGAACAGATATCTACATATATCTATATATACACACATACATTCATATATGTGTGTATTTTTTTAACTAATGCTATTTTGTGTGTGTGTGAGGGGGGAAGTAGACACCTAAAACATAGTTATGTCAAATAGGAGCCCCATTACTAGCTTTTGGAAAATTCTCCATATAGTTTTCCATAGAGACCACACCAGGTGACACTGCCATGAGAAGTATATGAAGGAATGAGTGTTCCTTTAATACCACACTCCTTCTAATATTTTTAATTTTCAAAAATAACCCCCCCTCACTTGTCACTTTTAGTTTTCTTGATTTATGCAATTCTGACTGATGTGAGGTGACACTTCTGCATGTAGATATAAGCTGGATTCTCTGTTGTGAATCCATAACCAATGAGTAAATGTATTTTCCTGTAGGTCACTGAATGGGAATAATTAAATTTACAAAAATGTGAGATTTGTTGAGATTTTACAATGATACTGTAAATAAATCTACTGGCACTGACACTTTATCTTTAAAACGGCTTCCACATGGGGCTGAAGAGACAGTACAGTGGGTAGGGTCCTTGGCTTCCACACAGCAGACCTGGGCTCTATCCCTGGAGCCATATGTGCTACTGTAAACACCACCAGGAGAGAGCTCCGAGTGCAGAGCAAAGAGTAAATCCTGGGTGACCAGGTCACACAGCCAAGTGTGACCCAACAAACAAACAAGCAAACAAAAAAACCAACAGGAACAAGACAAATAATTTAAGTGAGACAGAAATTAATTGACATCATTGTTTTAGTCATAATTTAGGTGGAGTACAAACTTCATGCCTTCTAGCAATAGATTCTCATAACTACAAAATTAAAATTAATATTCAATGAAGTGATTTTGATTAAATTAAACGTGACTTCTAAAATACTGAAGAAAAAGTTGTTCCAACCTTTGACTCTGGATTTATAAATGTGAGTTTTGGTCTCCTTAAATATGTAGAAATATATTCTTGCAATTAGGCTACGAGAACCACCAGGAATGACAGACCTGAGCACAGGGCCAGTTGGAAACCCTAAGCACAACCAGTCACAGCCTTAGCCCCCAGTATATAAAAAGTAACCCAATAATTAACTCACTTTATTTTAATCTTTAAAATTCAGTCTTTGATCTTTAAAATATTTTCAAGGATTTTAAACTAAGAGATGACTCAGCACAAAGTAATAATGGAAGTTTTCATTTAAAAGAAAAATTTCAAAAGTAAAACAAATATAAATCAGTAAATTTTCAAATTATCTCATGTAAAAAATATAATATTTTGTATCAATATTTTTAATAATACTTTAATAAACGTTTTCTTAGAATAGAGAGATGATGTAGTGGGTAAGGCATATACCTTGTATGTAGTTGACATAGGTTGGTTCCCTGGCAGCCCATTAGGTCCCTGAGTACAACCAGGATTGATGCCCAGAGCGCTGAGCCAGGAGTAAGCCATTGAGAACATTTGGGTGTGGCTCCCCAAATAAACAAACAAACAGATTTTTCTAAATTTTTATAGAAATCCAAAGCTCTCTCAGTTACAGCTCAAAATTCTCTGATATGACAGAGCAAGTTCCTAGAAATAACTTTTCATGAGGAATTTAAGTCCTTATCTTTTAATATCTTTATGTGTTTCCTGGTGAGACGTTCTTATCTTAATAATAATAACTGTTTTTCTAAGTGAATTCCCAGGTTAATTTAAAAATCAGTAGAAGAGAAATACCATCATTTCAATAACAGCTTCAGATAACCTATATTTTTTACAAAAAAATCTTTAAAAAATTTAACATATATTAAATTCTACTGATTTTAGACTCTAAAATAGTGCATGCATCCTATGTATGTGTATATATCCACCAACATCAGATCCTTTTTATAACAGTAAAAAAGGATGCATTATTTAGAGAACAGAATAAACTTACATCACTTTTACCAAGACCACAGTAAAACAGGGGATTTATTGTATATGGAATGTTCACAAGACTTAAGTGAAAAGATTTAGTAGATTTTCCAAATATTGGCTTAAACTGTTTCTACCACTTCTCACTGGGGAGGCTGAGACCATCGAAAAGGTGATTGTAGAAGAGGTTGCCCAGAATCACAGTAATCCTCAAGAAGAGGAGGACACAGAACATCTGTTCAAAGTAAATGTGTAGAACACCTGGAGGAAAAAATCAGTGGGGATCACATTTTCTTTATAAGAGTTTCAGCAAAATGTCATTTAGAGTGACTTCCTTCATTCTCTCAACTCCATGGTATTATGGATTTGGCAGCCTCAAAATACACACAGCTCTCAACTGAAATTAAAATTGACATTTTTTTCAAGTATGCATGCTTGTAAACTAATATTTTCACATAAAATTTTACCATCGTGTTGACTTGATTAAAGTCCTCAACTAGAAATTCCTTGAAAATTTTGCCTCGAATCTAATCTACTGCCAATTAGAATGTCCTCAAAAATGTAGATGGTGGCATTTACTCCACTTACCAGTTTAGTTTGAAACATATTTCTCTGAATTCTATTTGTTAAGGATATTAAAGAACATTTATTGAAAGTGACTCTACCTTACCTGCCATTTCAAGCTAGTCTTTAGAATAGTCCCCTTGCCTCACTGTCACTGCCAAAAGTGAGGCAGTGGTGGGCTGCTACGTGACATTTGCCTACGAATGGTGAAAAAAAGAGTCCCAACCCCATCCATATCTGACTCGATTGAGCTGAACATTTGTTGGATAACAGACCTAGTGAAGTTTAGGGGTGAACCAAAATATCCTTCCCAAATTGACAGTATTGGTGCAATACAGAGTTTCCCAGGTGTCGGAAAGTGCAGATAGCCTAATAGTAACCAGGTCTTCTTGGTGTTATATGTGCCTTCGGGTACCCAACCACAAGTCCTTATTTGCTGCCAAAATCTGTTGAACCTTGACACCACTGCCATTGTCAGACATGAGCAAGTGAAAATTCTAGGTTGATATTGTAGGCTCGGAGGCATAAATTTGAGCAATATTCAAGAGTCTTTTTGCAGGAATTAGCTACTGTGAACCCTCAAAACCAGAAAACCTTGGCACACAGAAAACAAGATCCACAGATCTAGTCCTTAGGTTGCACCAGATACTGGGTAAAGGGTCAGACACTGACTGATACAAGGCACACAAACAAAAGCTAGGAGAGAATGCAAGAATGGGAGAGCTCTCTACACTTCATGCTGAGGACTTCAAAGAATGGTAGGAATCTTCACCAAATTAACTAAAACAATAGAAGAGAATCCAAATAAAGAACAAGAAAGGTGAGAGGCATCTATTAGAGATCACTAAAGAGGGTTACACATGAACCAAAGAAAATAAGAGAGGGACTCTGAATAGAATATTAGATGCTGAGGAATGAGCCAGTGCTTGAGGTTGTAGAATGCAGAGCATACCATAACGAAACAGAGAAAGGAAAAATTAATTAAGAGATTAAAGAAAATGAGATTAATTGGAAAGCATCAAGAGGAATGGCATCTACATTCGAGATATTCCAGAAGGAGAGGATAGAGTAAAAAGGGAGAAATTACTGGTTGTAAAAAATTCTAAGAATTTTTTTTCAGTCTGAGTATTAAGAAATACACCGCCATAAAATAATTTCAATAAAAACACCACCCCAATATAAAAGACAATATATGATTAAAATGTCAAAAGTTGAAGACAGAGTTAGAATAATAAAAGTAGAAAGAAAGACCAAATCAAAAACACAAATTAAACCCCCATACAACAGCCAGCATATTTATCAAGGGAAATCTTAAAAGCCAGAAGGGAATGACATATTATAGCTAAAACATGAATTCAATAGACAACAAATGAAGGATACTCAATCCAGTTACCACTGCCATTCAAAACTTGACCATGTTTTTCAGAAAATCATCAGTTAAAGAACTTATTAATAGCAACTGAGCCATTAATATATCTATTTTTGCAGTAAGTTGCAAGCAGTACTAATGGTCTTCTATGAATAGCATAGAAGTCCACTTGGAAGCAGTATGATATTATAAAACATAAAATGTGGGGAAGGGAGGCAGTAATAGCAGGATTTCTTAGAATGAACTTGAGGTTCATATGCTTTAATCTTCCTATGGATATAATCTCAGAGTCCCAGTGGTAAATTTCATGGTAATGTCAAAACAAATATAAATAGGAGATACAAATAAAAAGAGGCAAATGGAACCTGAATATTTCATAAGAGGCAAATATCAAAGTATGGTGAAGAAAATAAAGGGAGACCAAAGAAAACAAATGTCAAAAACACCCAGTATTCATATAGAAAAAAGGGTAAATAAATTCCCTATTTAAATAATTCCATGAATGCCAATGACCTCTACTAACCAATGAAAAGGCATTGAGTGAGCTGATGAATGAGAAACCAAGATCTAATCCTTGCCTGCTTACAAGTGACACACCTTAACTCTCATGATAAATGCAAGTTCAAAGTGAAAAGTTAGGGAAAATAATCAGACTGTCTAGTTGGTAGTCTGCAAATAGAAGGTGTCTGGTGTAAGAAAAAATTAATTTAAAAAAGGGTTCAAGAACAGGAGGGCTAACATAGTAGATAAGGCACTTGCTAAGCAAAGTGATGTCTGACATCACAAATGGTTCATGAGTACTGCCAGGAGTGATGAGCCAAGAGCCAGCAGTATTCCCTGACCACTAGCAGGTTCATGATCAAAAGATTTAAAAAAACAGGGGTTGAAGCGATAGCACAGTGGGTAGGAAGTTTGCCTTCCACGCGGCCCACCCAGGTTCGATCCTCGGCATCCCATATGGTACCCGCAAGCACCGCCAGGTGTAATTCCTGAGCGCAGAGCCAGGAGTGACCCCTGAGCATCGCTGGGTGAGACCCAAAAGGCAACAAAAAAAAACCCTTCAAAAACCAAAGACAGAAATTTAAAAAGAGCTAGAAATTGACATTCCATAGTGATTATATGATCACTTAATCACTTAATCACTTAACTTCCCGTTAGTCGTCGATTTGCTCGAGCGGGCACCACTAACGTCTCCATTTGTCCCTGTCACGTGCTAGTGTAGCCCAATGGCATCTGTTCGCTCCGGGAACATGAAGGGCCTCAAACCGATCGTTCATGATCTTGACGAAGAAGTCTGACCATCTGGTAGGTGGGCGGCCACGCGGTCTTTTGACATCCCGTGGAATCCAATCAGTAACAGCTCTAGTCCAACGGTCGTCTTTAAATCTCATTACGTGACCAGCCCATCTGATTTTCAACACCTTGGCAAATGAGACAGCGTCCCTGATCCTTGATTGTCGACGGATGTCAGAACTCCGGATTCGTTCTCTCATTTGAGTGAAACGTGATATTCCAACCATAGCTCTTTCTATTCTTCTTTGGGAGACCTGAATAGCATTCTCATCCTGTTTCCCTAGGGCCCAGGTCTCTGAGGCATGTGTTAATGCAGGAAGAACAGTGGAATCAAAGAGATGTGCCTGGAGCCGGAGGTTCTTTGTCCTCTTAGCTATTTCTTCGACGTTCTTGAAGGCGTTCCAAGCCGCTCTCTTCCTCCTGTGCAGCTCGGGTGCCAGGTCATTTGTCATGTTGACCTCTCGACCTAGGTACATATAGCTGTTGCATTCGGAGATGGTCGTTCCATTGAGAGCAAATGGGGCGTCAGGAACAAGGCTGTTTCTCATAAACATTGTCTTCGTGAGATTCAGCTGTAGTTCTACCTTTCCACACTCACGGTCAAAGTCGGCCAGCATTTGTGCCGCTTGGCTGATGTTTGGTGTTATTAAAACAATGTCATCAGCAAAGCGGAGGTGGTGTAGTTGCCGACCATCTATCTTCACTCCCATTCCTTCCCATTCCAGTCATCGTATGATGTTCTTGAGGGTGGCACTGAAGAGTTTCGGTGAAATGGTATCACCCTGCCGCACCCCTCTCTTGACATCAACGATCACTTCTTTGTAGAATGGTGAGATCCTGGTAGTGAATCCGCAATACAGCTCACGGAGGATCCTGATGTATTGGGCTTGAATGCCCTGATTGGCTAGGGCTTCAATGACTGCTTCCGTCTCAACAGAATCAAAGGCCTTCTTTAAATCAATGAACGTTAAACAGAGCGGCATCTTGAACTCCCGAGAAACCTCAATGAGCTTGGTTATTGTGTGGATATGGTCGATGGTGCTGAATCCTTTGCGGAACCCTGCTTGCTCGCATGGTTGTCCTTCATCTAGTGTTCTGCCAATCCTATTTAGGATGACTCGAGTGAACAATTTGTAGATGACAGACAATAGGCAGATCGGGCGATAGTTGTCAATGTCATGGATGTCTCCCTTCTTGAACAGTAGTACGGTCCTGCTGGTTTTCCATTGGGATGGAACCTTGCATTCAGACAGGTAGCGAGTGAAGAGCCGAGCCAGTGTATTGATGAGTACTGAAGGCAGGTTCTTCAGGTGTTCAGGTCTGACCTTGTCTGGGCCGGGTGCTGTTTGTTTCTTTACCAACGAAATGGCGTGTCGGATTTCGGAATGGAGAATTTTGGGAACGACATATCCATCCTGTGGAATTTGGTATGTCGGCAAGTGGACACGGCTATCAAAGAGATTTGAGTAGAAGTCATAGATAATCTTCTCCATTGCCGTTCTGGAGGATGTGATGGATCCATCAGGACGTCGGAGGGCAGTCATCTTGGTCTTATAGTTGGCGAAGGACAGGCGGACGTTACGAATACTTTTCCCGGCTTCTGCCGCATCTACCAGTACTTCTGCTCTTCTCTCTTTGAGGCCTTCCTTGATCGCATCTCTGCACTGCTTTGCGAGCTCGGACGTTAGCTTGCGGTTGCCTGAGGCATGCGCCAAACCACGCTGGCGAATTAGCTCAAGAGTTTTCAAAGATAGGTGATTTTTTGTGGCTATCTCTCTCTTGGCGTTCCTCGCACATTCATGGAGGTGCTGAACCAGTCGGTTGTATTCCTCGTCAATGTTGTCAACAATGGCATCTTCCCATGTTGCCGCAATAGTACCAAAGAGTTCCCAGTTGGTGGTCATTCTGGGAGTTCTCTTTTTGAACTTTGCAGCCCTTTCTCCCCGCTCTGTGAAGTAGAATTTTGCACGAAGGAGACGGTGGTCCGATCCCATTCGAAATTTTGGGACAACAGCGACATCAGTCAGGCCTGACTGATGTCGCTGCCTGACTGATATGATCAATATATCAATAATATGTCACTGTATCAATGTATCACTGTCATCCCGTTGTTCATCAACTTACTCGAGTGGATGTCAGTAACATCTCCATTCGTCCTAGCCCTGAGATTTTAGCAGTCTCTCCTTACTCATCTTTCCCAATGATTGGATGCTCTTTCAGGGTCAGGGGAATGAGCCTGTTATTGTTACTGTTTTTGGCATATCGAATACATCACGGGGAGTTTGCCAGGCTCTGCTGTGCAGGCAGGATACTCTCGGTAGTTTTCTGGGCTCTCTCTCTCTCCCTCTCTCTCTCTCTCTCTCTATATATATATATATATATATATATGTATATATATATATATTTCCCATAGAGGGGAAATATAAATATATATATATATATATATTTCCCCTCTATGGGTCTTATGATGCATCACATGGCATAAGGCACAGAAGGGAAGTAATAGGCACAAAGGAAGATACAGATGATACCACAATAATAATAACAGATATCAATACCCCATCTCACAACAGGATAGATCACCAAGTCAAAATTTAAAATATAAAACAGGGGCTGGAGCCATAGTACAGCATATAGGGTGGTTTGTCTTACATACAGTAGATTCAGGCTCAATCCCTGGTACCCTATATGGTGCCAAGCATCTGCCAAGAGTGATCACTGATTGCAGAGCCAGAAGTAAACCCTGATCATCACCAAGTGTAGCCTGAAAACAAACAACCCACGTCCCCAAGAACAGATGAGTGAATAAAGAAATTATGTTACATATTCGCAGTGGAATACTGTTCACATATAAAAGAAGCATGCAATTTGCTGCATGGGTGGGACTAGGGATTACATGTTGAGTGAGCTCAGCCCGAAGGAGAGGAATAAATGCAACATCATCATCTATCTCTCTTATTATATGGGATATAAAGAGCAATAGTAACTGTACAGTTGGAGCAGATCCTGAGAATTGGGCTGCAGAGAAGGGTATAGGAATGGAGTGGTATGGAGGTGCTAGGGCATGGGGTGACCTTGAAACACTTTTATTTTTTCTGATATTCCATGCTAGACATGATATTGGAACACTTTGTGCTTAAAACTCCACTATTAATTATTACAAACCATGGTATCCAAAGGGCTGGAGTGATAGCACAGATGTAGGGCGTTTGCCTTGCACGCAGCCAACATGGCCGACCCGAGTTCGATTCCTCCGCCCCTCTCGGAGAGCCCGGCAAGCTACTGAGAGTATCTCACCCATATGGCAGAGCCTGGCAAGGTCCCCGTGACATATTTGATATGCCAAACACAGTAACAAGAAGTCTCACGATGGAGACGTTACTGGGCCCGCTCGAGCAAATGGATGAACAATGGGAGGACCATGATGGTATCCAAATAAAAATGGGGTGTGGGGGATCAATTAAAGAGCCAGACAGATAGTACAATGATTAAGGAATTTGCCTTGCAAATGTCTCACCTGGGTTCACTGCCCCAGCATCACATATGCTTCTCTGAGCACCATAAGGAGTGATACCTGAGTAGAGAGATAGGGGTAAGCTGGTGTGGCCCCAAATATTCCTGCCAAGAAAGCAATGAAAAAAAAATACTGACAAATACCTAGATTCACCAAGAGACACAGAAAACTAACAAAATGAGTTGGAAACAAAGGAAAAAGGGTATAACAAATATCACCTGGAATTACTAGTGCTTTATGCCACTAAACTGGAGACCCTTGGAAAATGAATAAATTTTTACATGATCTTACAATCTTTCAGTAATAAATAAAAACATCACAAAGTTAAAATAAAAACAAAAAATCTTTTACTCTTGGTCTAATTTGAAACAGTAATAAAAATATCCCCACAAACAACAGTGAAGACCAAGTATCATTTGTAAAGTTCTCCAGAGTATTGTGAATTCTCTCTAAGAAGAATTCTCCTTAAGGGATTCTTCCTATGAAATTAATGGACCAACATTACTCTTATATCAAAACTACAGAAGAAGAGGAGGAGGAAGACAAGAAGGAGAAAATGGAAAATTGTATCGAAATGAAAAGTTCCTCAAGAAAAATCTCAGCAAATCAAATTCAATATTATAGTAGAAGGATCATAGTATGGAACCAGAGCTATAGTACAGCAGATGGGTGCTTGCCTTGCATGCTGTCAACTCAGGTTCAATGCCTGGAAATCCATATGGTCTCCTGAGTTTGCCAGAAATGATTCCCAAGTACAAAACCAGAAGTAAGCCTTGAGCACTACCAGGTGTGGCCCAACACAAACAAAACATAGGATCATCGGATCATAGGATCATGCCTCATGATCAAGTTGGATGCATTTAAGGTATACAAAAATGGTTCTGTGTAGATGAATCAATTATTTTGTTTGTTTTGGGGACACACAGAAGTGCTCAGAGATTACTCCCTGCATGTGCTCAGGGTTCACCCCTATACATACCCTGGAAACCATGTGTTGCTAGGAATTGAATGGGTGTGGGCCCAAGGAACTTAACCTTTATAAGGATCACTTTGATCCTTATACAAATTTCCCTTAGTTCATATGATACACTGCATCAACATAAAGATACATACACATAATAATATTAACTCAGTAAACTTGACAATATCCAACACCCATTTACAATTTAAGAAGTCAAAGAAACTTATTTCAATATACTAAAGGTAATATACAAAATCCCACAGGATTACTAATTTTATATGATGTTTTTATGAAGAAGATATTATTATGGTTTTAGACTGGATTAAGAAATAGAAGATAATAAATAATGGTCCTCTTATTTCTCTGGAATAGGAGACAAAAGAAAAGAAAGATTTTTGCCTGGTGTCAGTTTTAAAATTTAATCAACAATAAGCAATGCTTTATAAGACATAAAAAGTAATGATTACAATTTATTTCTGTATGGGAAAACCAAGAATTCCATAGAGGACAAAATATCTAAATTTGAAATTCTCTACTACATACTCCATGTTTTCCTTCACCCATGACCAGTATATCCTGATGTGACTAAAATAAGTGTATACCTAGTCCAGTGACTTGAATCAGTTTCCTAAGTCTATTATGTATGGAAAAACCGTGAACAAGTTATTCCCTGTGTCAGTTTTATATTAAATAAGCTGACAAATCTATCACAGGATTCCTCTAAGGAGTGCATGAAATGATGCATACAGAGAATGTGACATTTGATAACCATAAAAAAGACTAGGTATCAGTGATCAAAAATGTGAGTGGAGCTTAGTGAAATTTATTGGCTCTAGTTTCTGTGTGCCTTTCATACATATACAATCAATCTAAAACTATCTTTTTATTCACTGAATTTAATGATAAAAACTTAAAATAAATTGTTTTTAAATTTCATAAACTAGTTATCACATATAAGCCATGGACAGATTTAAATTCTATATTTGCTGAGTTGAAAGGGGTCACCAGAATAAGCAATTGGGTGAACATATTGTAAATTCATAGACTGATATTTATTACTTCTTGTAATAATAGTTTCACACTATGAAGTATTATACATTCAAAATTTGAAAGATTTATTTATAACAAATTTGAGCTGATGGTTTTTGGTGCAACCAATCAAGTAACCAAAACAGGAGAATTTTCCATATTCCTTTGGGGAACAAAACAATTTAGCCATTTCTTTCTTGTGGTATTTGTCCCTTTCAGTTTATTTTATTTACTTCATTTTACTTCCTTAACTCGGAGTCTTGGTTTTATTGCTTGACTTTTTATTTGTCACAATTATTACAACATTTAGTATGTCTATAAATACTCAGGCAGTAACTGAGGAATCAGAGCATTATTGATTTGAGCATTAGCAGACGAGATTTTCAACTAGAAATTACAGAGACCCCCTTCTCACTAAGGTCCCAGAAAACAATCAGACATCATTAGAGATCAAGGGAGCCCATGATAGCCAAACATAAAACATAGAGGTGGTAATGGGAAGAATGAATATATTTAGCTCCATTACATAATGAAATTATTTTTGTATGTAGTAAAAATATTAAGAAGAATGCTCATTGGCAAATATTTAAAGCTACATACCAAATAATTTTGTAACTCTAATACCAAATTAAATTTCAATATATAAACTCACAGATCTCAGAAATATATTCAATAATATCACTCACTTGGCCAAGAAAACAAAAAGAAGTACAAGGAGGTGTTAGAGACATTGTACAGCAGCTCAAACATTTGACTTACATGCGCTGACATGGGTTTTGATCCTCAGCACTACATATGGTTACTAAATCAAATCATGAGTATTATAATTTTATAGATATTATAGTTAGTTAGCCATTTAGTACCATTTAGTAAAATTTTTGTAAATTTATTTCATAAAATTAAAAAAATTAAAAATCAGTACAAAAATTAGTAATTAGTTATAAACATGGTCCTTATGTAAGATAATACACATAAGGGAGAATATACTATAATATCAAATCTAATATAAAAATTCTAATAAAATAAACAAAATGGTTAAGCCAGAAAATATATGAAGAAATAAGCACTGCTTATAATCCAAAAAGGTCTAATGTACCTCTTGAGTCATTATTATCCAACCTCTATAACCAAATTGAGTTTCAGTTGATTTTTCTACTCCATATAACATGAAAAAATGCAGAGCTTTTTTTATCTATGCTTGGTATTGATGCTTTCATTGCCGACATTAGTTAGGACAATCATACTCTTCTGACATGGTAAAGGTTTTCTATATAACCAACTGTAGTAGACACTATGAAGCTTTTACATAAATACCGTTTCAGTAGCATTGTGTAAAAGATTTTGTTAGGGGACAGAGAATAATAGCATGATTAAGGTGTTTGCCTCGCGTGCAACTGACCTGGGTCAATCTCCAGCATCCCATGTGCTACGTGAGCTCTATGAGGAATGATTCCTGAGTGTAGAGCCAGGGGTAAGACCTAAAAATAGAATCAAAAGAAAGAAAAATATGGTTACTATTCTCAATTTTTTTCCTTTTAGCATTTTATAAACATTGGTAGGAGTAGTGTCATACCTAGTGTTATTTGATTTAAATTTCTTTAAGAAACTATAATAGTTTTACACCATTTAGATGTTTTCTTAGGCGATGTGTGTGTGGAAAACTATTCATTTTCTAGAGGAGTTTGTTTTTTTAGTGATTTATAGAGATTATAGATAACATACATAGGCACACACATGTAATGCCTGAGTTTAAATCTATTGCTTTGCTCTATGTCTTAGGCTACATCACCAGCACTTTTATTCTATAAGAAAAACAAAATACATCAAATATATCTATATCTATATCTATATCTATATATCTATATCTATATCTATGTCTATATCTATCTAAGATAGATAGATAGATAGATAGATAGATAGATAGATAGATAGATAGATAAGGGCCACACCCAGTGGTGCTCAGAGGTTACTCCTGGCTCTTCACTCAGGAATTACTCTTCTGGTGGTGCATGGAGGACATTATGGGATGCCAAGGATCGAACCTCGTGTGGATACATGAAAGGCAAGTGCTCTACCCCCAATTTTCGTGCTCTCATCAGTAACATAAAAGGAATTTTATTTTTAGTGACAAAGAAAAAAACCACGTTTGCATATTTTATAGAAGTTACAAGCTGTGGAGAATATAAGACATTTTTCAACATGTTCTGCTTCGACCCAGTTCTGTACACCCTTATGTTTCCATCTGTTGCTAAGGATGAATTACATGACAGCAATATATTATTAAGAAAATCTTAAAAAAACAGAAACACTTCCAAACTATTTTGTATTTTTTTGTAGGATAATTCCCATTGCTGCCTCAATGTCCCCTACTTTCTGCTCTTTTTTTGGCTTTCTTTCTTTCTTTCTTTCTTTCTTTCTTTCTTTCTTTCTTTCTTTCTTTCTGTCTTTCTGTCTGTCTTTCCTTCCTTCCTTCCTTCTTTTTTTTGCATTACTGTTTGGGTCATCTTTCAAAGGGACAAAGCAAAGGGAGGGTAACTAAGGGATCAAAAATGAACACAGTAAAATTGGACCAAGTGTGTGGTATGTCCAAAGGTCACTGTGAATCAAACATTATGACATGTTTAGCATTTTTCAGATGCTTCTATTCATAAGACAAGCTGGGAAATTATAAGATATTCCACAAAACTATTATTAATAAACATCATGTGAGTTTAGGCAAAAATATAAAGAATAGGAAATTCAACTCAAAATAATGCCTTTAGACTATGGATTACCCATTTTTTTTAATAAACTCCTAAATGTTTTTATTACATGTATATGATTTTGGCAAAGTACAAGGTAGAATTATATTAAATATTACTGTGCTTTGGTTTTAGTACATCTTGTTGTTAATGGATATGAAATGGATATGAAATGAGATATTCAAATGATTTTACTAAAGGAAACACTGTTTTCTTTTACTATAATGTCAATATTCCATATACAGAAATAAAATATTGCTGCTTTCAATAATAATACAAAAATATGTGAGTTCAGATTTCTCTTTGAACACAAGAATTAGTATCACAGGTTATTTCATGAATTGTCAGTAGTTTATGAAAAATATGATGTAATGAAATGAAAAATTTCAATTTTGTGTCTTGGCAACTGGTCTTGACTCAAGTCCTACTCAATATTTATTTATATATAATGTGTGGGGGTCTCATTTAGCACTTCAGGGCTTACTTCTGGCTCTGTGCTTAGGGATCATTCCTGGCAGGATTGAGGGACCACATGTGGTGTAGAGGATCAAATGTGGTTTTCCTGAAAGGAGAACCTTTTCTCCTTTAATACTGTCCAGCCATTTATATTTATTTACTAGAGTAACAGAATAAGAACAGATCTCTGTATCTGAAGATACTATAATTTAGATGGAAAAAACTGATTTTTTAAAACTACATGTCACTTCTCCAAGCTCTACAATATAATTGACATGATTTGCATATTGCAGTGATTTAAAACAATATAAACCAATGATTTAAAATATATACAGAATGAGTACCATGCTAAGTTAGTAAAAATCAACACCTATATTCAAAAGATCTTCAAAATTTAATATACACTTGAATGTTTATTTAATTAATAAGAGCAAGTTTTAAATGACAGTTGGAAAGCTAAAAGTTCACAAGACCAACTGCTTTAAAGAAATGGTTTTGGTCAATGTTATACCTCCATTGATTTGAAAAATTATACTAACATTTTATGCCAACATTATGTCAACTTGTAATAAATACAGTTATTATAATATGTGGATAGAACTTTCTTTTCTGAAAGTTTAGAATGATTATATTTGTTCATTTCTAGCCATAGTCATCTGGAGGTAAACATAGCTATCATTATATTTAGGCCCCCATCCACACAGACCCTACTATTCTATTCTCATTTTTATTTTATTTTCTTAAGTAACTCACTTTAATGCCTTTGGTTAAGTTGATGCTCTTTAATTTAAATGCTCTATAAAGTTTAGAAGAGGCTAAATGTAAATAAAAAGCCAAATATTTTAGTTCTAACTATGTTAACTGACTGCACACTGTTATTTCATGGATTGTCAGTAATTTATGAAAAACTTAAAATATTGTAGGATAATAAAATAATGTGATAGCTTACAAAGTGTAATTAATATCTTCCATTTCACTTTACTATGAGAAAACAATACATCTTTATTCTAGAATTTACTCCAGACAATCTGACCCAGCTGATGGGATTTGGTGTTAAAAACTTGAAGCTAATTTATGAAAGTCATTCAAATTGAATTCTTTTGAGGGTCACTAAATTAAAACTTTGGGTTCCTTAACATCTTCAAGACTTTAAGTATTTTTGTATTTTTTAGTAGGGTAATTCCTATTGCTGCCTAAATATTCCCTGTTTTCAGCTATTTTTATTTATTTGTTTTCATTCTTTCTTTTATTTTCCTTTTTTTTTGCATTACTGTTTAGGTCACCTTCCAAAGGGGCAAAACAAGTACAAGATATTTAATGTATAACCTATAAAATATGAAGTGTGTTCATACAGATAATTTTCACAAGAGAGCTCCAGCATATTGTCAAGTTTAATTGATCAGAACCTTCATTTGTTGAAACAAGGGCAGGCTCCTGTAATGAGATGAGAAAGAATTTAAGAGTATCACAGTCCTCTGACCTCTCCCCCTTATTTTCCATTATGTGGAAAACTTGAAATTGTCATGGTGGAAATCTACATTGGTGCCAGTTAGGGAGAGTCTGGTATTAAATTTAGAAGAGCTGGGCCTTTCGACTTTTCATTTTATTATAAATAAAAGTGTTGAGGCTTTCATCCCCACAAAAGGCATAAGAATTCAGGGATTTTCTGTCAACAGTCATTCTGTGGGTTCATGGTTAAGACCTTTCCATGCCTAAATGCTTGCTTTTTAGTCAGGAAAGACATTTCTGCCCAAAGACCATTTTCTGTCCCTGTGACTTTCATCTCCAAGTGTCCTGATTTAGATAAAATATAGACTCTTCTCATTTGCTGCTCAAATAAATTTGAAAGCACAAGATTAAAGTAAGATCATTTCACTTAACAAAAACTCAGCACAGTCTACAATGATAGGTCACCCCCTGTCACTTTGGTATAATATTTTCCTCGAGTACTTCTCACTGAAGCAACATTACATTATAGCATTATGTACATTTATACATATAATAAAGATGAGAAAAACCCACTATTTGAATAAAACCAAATTTGCTATTTAAGTATTTGGTTTACTTATATATAATTTTGCTTTTATAAGAGTTTTCAATAATCCAGTGATAACATATGGCACTTAATATACCTTTGATTTAACCTCTTATTTCTTGCTCCTAGGTATGAATTCAGGTCAAAGATTTCATCTCCCACTCACTCACATCCTCTTCTTTCTATCACTAATCTTTCACCCTATACTAACTATATTTTGAAATTAAATAGCACAGCGGGTAGGGCGTTCACCTTACAAGCGGCCAACATGGCCAACCCGAGTTCGATTCCTCCGCCCCTCTCGGAGAGCCCGGCAAGTTACCGAGAGTATCTCGCCCGCATGGCAGAGCCTGGCAAGCCACCCGTGATGTATTCGATATGCCAAACACAGTAACAACAAAGTCTCCCATGGAGACGTTACTGGGCCCGCTCGAGCAAATCGACGATCAACGGGAAGGCCTTTACTTTTACTTACTTTTAAATTCGTTAAGCATGGAGTTCTTAGTTGGACACTGGAATTATCCTTCTATGAAATAATAATAATAAATAATAACAATACCAAAATATGCTGCCTTTTATTGCTATTATTAAAGTCAGGTATCCAATTTTATGGACATTATGTCTAATTAATATAAGAAAATAGAATGCAACACTTCCCAAGCATATTGAACTAAACAGGCCTGATCCACCAAAATCTCCTATGAATAAATATTCATTTGAATACATTATTGGGAAGCCCGGTTTTATCAATTTGCATTGATTTTCTGGTTCTCTTATTTATTCAAAATAAGGATGTAATTCTATTTTGAGTGAGATGATGAACTAAAGATGCATTACCTCATTTTGTAACAGAGTGCCAAGATAGCCTTGTGTCTTTGTTGTAATAAGAAAAAAAATATCTGTACCTTTTTGGCTTACAGATTGAGTCTACCTTGAAGTGAATTTACTTTTCTAAGAAAACTTTTCCTAGAAAGATAAAATTGCAATAAACCTATCATTTTAGGAATTTCTTGAAAACTCATTATGGAAACTATAGACTGCTCAGCTTGCTTTAATCATGTAAATACAATCCCTCTCAGAATATAAAATAACTGGAATCAGTGAAAACTGGTTACCAAAGACATGTTTACTATTATAACATGAAATTTATAAGATCCAAATCATACCCCTACATTATAATGTCTTTCTTAAATCAAAATCTTACAAATACCCTACATTCACTTTCCTTTATTGAAATTAGTAAGACTGTGAAGATAGTGACTTCTCTTCTGTGTCAAGCTCTAGCCTTAGTTTTCCTTGATGTAAATGCCCTGCCACAGAGGTAAGGTGGAGTGGGGGGGATGGGGGATGGGATGGCTACTGGGATCAGTGGTGGCGGAGAATGGGCACTGGTGGAGGTATCGGTATTCAATCATTGGATAACTGAAACCCAAGGACAAAAATCTGTAAGTCTACAACTGTACCTCATGGTGTTTCACTAATAAAATTTTTTTTTAAAAGTCTGCTTTTGGTGGCCTCTTTAGGAAGTCAACAACCTTAACAGGTAAAGTGAGTTTGAAAATAGAAATAAATTAACATATGCTAATGTTAGAGAGCTGGAAATAGCTCAAAGGTTAGGGCATGTGCTTTATATGGGAATCTTGCGTTCACTCTCCAGCATTGCATGGTTCCCTGTTCATTTCCAGGAGTGACTCCTAAGGACCGAGTCAGGAAGTGTGCCAGCATCGCCGATTGTAACACTAAATCAAACAAGAAGTTAATATGAGCAGTAGTTCTCTGATGGCTTTCTATGCCAAAATATGTGCGTACATGTGTATTGTCTCTATCTTGATTATAATTCAGAACAAAAAATATAGTGGAAAGAGCAAAGTATTGGCAAATAGAACTATCAAATTGCCTCCCTTGTCATGTCAAGTTATTTGTAATTGAGCAGTTTATTTAACTTTTCTCAAATAATTTATGACAATTAGTATTAACAATCTCTTTAAGGGTCACTGTTTTTTATGAGGTCACATACATGAACATGACCATATGCTTTTAAAAGATATGAAATTTTCAGTTCCTTTTATTCATATCATATATACTGTGTTAATTTTTGGAACTTAAATTTTATGTGGAATATATTTATCCAGTTCTTTTATATTGGAGTTTAAACAAAAGAGACAGGAGAAATATTTAAGATTATGAATATTTTACAATCAATGGCCTCTGGCGAGGAATCCTGGCAGAGACTTCAAACATTATGTGAGACATATTCAAAGATTCTGTGGAAGAAAACAACACACACTACCCCAAAATGGTCTAACGCTTACACTTACTTTGCATTTAACTTTGCATTCAAAACTTGACGTAAATTAATTCAGCGAGATAAGGCATACCACACAACTGAGGCAGACTTTATTATCCAGTCCAGAATTTGAATAACATTCACATAAATTTGCACATGGCCCTGTAACAGGAAAATGCCCTTCTGAGTGAGTCCATACCGAGGAGAGGGAAGTGGGATTATAATGGTCTCTCATATGTGGGACTTAAAGATACACAGCAAGAAGCACCAAAGGATCAAAGGCAACATAATGGGAGAACTGAGTCCATGATGAGGAATGAGTCACTTTTTGCCTACTAAGGGGCCAGACATGGGACTGGTTGGGAAAATGGGGACATGGTAGAGGGACGATCACACTGGTGGTGGGATAGGTGTTGGAATATTGAATGCCCGTACTAATTGTATTATGAACAACTTTGTAAACCAAAGTGTTTAGATAAAGATTTTTTTAAAAAAAGAAAACCAGAATAAGAGGAATCTATGCCATCTCACTCTCTTTACTTCTCAATCCAAACTGAAAAAATAATAGTGAGTTGGTACAGTAATAACAGTAACATTTTACAATATAATATAAAATAAAATGACAGTAATATTTACCCCTCCCTTTTCATAATGATTATTGGTCTTTTATTGTGCCTAATTATTGAGTTATTTAATGAAACAAGAATTTATATGTAATAAGTCAACAATAAAATAATATTTTTGACTATGCAGATGATGAGAGATATAAATATAAATATTTGACAAATATTGATAAATACAAATAGTGCTTTAACTTTATGTGAAGGGTTTTCTGTGTTATTATTATTTGTTTATTTATTTGCTATTTTTTATTGAATCACAGTGAGAAAAGTTACAAAGTTTTTCAGTCAGCTAACGTGCCAACAGCCATCCCTTCACCAATGTTCATTTCCCACCAATGTGGAGTGTTTGAGTATTATTTTATACCAATGCTGTCCTTAGAAGTCACTTTGGTGTTTAGACCCTGATATACTATTAATCGGAAGGATCCAGAATGTTGGCTTCAAATGCTTGTATTAATGACACTCTATTCAGTTTTCTTATTATTCCTTTTGCTCGAACCATTTAATTTCCCTGTATTCCAGATTTAGCGTTTTTCTCATCAGAGAGCAATACATTAGTGAGCTGTGCCCAACTTGGAAACTGATTTTTGGGTGTAATGGTTCAAGAGACTGACGCACTGCCCACTGCACAAAGTAGCCTATTGAGGGATAGCACAGCAGGTAGGGTGTTTGCCTTGCACGTGGCCCTCCCAGGCCAACCCGGGTTCGATTCCCCCCTCCCTCTTGGAGAGCCTGGCAAGCTCCCCGTGACATATTTGATATGCCAAAAACAGTAACAACACGTCTCATAATGGAGACATTTCTGGTGCCTGCTCCAGCAAATCGATGAACAACAGGAGGATAGTATTATAGTGCTACAATGATTTAAGAAAAAAAGTACCTTCCAGTAACTACAATTCTCTTAGTTATTCTTAATAAAAATTGCTCTAACAACTTTGTACTAAATATGTCGTCACAAAATCATGAAAAAGATGTCAGTATCTTGGAATATGTGTTCATGAAATGATTCCAGTGAAAATTGAGATCTCAGGCTCTTTAGGAAAAGTAACATATTTTTATATTTTTCAATGAACTGCCGAGTCATTGCATTTGTAGAGAAACATTAATTTAAACTAAACATAGTAAAATGCCTTTGCTTGGTCACCAACTATAAAATATTTTGTTATCCTCATGAGGAACTACAGTATGTGTTTTTTTACAAAGTGTATTTACATATTTATATAGGTCAAAATTGTTTATAACTACTTAAATATTTTTATTTATTATTTATGTCGAGCAAATTTACCATCAGTACAATTGTCTGAAAGTAAATATATTTTATCAAGGAAACTATTGTGCAACAGAAAACTTTACAAATGGTTTTACAACATAGAAAAAGCATGTAAGCATACCTTTTGTAAATATGATAAATTATGACAAAATCATTAAGAAAGGATTTGCCTCGTAAAGATTTGGAAAATATTCTGTTTCCTCTGAATGATTCTCTCTTCGTTATATGCATCTTTGTGCTTCTCATCACTGCACTTGCTCATTTTGTTCCCTACTGTTGTAATAGCCTCTCTTCTTCATACTAAATCTCCTTTCAAATTCTATTACTAGCCATCAAACATCACTCCTACTAGAAACCTGTCATTGTTGCCGAATGTTTCATTTTCTCTTTCTCAGCACATATTTCAAACTTTCATATTCCCTGAGATGTCTGTGTCCTGCACTTCTTATTGCATATATTTCTATTTATTTATCATATTTCCCTACTTTACAAGCTAGTAAAGTCATTTACTATAGGAGTTATATATTATTTTTTAAATTCCCCCTAAAATCTATGTATGCATGTACCACTTAAGATGTACTTAATAATACTGTATTGAGTTTCTTTTTCCTAAAATTCTAGCACACTTTTATTTTTATTTAAAAGTAACAAATGAATAAATAGAATTGTATTTATGATTACAGGCTCAGATCTCACAAGGTGGATTCAAATACTTGGGAAGGAGTAAATTATCCCAACTTAGTTAATTTTAATGGATGGATGAAATAGTCAATCACTGTATCACTGTCATCCCGTTGCTCATCAAGTTACTCGAGCAGGCAACAGTAACGTCTCCATTCGTCACAGCCCTGAGATTTTAGCAGCCTCTTCCCATCCTTCCCGCTCATCCTTCCCAACAGTGCCATTTTGGAGGTTCTTCCAGGGTCAGGGGAATGTGACCTGTTATTGTTACTGTTTTCGGCATATGCCTTGGGGAGCTTGTCAGGCTGTTTCTGGTTATTTTTTCCAGAAACAGTCAATATTGATAAAAAAATTTAGGGGAAAATGGCATTTGATATGTTTAGCATAAGGTCTTCTGTTAGTTGTGGGCCACCCACTGTGGGACTCAAGGTCTGTTTCTGGCTCTCTGCTCTGGAATCACTCCCAGCCAAGCTACTATGTGTGGTGCTGGAGATGAAACCTGGGTCAATAACATACAAGGCAAATATCCTACTCACTGTACTATTGCTCTAGTCCTTAATTTATTTGTTTTTAATATCAATACAGGTGTTTCTTGAAACTATATGCAAATTTACCCTTTTATATTGTATACTTATTTACTCACCATTCAGTAAACAGTACTCACTAATGATATCCCATCACTGGTGTTGCGAGATGAAACAATTGCATCTCCCATCTTCAAGGAACTTGAAGACAATTGAATATTATAGGTAAAGGTAAAGGTAAAGGCCCTCCCATTGTTCGTCGATTTGCTCGAGCGGGCCCAGTAACGTCTCCATTGGAGACTTTGTTGTTACTGTGTCTGGCATATCGAATACGTCACGGGGAGCTTGCCAGGCTCTGCCGCGCGGGCGAGATACTCTCGGTAGCTTGCCAGGCTCTCCGAGAGGGGTGGAGGAATCAAACTCGGGTCAGCCATGTTGGCTGCGTGCAAGGCAAACGCCCTACCGCTGTGCTATCGCTCCACGACTTTATATATTCAGTTATAGTATTACTAACGATTTGACACCTTTGCCATAAAAAAGTAGAGGAAGGGAAATAAGGCAGAGAAAACAGATACAGTGTGATCTCTCTCACATGTGGAATGTAAAGAAGCTCAGTAAGTGAACAACAAATGACCGATATCAACAGAATTTAAACAGTGGTCTACAGAATGAGGCTAAGGACGGTAGTGAGATGTAGGGTTGAGGGGGACAGGGGGAGGAGCAGAGCTGAGTAGGAAATAATGTCCTGGGACAACGATGGAGGGAAACATACTGGTAGGGGGTGTGATATTGAATGCATATGCATGAAATTCTGCCATTTACACTATCATAAAATTTTAAACCATGGTGACTAATATTAAGTTAAATTAAATGTTTAAAATACATGTTAAAATTTTTTTTAACTCAACGGGAGTTTTCCATTTAATATAAGCCAATTTGATGTTTTCCACCACTATATGCCCAAAACTTCATGACAAATAATGATTTCATTTACTTATTCATTCATACATATGATACATGTACTGACTTTTGGGTAATAAATAAATGGAGTGAAAAAAATACATGTGTCTTACCCATAAGAAGTTTGCATTTAAACTAGCAATTAGTTCATATGTAGCTCTGTAGCACTGTCCTCCCATTGTTCATCAATTTGCTCAAGCGGGCCCAGTAACGTCTCCATTGTGAGACTTGTTGTTACTATGTTTGGCATATCGCATACGTCATGGGTAGCTTGTCAGGCTTTGCTGTGTGGGCGAGATACTCTCGGTAGCTTGCTGGACTCTCTGAGAGGAGCAAAGGAATCGAACCCAGGTCGGCCAAGTCAGCCGTGTGCAAGGCAAACATCCTACCACTGTGCTATCACTCCAGCCAGTTCATATGAATTAAACATAAATTACTCAATATAAATCATCATACATTTTATTATCGTTTGAATCACTTTCTGATATCAACCTTTGTTGTGAATTCTAGTGCATCCCCAAGCAATATCTGAGTCTGAGAGGTTTACACTTATCCTCTGGCAATGCACAATTACTCATACCATAACAAATCTTTCTGGACCAGACTTTGCCTTTATTTATTTCAAGTAGAGAGGAAACTTTAGAAATTTTTATCATTCATACCTCCAATTTTCTAGCCCTATAATCCTTCAAGTATAGAAGTTGTCAAATGTTTACGGTCACAGTCCTCCCATTGTTCATCGATTTGCTCGAGCGGGCCCAGTAACGTCTCCATCGTGAGACTTTTTGTCACTGTGTTTGGCATATTGAATATGTCACGGGTAGCTTTCCAGGCTCTGCCGTGAGGGTGAGATGCTCTCGGTAGCTTGCTGGGCTCTCCGAAAGGGGCGGAGGATTCGAACCTGGCTCGGCAAATGTTAGTTCATAGATTTAACCGCCCCCCCCCCATATCTTTTAACAACCATGAGCAAGTAGAACAAGCGTTAGAAATTCCATTCTACAGGGCAAGATACACCCTAAGAACTGCTGTGTAGGCCTGAACTACATGGAGAATACATTATTTGTGACCTGTAATCATGTAAATTGTTATAGTATTCTATGGTGGGTCTACATAATTATAATGAAAAACCTACAGAAATCTTTTTAAGAATTTATTAATATCCATAAACTAATTATGATATATGCCTTTACCCTGTAATCTCAGAAGTATCCCATATAGTTTACAAGAGGCTATAGAACATGTGATAAATAGCAGTGGCCAGACATTTTTAATCTAATGCATAATGGAGTATATGCTTAAGTATTCTTGTATTACAAAACTGTTTCTAATCTCACTACAAAATGAATGTGTTAAAGACTATAAACGTATGTCAAGAACGAAGAGTTGAAAACTGACGATAATTAAATCACTGTGTAAGTTTTCTGATTGAGTTTTTGTTTAGAGTATCTTAACCTTCATCAATTTGGCCAGACTCATGGTCTGCTTGCAAACTTGCCACATCTATTTACTAGGACCTAATTATTTGAGACATTTAGATACTCAATAAACAAGTCTGAAACTTTGTTTATCATGTATCTAAACTTAATATTACTGGTATAAACCTGTCAGGGTTTGTTTGGGTAGTATTTTGAAAGATGGAAAAAAGTAAGGAAAAAGAAACAGTAAGCCTGAAATTTTATTTCTTTTGGAAATAAAATTAATTTACTTTAATCCTCAAGTTGTAAGATAGTTTCTTCAGACGCAAAAGCAAGTATAATAACCATAACATTGTGTTTTTCCAGTGTCC
Organism: Sorex fumeus; assembly: GCF_029834395.1. Classification (NCBI taxonomy): domain Eukaryota; kingdom Metazoa; phylum Chordata; class Mammalia; order Eulipotyphla; family Soricidae; genus Sorex; species Sorex fumeus. The sequence continues at coordinate 12,551,325 of NW_026606059.1, read as the reverse complement.
TGGTGCAGAAGCATAACAGGCTAATGTGTCTTCATATTTCATTAGAATTTACTCCAACACATAATATGCCATTGGTTTCTCTCAACACACTACTTGCATAATAACTAATATTGATCCATTCCTGCAGATATGGGACAACTTTTATGACCAATTCTGGTTCAAGGGATCCCCCAACACTTCTACCAAAGACCTTGACAACTTATTCCTAGATTCGTACTATGCTACTGTATTACTTTCCTCTGCTGTGTCCTCTTCTTGTTTTTATTTCTCATTCATATTTACATTCTTTAACAGAGAATCAAACTTAAAAGTACTTCAGTCTTTCCTGGCCCCTTCATTATCTTTTTTCCTAGAGGTGCTTCCAATAAAAACATGTTGTGTCTTTAGTGCTATTTTAGCGCATGCCTTAGGTATGATTTTGACTAAAGTCTGAATTTTCTGGCTTAATGATTTTCTATAGTGTGTGTTTTACCTCAATTATTCACAACTCTTCTGGAAAAGCCAGCTTGGTTTTCAGGACCTTTATCTTATAAAACTGAGACAGGTGACTTACATATTCCAGTTATGAATACTAACTATGACTATATTAAATATATTTATAAACACTTTTTCTTTTGCTTTTGGTCTATACCCAGCAGTGCTCAGGAGTTACTCCTGGCTCTGCACTCAGGAACGTTTAGAGTGCCAGGGATTGAATCCGGATTGGATATGCAAGGCAAGCACCTTCCTCTCTGTGCTCTCTCCCTAGACTATAACAAATATATAATTTTTAAGTGTGAGAGTCGAAAGAGCAAATAGATGCCAGTGTTAACTGCCATTCTTCTCCACCAATTAGCCTTCTAAGCAGCCCCAGTTAATTTAGAATAATTTTATTAAATATCCTGGCAACCCAATACTTCAGGTATCCTCTTTCCTCTGGAATCATTTTTGTTTTGTATTTTGTAAAGAATTTATTTTTTAAATTGAATCATTGCAAAATTACAAAGCTATTCATGATTGTATTTCGGGCACACACACAGTTTTTCAACACCTATCCCTCCACCAGTCTCTACTTCCATCCACCAATCCCCACCCACGAGCCTGCTTCTATACTAAAGACTCTTTTTTAAATTAAGTTTTTTACGGTGGTCTATAGCACTGTCACCGATAGACTTTCATTCACTAACACTTTACCATCTTTCAGGACCACCTTATGCTTCCACTTGAATGCTTCCCTCCAACACAGGTGATGTCTCCTTTTGGTCCTCTCCACCAACCCCTCAAGCAGCATGTTTCTTACTGAATCCATCTCCCATCTCCTTTGTTTTCGGGTATATGTTATTTTAGCCAATGTCATCTTTCAAGGATGAAACTCCATGACCGAGCAAGTGGAAGGAAAGGTAAATGGGACTACATTAAATTAAGAAGCATCTGCACTTCAAAGAAAATGATGACCAGGATACAGAGACAGCCCACGAAATAGGAGAAATTATTTTCCCAACACTCACTGAACAAGGGGTTGATATCAAAGTTATTTAAGGTTTAGAAGCAAAAATTAAGCTTTACAAAGCTTAATTTTTCTTTGAGCTTTACAAAGAAAATAGCATCCAACGTATAAAAAAAATAGGAAGAAGAGATGAACAGAAACTTCTTCAAAGAAGAAATACAAATGGCCAAAAGGAACCTGAAAAAAAGTCTGCATCACATATTATTAGCACATATTATTAGTGAAATACAAATCAAAACAGCAATGAGATATCATCTCACACCACAGAGAATGGCACACATCAAAAAAGAATAAAAACAATCAGTGCTGGCGCAGATGTGGGGAGAATGTATGCTCTTTAACTTCTGTGGAAAATGTCAATGGGTCCAGTCTTTCTTGAAAGCAATATGCGCATTTTTAAAATATCTTGTATTGGGCTTTTATTTGACATTTGGCCCAGCAATCCCACTTCTTAGAACATACCCAAGGGATCCCCTGAAAGAGTTCTCCTGGCACAATCCTTTGACCACGAGAGGTCAGTCGGCCTGTAGTTCTATATGATGAAAAACACAGTGCTGTACTGTTAAAAAACAAGTTCCCATATTTGGTTGCCTGAAAATTTGAATAGGGAATGGCAACATTACCCGATGGAAGCACTTTGGATTGATGTTGCCAGAAGGGGAGTGCTACAGGTCCTTCTTCTTCTCTGGGAATGGGGCTGCTGCCTTCAGGTCCACGACCACTAGTGGTCAAAGGGCCAAAGGGTTGTGCCAGGGAGAACTCCAACCCTCCCACCTCCAAAAGGACAAAAGGGAAAAAGACATTGTATTTGTTTTTTCCCCAGAGAAAACTGTTGTTTATTTATGTTAACTACCTTGACCTTAGACTGAAGTCCTAAGCTACCCCTCTAACGAAGGATGGCAATGGATGGCAATGCAACACAGCATAATTCTGTTTCCAATAACTTACACAGAAGAAAAGTGCAAATAAAATTGGTGCAGGAGGAGGCAACGGTAGCAGAGTTTCTTTCAAACTAAATTGTACGTTGTGTGTGTGTGTATTTTGCTTTCAAATGCATTTTGAGAGGACAGAATCTGTATGATGGATAGAGTTTAGATCCTTGTATTATTCCAAATTACCGCTCATAATTTTAAAAAACAATATGAGTCAGTTTCATTCTATATAATCTGGCAATGCTCTCCCACAGTGTGTGTGTGTGTGTGTGTGTGTGTGTGTTCCTGTGTGTGTGCCTATGGGTATGTATGTGTGCACTCCTAGTATGTGAATGCATGCATATACATTTGTATACACACACACAGACTTAAACTCCCTGAGAATTGACAATAAATCTGATAAAGGAGTTTCTGATAACTATTTCTATGAGGCTGTTCCCTCACATTAATAATAGGATCCTAAGCATTTTTTTCCTGACCCTCATTTCTTCATCATATATGCAAAGACCAGTAGAGCAGAGTTCGGGCATTGGAGGCTATTATCTCTGAATAAACTTGATTTAGAAATTTTCTGGGTCACATATTCTTTCTCAGGTTTCTACTTCCATCTGATATTAACCATATGGGATATATGGGAAAGGCATCAGCAAACAATTTTTAAATAAATATACAAAAAGCATTGTAAAGTAGGTCACTCATTAAAACCTCAGAGACAGAGAAATGTGCTAGAAAGGGGATGAAGCTAATACACTGCTGAGAAGAACTGCACTGATCCACACATGTGAAGCATGAAGGGTACATATCCCAATATTTCATTTACTCTACAATTTCAAGGTAGTCAACTAAACATATTCACCGTCTTCCCATCTCTTCCTTCCTCACATTTTTTCTTAAGAATAAAACCCTGAATCTTTTCATTTCAAAGGCATATTGGCAATGTGTTAAACATGTAATTACATTTCTGACTTTAACCTGTATCAAATCATGCTATGGAATTACCTTTTTTAAAATTGATAATAATAGTTTTTAAATTGCACTATAGCATTCACTGAAAGTTTAGAGAAAAATACCACAGTTATATAAGCTTTAAATGCATTTTTTTTTTTGGTTTGGTGACCACACCTAGCAATATTCATGGATTACTCCTGGCTTTGCACTCAGGCATAATTCCTGGTGGTATTGAGGGGACTATATGGGGGTCTTGGATTGAACCCTGATAGGCAGCATTCAAGGCAAGCACCCTACTCACTGTTGTATCTCTCCAGCCCTTCTAAATATATACGCTAAATATGCCGCGTGACATCTAATTATCTCATTGTTGCTTTGGACAATCTGGCAGGGTACCAAATGTAACCTGTCCACACGGCAGGGTCTGGCAAACTCCCCGTAGCGTACCCAATATGCCAAATACCAGTAACAATGATGGATCTCATTCTCCTAACCCTGAAAAGCCTTGAATGTGGCAGTTTTTAGAATCTCAGGGATGGGACGAAGGAGATGTTACTGGTGCCTGTTCGAGGCAATCGACAAACAACAGAATGATCATGATCATGGTTGTGATTAAATCCAAGTAGCAATAAAGTTATTCCAACACTTTTATTGCTTTTGTACTGTTTCACCTGTAATAGATGGTTATGATTGACACATTGATCTAAAGGTGAGACATGTTAGAGACAACTAGTTAATTGTTAGGAAGTTTCCTATATGCTTGTATACAAAGTAGAGATAAAACTCCCACCTAATAGCCAGTCTGTCACTAGTGTGTTTGTTTGTTGTTGTTGTTGTTTGTTTGTTTGTTTTTTTTTTCTTTTTGGGTCACATCTGGTAATGCTCAGGGGTTAATCCTGGCTCTGCACTAAGGAATTATTCCTTGCAGTGCTCGGGAAACCATATGGGATGCTGAGAATCAAACCTGGGTATGCCACTGTGCTATCACTCCAGTCACCGCACTAGTGTGTTTTTAAGATTCAGTCTAATGCAACTGTCTCTGTTGCAATAAAAATACTCTTGGCCATATTAGTCATTCCGTCCTCTGGTTTTGTATAGCACTGCATTCAAATTTCTCTTAAAGTATTTCCTCATTGGGAGCTGGAACAATAGTACAGTGGGTAGGGCATTTGTCTTGCACACAGCTGATCAGGTTCAATTTTCAGCTTCCCATATGGTTCCCCCGAGCACTGGCAGGAGTGATTCCTGAGTGCTAAAGCCAGGAGTAACCCCTGAGCTGGGTGTGACCCAAACAGCCAAAAAAAAAAAAAATCCTTACTGGGTTACTGGGTTATTTTATATTTCCTCACCTGTATTTTTAAAAATTTATTTTGGGGACACACCTGGGGTTACTTACTAGTCTTGGACTTACTGACTAGCCTCATTCCCGGGATGACAGTGCTTAAGGACCACATCTGGAGCCAGGGATTGACAGGGATTGATCACCGGCAAGTCCAGACACTGAGTCCCTGGACAATATGTCTGGCTCCTGAGTCTGGATTCCGGATTAGTAAAATAGTGGTGTTTTGATAGGATGCCTTAATTATCTTTGCAAATTTAAAAACACTAACTAATTGGGTGAACATCCACACCCAAGGAAGATGTTTCCTGGGATGTAAGAGTTTCAGTGCTAACACCAGCTCTGCCCCAATTACTCAACACACTTACTAAGAAATTACATAAGGTACTTGATAGTCAAAATTCTTTTAATTCTCCAAGTTCATTACTAATTTATAATTTATGACTTTAAGATGGATTGCCTTAGGTATTTCAGCCATTTCAGAACATCATTGACTATGCATGTATACACCTATGTATAAACATATATATATACACATTGATGCAATTATGTCTGTGCAATTATACATATATATATATGAAGGACAACCATGTGAACAAGCTGGATTCCGAAAAGGATTCAGTACCATTGACCATATCCACACAATAACCAAGCTCATTGAGGTATCTCGGGAGTTCAAGATGCCGCTCTGTCTAACGTTCATTGATTTAAAGAAGGCCTTTGATTCTGTTGAGACGGAAGCGGTCATGGAAGCCCTAGCCAATCAGGGCGTACAAACTCAATACATCAGGATCCTTCATGAGCTCTATTGCGGATTCACTCCCAAGATCTCACCATTCTACAAAGAAGTAATCATCCATATCAAGAGAGGGGTTCGGCAGGGTGATACCATTTCACCAAAACTCTTCAGTGCCACCCTCGAGAACATCATGCGATGACTAGAATGGGAAAACATGGGAGTGAAGATAGATGGTCGGCAACTACACCACCTCCGCTTTGCTGATGACATCGTTCTAATAACACCAAACATCAGCCAAGCGGCACAAATGCTGGCGGACTTTGACCGTGAGTGTGGAAAAGTAGGACTACAGCTGAATCTTACGAAGACAATGTTCATGACGCTCCATTCGCTCTCAACGGAACCACCATCTCCGAATGCAACAGTTATATATACCTAGGTCGAGAAATCAACATGATGAATGACCTGGCACCTGAGTTGCGCAGGAGGAAGAGAGTGGCTTGGAATGCCTTCAAAAGCATTGAAGAAATAACTAAAAGGACAAAGAACCTCCAGCTACGAGCACATCTCTTTGATTCCACTATTCTTCCTGCATTAACATATGCCTCAGAGACCTGGACCCTACGAAAACAGGATGAGAACACTATTCGGGTCTCTCAAAGAGGAATCGAAAGAACTATGCTTGGAATATCACGATTCACTCAAATGAGAGATAGAATCTGGAGTTCTGATCTTCGTCAACGCTCAAGAATCAGGGACGCTGTCTCATTTGCCAAGACATCAAAAATCAGATGGGCTGGACACGTAATGAGGTTTACAGATAACCGCTGGACTAGAGCCATTACTGATTGGATTCCACGAGACATCAAAAGATCACGTGGACGCCCACCTATAAGATGGTCAGACTTCTTCGTCAAGACCCTAAATGATCGGTTTGAGGCTCTACATGTTCCTAAAACGAACAGATACCATTGGGCTACGCTAGCACGCAACCGGGATGAATGGAGACATTACTGGCACCCGCTCGAATAAATCAATGAATAACGGGGATTAAGTGATTAAGTGATTAAGTGATTTAAGTGATGCACACACATATCAATCCATGCTCTTGTCTAAAAATTCTACTTAAGACTCTTAAGTACAATGAGAAAAGCACTAGCACCAACATTTGCAAATTCAAATACCTGAAAAAGTAATTCTGAAACAGTGAGCAGTTATCAGATAAAAGATTCATCATCAAATCCACTTTAGAACAGAGTAAAATGTGTAGAAATATAGCTATGAATGATATTCAGAATAGGTGTTTAAAAATATTAAGAAGTTTTAGCAAATGTATCCAATTTAATTCTGTTATATTTTTCCTTGGAGTTTGAAATATATACTACATAATTTTAAACTAAAGTATGCTTAGTTAAAAAGCAACATTGCTAAGATATAGGAAAATAGTATACTAGCAAATTGACAGCATTAAAAAATTTAGTAGTTCATTAAATAAAGTACATGCTGATTAAGCAACATATTCCATTACACAGGTAACATGTGAAAAGATTTTCTCTAAACACTCCACTAAATAAATACAATAGAATTCAATGTGAAAATGTCAATACAGATAAAATATGGAAAAGATAACATAGTGTTCACAATAAGGTTTAGTAGCCTCGTCCTCAAAAAATAAAATTTACAGATAAAAATTAAAAACATGATAATAATAATATATTACAGAAAGATATATATATTTAGAGATAATGCAATTTCAACATAATGATTCAAGAAATCCATGGGGCATAGTTGTATAGCATGCATCATATGTGGAAGTTCTTGTGTACAAAGCCTGAGATAATAGAAAATAAAAATAATAAAAATATAATAATATATAATAGATAATAAAAGATAACAAAAATACAATAGCTCAATTTAAGACAAAAAGAGACCACCTCATTTTAGAAAAGCATTTAAAGAAATTCTGTCAGAATTAAAATCTTCCTGTAAGTAAAATTATAGAACAATAAAATTGGTAATATAAAAAAATAAATAAAAAATATCTCTAAAATTGAGAAAACTAAGGTTTTCTTATTTGTGTTAATCCAATGATATATCTGTGGCTGATTAGTGAATTTAATACTGTCTGTGATCCAACTAATACTAGTTAAAAAATGTTTTTTCACCTGCCCCAACAAGACTCTGAGTCATCGAACGGGCCCTCTGGCTACTCAACAAGCTTAAGCCATCATCACAGAGACTCAGAAACAAATCTCGGATCCTGGCAGCTTTTGGCAGAAATCCCTCCAGATTTAATTATTAAGATTTCAGAATTCCAACATCATATCCTATTCATAATCAGCAATAGAAAACTAATTGTCTAATTTTGCCTTTTTGGCAGATCTGAGTGTTGGGCAAAATTCCAAATAATAATGGTGGGTCTGGTGTAAATATATTGAATGTTATCAAAGTAGAGAGAGAGTGGTGTGGAAATCATCTATCACACAGGTAAGGGAAGAGTGTGGGATGGGGGTATACTGGAGGTTTTGGTGTGGGATGGGGGTATACTGGGGATTTTGGTGGTGGAAAATGTGCACTGGTGAAGGGATGGGTGTTTCATCATTGTTTGACCGAAACTTAAACTCAAAATCTTTGTAACTGCTCTCACGGTGATTCAATAAATAAATTTATAAAAAAATAAATAAATTAAAATGTTTTTTCATGTAATTAAAGAACTGTGACTTACAAAGTTATTGATAATTGAGTTTTACGCTTACCTTTTCTTGTGAATGGATGATAGTTAAAAAAGAAGTGCCTTGGAAAGCCTCGGCAGGTTTGACAAACTGTGTACAAAATGCCACTCATGGCTATAGAATATTTAATGCAGAAAAATCAGGACTGAGAACTGTAAATAAAATGAATTGAGGATTGAAATCTGAATCCTTAGCTACAAGAAATAGATGCTATGACAGCTCTACATCAAGACATTTGGAGACAAGCTATTTACTTACTCTTTTGTTTTAATCTGCAATGATTTTTAGCTTGCTTCTTTTGTCATTTGGAAACCATTTCTAAAGGAATCTAAAACAAAGAAACAAAAACAAGCCATGAAATTTGTTCAGGTGCAAAATAATGGAGATATTGATCTGAAGAATAGTGCAAATCCAACCCTAAAAGAATTCCAGTTACGACTTTGTTTATTTAATAGTAAACAGAAATTTAAATTCCCTTGAAATCCATGCAATATTATCTTAAAGTAACTGTTTAAAATGTGCATAAAAAGATATTTTATGTGTTTATGACAATCCGTGTTCAAAACCTAATTAAGGGATGATCAGATGGATTAATAAGCTAAGAATATTCTTTGCTAACTTTTTCTTGCACGATTTTTAAATTTAATCGCTGTGAAATAGTTACAAAGTTGTTCATAGTCTGCTTTCAGTCATACGATGTTCCAGCATCCATCCCTTCATCAGTGTACATGTCCCACCAACCAGTGTGCCCTATATTTCCTCTCCCCAGTCTGTCTGTATTTCAGTATTTCAGACACCTCTCTCTCTTTCTCTCTCTCTCTCTCTCCCTCTCTCTCTCTCTCTCTGTTGTTCTGGGTATTATAGTTTGTAATACAGGTACTTAAAAGCTACCATAATATCCCTTTACATCCTTTCAGCACTCAGTTCTTGTCCAGAGTGATCATTTCTAGTTACTTTGTCCTAGTGGTCCGTTTCTGTCCTGATTGTTCTTTCCACCACCAGTGCGGCAAGCTTCCAACCATGCAACATTCTTCCTGGCCCTCGTTTCTACTGTCCTTGGATAGATAGATATGCAACAGTCTTGGTTCTTTAAGTAGTTCATAGCCTACTTAAAAATTTTTTGCATTTCCTTCACCTGCCCAATTCAATAGACCCAGATATATTTAAAGTGAGAACTGATCCATTTTTATTTTTCAGATGGATGACCTATAAACTCAGGCAGCTGAAATAATTGTGTTAATTATCAAATTATAAACCCAAACCTCCTTTCTGTAGAATCCATTCACTCACTCCCCAAACTCCAAGATGAAATAATGAAATTGATTTATGAATGGGTGGACATGGAGAGTTACCATGCTGAATGAAATAAGTCAGAGAGGGGGGAATATAAACTTATTGCACTCATTTATGGTATATTCTTTGTATGTGGGAGGCTCTATTCCTGGCATTGTAGGGAACACTGAGCACTCCTGGTAGTGACCCTTGAGAACAGAGCTATGTGTAGACCCTGAGGACTACTGAGTACTAACTAAAAACATCAGTCAGTCAATCAAATTAAGCTCATTAGGACTGAGAATTAAAGGTGAAGAATGGTGGCAAATGGTGCTTGAGTTTCATCACTTAATAAAAAGCAAACATATGTTTTAATTTTTAAAAAATTATGTTTGCTTTATGATAATGATCTGAAGAATGGAATAAAAGGAAGGGTAAGGGACTGGAAAGAGAGCAAAGGAGTTGAAGTTTTCCTTGTACAATTATATCCCTGGCATTGCACGTGGACAGGAGAGATCCCTAAATACAGAATCTGGAGTAAGTCCTGAGTACTGCCAGATGTGTCCTCAAAACCAAATGAATCAACATAGACAAACAAAATTAAAATAAAGGTAAGAAGAAAATGCATAGCTTTACATATTTATATAAGAAAAATGAAAGCATCACTATTAATTAGATATTTAATTCAAACTAAAACATGTATTATTTATACACCTAGGTTCGATTCCTCTGCCTCTGTCAGAGAGCCTGGCAAGGTACCGAGAGTATCTCTCCCACACAGCAAAGCCCGGCAATCTCCCTGTGATGTATTTGATATGCCAAACACAACACAATGGAGACATTACTGGGCCCGTTCAAGCAAATCAATGAACAATGGGAGGACAGTGACAGTGACAGTGATACTCCAAATATATACATACATGCTAGTATACATACTACCTTAACTAGTAAGGGTATATAATTTAATGAAAAGTGGTGAGTGTAAAAACAGAAAGGAAACAAAGCTTGAAAATCATTCCAAAGTAAGAAAAATTCCTCAGGTGGATAAAAAAGTATGAGAGACAATACAGGGTGCCCAAAGCCACTTTGCTCATAGAGTAGACTTTAAATTGTGTGGAAAAGACTTTCTAGCAAATGAAAAAAAATGCATATTTCTATATTTATAGATGCAAGACAAATGAATTACCATTGAACCTATATACATACACATACACACACACACACACACACACACACACACACACACACACACACAGAAACAAAGTTGGAGACAGAGAGACAGAAACAGGCAAGTTTAAAAGACACGGTTTGAACAACTAGTGGTGTGACTTTGGCAAGTAACATCTTTGACCTTTCCTTTCCTCTTTTCTAACATAATTTCACTTCATCCAGTTTTGTACATTTTTCAGTTCTAAAGGACCTAATCTAAAGTCCTTAGAGTTATGAACTGATATGTGAAAAGCTATTAGGGAATGGCAGACATTAGCAAGTCTTAGACTTTCATCTACCACCTGAAATTAATTTCATCATTATTTCTTGTAAAATACTATCTAATTTGGTTCCTGCTATAGAATGCAGTGAGGTTGTTTAACCTAGTCTACTCAACAAAATACCACAAGGGCATTTATAAGCAGAATATTCTACGTAGTATTAGGCTAATGATATTAATACATTGACATATTATTTTCTTTCTCTTTTGGATTTTTTGTTCATTTGCTAGAAAGTACATACCACAAAATTTAAAGTCTAGTCTGTGAGCAAAGTGACATTGAGAACCTTGTATATTCTCTCAAACTTTTCTTTCCACCTGAGGAATTATGCTCATTTGGAATGATTTTCCAGCTTTATTTTCTTTCTGTCCTTGCATTCACCACTTTTCATTTAATTCTATTCCCTTTCTAGTTAAATATGTATGCTTATTTTTCTGGTTCCTCTTTGGTGTGTATATGCTTAGGAGTGTAATTTCTTCCTGATAAATATAAATATGTAGATACACATATATGTGTGTGCGTTCTCTGTGTATGTGTGTGTACCTTGATTATTAGGGGATGATCTTCACTTTGCTTTCTAATCTTTTTCAGCCTGAAATCTGTCACTGGGTACTGAAATGGCCACTCTGGCCTTTTTGAAGGAACTTTTTACTTGAAAAATTGTTTTCCAGCCTTTGACTTTGAGTCTGTGTTTATATGACTGTTCAAATATATTTCTTATAGGCAGCAAAATGTCAGATTCAGTTTTTTAGTCTATTTTGCCACGCTGTGTCTCTTAATTGGTTTGTTTAGACTAATGACATAGAGAGATTATTGTCATAGAGTCTTGTGCCATCTTTCTGGTGAAGTTTGTTGTGTTTGTGGAGTTTGTCTTGCCCTACAGAAGCCCCTTCAGTCTTTCTTTTAAGGTTGGTTTTGGGACTATGAAGTTGCTGAGCTCTTGTTTATTCATGACATTGTGTATCCTTCCCTCAAATCTGAATGAGAGTCTAGCTGGGTAAAGTATTCATGGTGAGGTGGTCAATTCATAGAGTTTTTTCACACATCTCAGCACAATCTTCAGACCTGGGGGCGTTTATCTGATAAGTGAGTTCTGCTGTAAATCTAAGGATCTCTCCTTTGTATGTAATTTCCTTCTTTGGTCTTGCTGCTTATAGTATTATATCTCTATCTATGATATTTATCATTCTGATTAAGATGTGTCTTGGAGTCTCTTTTATTAGGGTCTCTTTGGTACCTTTTGGGGTTTTTGGATCTGGATTCCTGCATCCTCCAGCTCTAGGGACTTTTCACAAATGATGTCTTTAACTGTTGTCACTTCATTGGGTTGCCAACCTGTCCTCTATGGGACTCTAAAGATTCTTATGTTGTTCCTCTTGAATTGATCCCATATGTCCTTACCCGCCCTTGTGCTATTTTGAGGTCTTTTTCAATCTTCTGTTGTTGCCTGAATGCTTTATGCAGCTCATCTTCAAGCTCACTGATCTTGTCTTTGACTGTTGTCATTCTATTGTTGAGGGCAACCATTGAATTTTTCATTACATATACATAATTATTTATTAATTACAGTTGTTTTTGTAGTTTTTTTTATTTCTGCTATCATTTCCCCTGTATTTTGCTGGTGGTCAATTCCACTATTTCTTTCATATCCTCCTATATTTTATTGGTTGTCCATTCCACTGTTTGTTTGAGCTCATTAAACATTCTTACTATTTTGTATCTCAATTCTTTATCAGAGAGGTTATATATGAAGTAATTCATCTCTGAGTTCTTGATCATAGAGGTTATACATGCAGGTCGTTGAGGCTTCTGGGCTCTTTGTTCATCCACTCCTCCAGGTGGGGATCTGAGCTGTTTTCACATGACGTCCATGGTATTCCGGAGGTGGACCTTTCCAGTGTACCATCAGTGTCTCCCCTCAATGCTAGGGAGGTATCTGGGCAAGCTGAGGCTGGTGGTCTCTTATTTCCTCTTCAAGGATATTACCTTCCTCTTTGGTGCTCCTGAGTGACTTGTGTGCAGCCTCTAATGCTGATTCAGGGGTAGTGTTCTCTTTCCTGTACTTATTGTTACTTTTAGGTTAGGTTTGTATTGATTCTTGTGTTCACCATTACTTTTGTGACTTTGGGAGTTATGTTGATTAGAGAAGGGCCTAATGGGCTATTGGTCTAATGTGGTTGGTTAGCCAGGATGCCCTTGTAAGAGTTTGGTTAAGAGGTCAAGATGTGGATCCAAGACACTACGGAGGGGAAATTAACGGGCATAAAGCAATTGATGCTTGGGAAACCACACTACCTGCCTTCTGTCTACCTGAACAGGCAGAGTCCACAGGATGGCTCTGATCCTGAAGTCACAGTTCAAGTCCCATTATTGGATCTATGTTTCTAATGACACAGGAGTTTTACCTTCTCACCTCTGCCCTTCTTTGGGTGCCTGTGGCTACAGAGGGGGCCTATCTGCCTCAAGTTGACAAATTTCCTTAATTGAATCTTTCAACCAGGTAAGATAGTCTTACTACACTCCCTGATAGCATTTTGCATATTTTCTTGCTCAACTCCTCAAATAGTTATTGATGATTTTGTCACTTTTACCAATAAATGTAAAACTTTGAAGGGTAAAAAGTGTTTCACTTACTCAATCATTAATTTTAAAAATTTGGTGAAAGAACTGCTATATACAAGTCACATAAAAAGATTTTCAGTATATCCAAAATACAAGATTGGGTAATAGAATGAGTCAATTTTTCCAAAGAGAAAAGATAGAATACATGTCAAATCCTCTTATCTGAAATATGAATTGAATAATATTCCCCAACTGAAAGCATTTTAGTATTATCACTAGGGGACTAGAAAATAATTAGTTTATAGCAAATGGAAACAAGTCAGAAAAAGAATTCATCTTTACTTTTGTTTACTTGATTTTATGTTTGTTTGTTTGTTTTGTTTTGTTTTGGGGTCACACCTGAGCATGGTCTTCCTCCTGGATCTGTACTCAGGTTTTACTCGCGAAGTGCTGGGAGAATTATATGTGATGCCAGAGATTAAACACAGGTTGGGCATATGCAAGACATATGCCCTACCCAATATACTAATGCTCTAACTCCCATCTTTACTTTTTTGACTTGTCATGGAGATCAACCTTGTGATTATATTTCTTCAAGTGGTTCAAGGCTGTAGTTTCTCATCTACTTTCCAAGGCTTCATTGTAAAATATCAGTACCTGTATTTTTATGTTTCTTATTTTATTATCATAATTCTCTTTTAAGAACCCACTCATGAGTGACAGCACATTGCACTAGATAACTTCAATCCAGCTATACAAAATAAATGTCAAAGAGAAATGCCATAGTACAAAGTGCCAAAAGCCAATTTGTAGTGTGCCATAATTTCCTTTTCTTTCATTTTTGATTAACATATTTCTGAATTCAGACACAATTGGGCTTTCAGTTTTATTGAAATTCTAACATCTTCTGTTCTATTATGCCATTTGTTGCTAAATAAAGCTAGTTGTAGGGCTATGCTTGTAGCCAATTTATTCATTAAAATTATTGTGGTGGAACTGAATAAATGGTTTTATCATCAATCTCTTTAATTTCAAGATAGACTTCAGTAAAATAAATAATAGAAACGTGTAATTGCTAAACTTTTATGAAAGAATAGCCTCATTCATTAAGGCAGCCTCTCCCCCATACCTAGGTCTAAGCCATCACTGTTTTCTAATTAGTTGACAAAAAGCAATTCATACCTAGATCTGCTTATCTGGGCAATTACATGGTAGAATATTAACAAATTCTTGAACTTGAATTAAATTCATATAAAGTATCTCCACAATAGCTTGATTAGAGGAAATATAGAAACACAAAGCTATAAAAACATGCTGATGCTTGGGAAAACTTCTGGTAACTAGCAAGCTGTTTGAAAAGGATCACAATGGGAACTGTACCAAAAATTGTACTCATTGAAATATAATAGGCAAATTGAAATTGAAATATATTGCAATATGAATGAAAATATAATCAGCTCTGCATTTGCATTATCTATAAAAGATTAGACTGTGCTTTAGTAAGCAGGAATCTGGGCAAAAACATATTTAAAAACTAAAAATAAAATGGGCTGCATTATTCTCAAGTGACATATAGTTTCCTTGTGCTTTTTTGGAGTGGTCTAATATATTGAAATTTTAGAGATAATTTTAATTCACACCAACATTATGACATTATGGCTACAGGTCTATCTCCAGTTCCTTATTTTCTGACTTCACTAATAAGATATGACAGTCAAATGTAATCATAGCTATTTCTAGAATCAGATTTTCAATGGATTTTAACAATATTCTATGGAAAAATCTTTCTCATTATACCTCCTTCTGCCAAGAGAATTAGCATTAAACTAATCACATTATGACTATGACTGTTCTGGTTTAGGCAGTTTCTGCTGTTGTCATATTGATAGGAAATAGGCAAACAAATGTAGTCATAAAAATTACAAATATATGTATACACATAAATGCTTTTACACATATATCAAATGTGCTGCTATATATTTGTATATATAAATTCTCTATACAAATCTGCATATATGTAATGTATATAGTTTATTGGGAGAGAAAATATTTTTAATAGGAGAAAACAAACTTATTATTTGTAATGCTTACTAAATATTGCTTAGTAAACAATGCTTACTAAACTTAACTTTAATACCCATATTTCTATGATGGCAAAGAAATAATTTCATCATTATGATTCATATATTTGATTTATATAAAAGTTTCGATGTATTTTGTTTTCTTTTTTCTATTCTGGGTCACATCCTGCTGTATTCAGGGCTTAATCATGCCTCTGCGGTAAAAGATCACTCTTACTAGTGTCTGCAGAGGTGTTGCTTGGTATTAAATCTACCACAGCAGCACGTAGGACAAGCACCATACTCAACAATATTATCTTTCTGGTCTCTCAAATTCATTTTGTAAATACTACTTTCACTAATCTTTCTATCAACATCATTCCACATACCATAAGTGTCTTCCTCTGTGGTATCATAAAAAATACTAATAATTATGCTGCTACCAATTCAGAAAATGTTTGAAAGTCAGTACATATTTTAATTACTTACTGCATATTATCTAAGTAAGCATAAAGTTCCACTTGAACATTTTCTAAAAACATGTAATCTTTATTTCTATGTTAACTATTAACTAATCTACCCTTCACAGAACACTGAGCATAATTATACATACATAAATATCATAAATTTAAAAATCAAAATTAATAAGAACTAATAATGAACATTTGACAGATGGTCCCAGAAGCATATGTGAAAATAATGGTGCTAAACAGATTCATGACTTCTGAATCAATTTCTTAGTGGGTCAATTTTTAAAGTAATGCTCATATAAATAATTTTTATAATGGAAAATGTGAAAAGTGCACTTACCAGTTTCAGAAAAACTAAAAATTTTAAATTTATAAAAATAAATGTATAATAATACATCATATAATTATTCAAATGTATGCCTTTCTCTGATCAAGGATGCAAGAGAAATGTTTGGTCTTTCATTATGTCTAATCTATTTGACTCACATTTAGAGTGTGTATCCTATATGTCACATGTTAGAATTCTAACTTCAGTTCACTTTCGCTGTGTAGAGAACAACATGCACACAGGTTAAATTTTAAGTCTAGAAGAAAATGCAATTAGACTTTATTCTCATTTGACCACTAACTTGCTATATGAACCTAATAAAATTATTCTGCCTAATGTTCCATATGTTTCTTTAAATTCTGTAAAGAAGATTTTAATAGTCTCTACTAGTCACATAATATTCAATATTTTTTATTTGAAGTATTGAATATAATCATGCATGTGTACTTATTTAATTTAAATATTTAGTAAATAAATTCCATACTCAATAGAATAAATTATCTCAATAAATAGAGCTAGTTCAGTTTTGGTCTATAATTTCATTAAAACAATCTGTCATGGAAAAAAATCCAAAAAGATCACTGTGCCAAATCAAGGATACCATTAACTAGATTAGTAAATTTGGATTAAGGACCCTGCTACCAAGTAAATTTGTTATCAAGTATACATGAATAACTCAATTGCTTTTAAATACCACTATGATTATTATACATAAATATAATATATAAAATATCTAGCATAATATATAACATTTCATATGGTACTTCCATATGCACACACATAATATATATGCATATGTATTTTATGATGATAGCCAGCAGTGCTTGTGGTTATTCTGACTTGGTACTAGGGAACTTCTCTCAGAAGTATTTGGTGGATGCAATATGGAAGATCAAACTTAGGCCTTCTGCATGCCAGGTGTGTACTCAATCATTGAGGTATCTTCATAGTCTCAGTACTTATGTTTCTACTAAAGTCTTAGTCAAAGAAATTATTTTTTATTCCACATAATATCAGTCACAACACTCTCACTTATTTTCCTCATAGTCCACTGTGTTTGAGATCATCTATTGTTTGCCTTTTCATTCCTGCCTGAGCTCACTTAGTACAACTTCCTCCAATTCTAGTCAAGTTTGTAGCTCCTGCAAGAGTTCATCTTTTCTCATGACTTGCGTATATGTACCAGAACTTCCCTATCTACCCATTTGTCTGGGGGCACTTGGTTTTGGTCCAGGCATTGTCATTTGTGTATAATGCTACAGTGAACATAGGTGTGCATGTGTATTTTTTGATGAATGTTTTTGTGTTTCTGGAGTATGCATCCAGGAGCAGAAATTCACAGTAAATGGAAGGTCAGTTCTTAATTTTTTGAGTAGTAACCAAATTATTCATTTCCAGACTTTAATCTTTACCATGAAGCTATAGTAATTAAAGCTGCATTGTATTGGAAAGAGGACAGACTCTAAAATTACTTGAATAAAATCCAGAGCCCAAGATAAACCTTCTGAGGAATGGGGAGTAAATTTACAAAAAAGGGGCTAGGAGCATGAAATGGAGCAAGGTGTCTCCTTATCAAATGGTGCTGGGAAAACTGGAAGCCAGATGCAAAAATGAAATTTGACTATTCCTCATACCACTACACCACAGATGTTAATTCAAATGCATTAAAGATCTATATATCAAAACTGTTTATATAAAATACATTGAGAAAAACATAGGCCAGACTTCTAAAAGCTTTTAACTTTAAAGAAGTACTCAATAAAATGACTTCAATGGTTATAAAAGAGGGGCGGCTAAAATAGTACATGTAGATAAAACTAAAAAGTTTCTTCACTGTGAAAGAAATTAATCTAAAACACAAAGACATCCCACTAATTGTGGGAAAATAGTTGCAGTTCACATGTTAGATAAAGGGCTAATATCCAATATATATGAAGTGTCCTCAATGGTGGAGAACAACGAAGCAACAAACAACTCCACAAAAACTACTGAAAAGAAATGAATAAACACTTGCTCCAAAATTACATAAAAATGGCCAAAGGAATATTGAAAAAACGTTAAGAATCACTGATCATCAGGGAAAGGCAAATCAAAATGTCAATGAGATATCATCTCCCACAGACAATAGTTTTTATCAAAATGTCCAGAAAGGATACATACTGGTAGGGATATAGGGAAAAAATGAAACTCTTAGCCTCTACTGGTGGGACTGATGTTTGATTTAGAAACTCTTATCTAAGATTTTACTCTGAGTTTGCATCCCAAAGATCAATATTATGAACGGCCCTATATGAAAAGCTACATGTTTACCAGGTTTAGGTACCTTTCACAACCCATTACCTTGACCTTATAAAATATCTGTGTAACCACTAACAGCCTCTACTTCTCAAAATCTCACAGCATGTCAGAAAGAATTTAAAACTTAAGCTAGGCCTTAACACCCCATCTAACACCTGCCTTATACCGTCTTTGAGTGCAGGTAGCATAGTGATATACTGATAATACTATTAAAGAACACCTTTGGGAAAGGGACTATGTAACAGGAAGAGACTTATTTGAATGGTTTCCAATTTCCACTCTGTAAAATACCCATATCATAAAAAACTAAAAAGCTTACCACAGAATTTAGAAGAAATATACATAATCAGTGTTCACCAACCAGATCTATCAGTAGGCCTACTTATGTTCGACACAACAAGCTTCTAAAGTCTTAACTACAAATTCCAGCTAGAGCTGACCTCCTGATACCAATTCCAGATCACAACTGAGCAGTCTGTACACCCCTCAGTGAATTCTTGGATCAAGTTTTTTATATCTGGTATTATCTTACCTAATCATCAAACTGCTGCTGAGCGCAGGTGTTTATCATGTATTCAGGTTGTACTTTTATTGGTATGAGCAAAAGATATATATATATATATATATATATAGAGAGAGAGAGAGAGAGAGAGAGAATGTAGCAGGTCTTATTCCAGAAGTTTTGTCTGCTTATGGAATAAAGAAATTACAGAACTTTCATGATGAATTGGCCTTTTTACTAGAATAGTAAATCAATGTAAAATTAAACACATCAATACTTTTTTTCTTGCTTTGTTTTGTTTATTAGTGTAGCCCAAGGGCCACATCAGGCAGACATCTTTGTTTACCCCTGGCTTTGCACACAGGAATCACTACTGGTAGCTCCTGGGGTCCTGGTGATTGAACCAAGTTTGGCTGCATACAAGACAAATACCAACACGCTACCTACTGTACTATTGCCCATATCAGTACCTTTGGATTACTTGATCACTTAACTTCTCGTTAATAATCGATTTGATTGAAGGGGCACCAGTAACATCTCCATTTGTCCCAGTCGCATGCTACTGTAGCCCAATGGAATAGGTTCATTCTAGGAACATGAAGAGCCTCAAACCGAGCGTTTAAGGTCTTGAGGAAGAAGTCTGACCATTTGGTAGATGGGAGGCCATGTGGTCTTTTGATGTCCCGTGGAATCTAGTCAGTAACAGCTCTAGTCCAGCGGTCGTCTCCAAATGTCATTATGTTTCCAGCCCATCTGATTTTTGACGCCTTGGCAAACAAGACAGCTTCCCTGATTCTTGATCATCGACAGTGGTCAGAACTCCAGATTCTTTCTCTCATTTTAGTGAAACGTGATTTTCCAAGCATAGCTCTTTTGATTCCTCTTTGGGAGACCCAAATAGTATTCTCAACCTGTTTTCATAGGTACCAGGTCTCTGAGGCATATGTTAATACAGGAAGAACAGTGGAATCAAAGAGATGTTCCCGGAGCCAGAGGTTCTTCATACTTTTAGCTATTTCTTGGACCCTCTTAAAGGCATTCCAAGCCAATCTCTTCCTCCTGTGCAACTCAGGTGCCAGGTAATTTGTCATGTTGACTTCTTGACCTACATACACTTCACTGTTGAATTCGGAGATGGTTGTTCCATTGAGAGCTAATGGAGCATCAGGAACGAGGCTGATTCTCATAAACATTGTATTCGTGATATTCAGCTGTACTCCAACCTTTCCACACGCATGGTCGAAATCGGCCAGCATTTGTGCTGCTTGGCTAATGTTTGGAGTTATGAGAATGATGTCATCAGCAAAGCGGAGATGGTATGGTTGCCAATCATCTATCTTCACTCCCATTTCTTCCCATTCCAGTCATCGCATGATGTTCTCGAGGGTGGCACTGAAGAGTGTTGGTGAAATGGTATCACCCTGCCAACCCCCTCTCTTGACATTGATGATCACGTCTTTGTAGAATGGTGTGATCCTGGTAGTGAATCCATAATACAGCTCACAGAGGATCCTGATGTATTCAGTTTGAATGCCCTGATTTGCTAGGGCTTCAATGACCGCTTCCATCTCTAACAGAATAAAAGACCTTCAATAAATCAATGCAGGTTAGACGGAGCGGCATCTTGAACTCACAAGAAACCTCAATGAGCTTGGTTATCATATGAATATGGTCGATGGTGCTGAATCCTTTTCGGAACCAGGCTTGCTCGCATAGTTGTCCTTCATCTAGTGTTCTGCCAATCCTATTTAGGATTACTCCAGTGAACAGCTTGTAGATGAATGACAATAGGCAGATTGGGCAATAGTTGTCAATGTCGTGGATGCCTCCCTTCTTGTACAGTAGTACAGTCCTGCAAGTTTTCCATTGGGACGGAACCTTGCATTCATACAGGTAGCATGTGAAGAGCTGAGCCAGCGTATTGATGAGTATTGATGGTAGGTTCTTCAAGTGTTCAGGTCTGACATTGTCTGGGCTGAGTGAAATTTGTTTCTTTACTGATAAAATGGCATGTCGGATTTCGGAATGGAGAACATTGGGAAAGACATATCCATCCTGTGGAATTTGGTATGTGGGCAGGTGGACATGGCTATTGAAGAGATCTGAGTAGAAGTCATGGATAATCTTCTCCATTTCCCTTCTGTAAGATGTGATAGATCCATCAGGACATCGGAGGGCAGTCATCTTGGTCTTGTAGTTGGTGAAGGACAGGAGGGCATTACGGATACTTTTCCTGGCTTCTTCCGCATTTACCAGCACTTCTGCCTTTCTCTCTTTGATGTCGTTCTTGATCACATCTCTGTACTGCTTTCCAAGCTCGGATGTTCGCTTATGGTTGCCTGAGGCATGTGCAAAACCAGTTGGTGAATAAGCTCAAGAGTTTTCAAAGACAGGCATTTTCTTGTGACTATCTCTCTCTCTTGGCATTCCTCACACAATCATGAAGGTGCTGAACCAGTTGATTGTATTCCTCATCAATGTTGTCAACAACGGCATCTTCCCATGTTGTAGCAATAGTGCCAAAGAGCTCCCAGTTGGTGGTCATTCTTATAGTTCTCTTCTTAAACTGTGAAGCCCTTTCTCCCTGCTTTGTGAAGTAGAATTTTGCATGAAGGAGATGGTGGTCTGATCCCATTTGAAATTTTGGGACAACAGTGACATCGAACAGGCAAAACCGTTGATTGCATATGATGTGGTCTATTTCGTTGTGGAATCATCCACTGGGAGACTCGCATGTCCAATTTTTAGGTTCGGCCTTCTGGAATTGTGAGCTACAATGGATGGTCTTGGTCGACATGATGAACTCAGACAGTCTCTCACCCTGTTTGCTCCATTCTAGGCTATGTGTCCCAATGTGGAGTTCTTCGGCTGATCTTCTCGGTCCTATGTTGGCATTAAAATCACTGACAATTATCTTGTAGAAGGTGTGGTCTTCTTTATAGAACTTCTGCAGCTCCATGTAGAACTTCTCAATTTCTCCTTCATCATAATTGGATGTTGGTGTGTAGACAACAAAGATAGAAATTGCCAGCAGTGAGCCACATCTATTCAAGTGTAATCGCCCAATTCGGGTTGTTAGGTTTCGAATGAATCAATGCTCATGGCCAAGTTCGTGTTGACAAGGACACCGATGCATCTGACGTGTCTTTTATTGGATGTTCTGAGGAACAGTTCTTCTCCAGTGTCAAAAATGGCATGATGTGATTGATGTCTTCTTGTCTCAGTCAGACCAATGATGTTGTACTTGATCTTTCGTGCTTGTACCATCAGGTCCTCGATGGATGCATCTGATGCTAGTGTACGTGCGTTGAAAGTACAGACAAATTTTTTTTGTCTTTCTTCATTTTGGCAACCTAGTTCGGCCTTGAGATTTTATCAGCCTCTCCTTCCTCATACTTCTTAATGCTCCCATAGTGGTGACGCCTTCAGGGTCAGGGGAATGAGACCCATTGTAATTACTAGTTTTCACATATAGAATACACAATGAATAGCTTGCCAGGCTCTGCTGTGCAGGCAGAATACTCTCGGTAGCTTGCCAGGCTCTCCAAGAGGCATAAAGGCTTTTGGGGCGGCCTCTAATTGCCCTTGTAAGTGTTCCCATGTTTCAAACCATATTTTAACCTTATTAAATATGGTGCGGCAATTCTAGGAGATGGGCATTGAGTATCTCATAACATGTCACATGGCTGCTTTGCAGCTGAGCGGTCCTGAAAGCATCCTGGAGTGTGGCGGCTGCTGGGTAGTGGATGTAATGGAGTTAGTGCAGGTCTCCCGGTGAAGTATTTATCTCTCACAGGTAGGGGTAGGGTTGGTCTTCTGTGTGCAATCCAATCTCTGGGTCTCTGGCGGTTGGTGGAAGCAAACAGGACAGGGTAGGGTGGGGCTTCTGGTTTTAATCCCTTCCTCACTTGTGGCATAGGATCTCTATCCCCGGGTTCCTTAAGTCTGGAGTCCAAGGTCTCAGAGTTCCCCTTAACTTGTTCTGTGGGGCTTCAGTCATGCGTGAGTCTTGGCCCAAGCATCTAGAAAGCATCCTGGAGTGTGGCGGTGGCTGGGTAGTGGAGGTTCTGGAGTACCTTTTAATCTAATAATTATTCCTTTAAAGTAAACACTATCCAGAATTGGTTTATAGGTTGTTCTCACTTATTCTTAATTTGTCAAGAATATAGTGGATGGATTGGGAGGTAGAATTGTCATTAGTGCCTGTGTAGCATGTGTTCAAATATGGGTTTGATACCTGGTGTCACAAACCCCCACACCCACCCCAAGCACCGTTAAGTGCCTTCCTGGAGGCTCAGTACTGCCTGGGTGGTCTGGGTATCCCATCCCTAAAGATCCTGAGAATCACCATATCATCAGGCTCTTTATTGCACCCTGAGTGAGTTTGCTGAGAATTGCTGGTGAGCACCACTAGGGACACTCCACCCCACCCTGCCCTATTCCAAGCCCTATTTGTTTTATTGTTTGTTTTGTTTTTTAAAATTTTTATCAGTGAAACACCATGAGGTACAGTTGTATGCTTACAAATTTCTGTGCTTGGGTTTCAATTATACAATGATTGAGTACCCATCCCTCCACCAGTGCCCATTTTCTACCACCACTGATCCCAGTATCCCTCCCACCCACCCCCATCCCTCTATCCTACCCTGCCTCTTTGGCAGGGCACTCTGTTTTGTTCTCCCTCTTCTTTTGGGCGCTGTGGTTTGCAAAAGAGGCATTGAGTGGCAATCATGTTCAGTCTACAGTCTACTTTCAACATGCATCTCCTATCCTGAGAGGATCCTCCCAACACCCTTTATTTGGTGCTCCCTTCTCTATCTGCCAAGCTCTATTTGAATGTATAATCTCTCAGAGAATTTCATTGTTTTAAAGTTCCTATTCAGATTATCTCATTGTCATGCTAATAACAGCATTATTTCCCAACAATTATTGCTCTTACATATCCCAAGTGATCATTAGTAAAGTCCCTATATGGATATTAAAAATCCTCAATATTTTGAAAAGTTAGGGGCAGGAGTGGCAGTACAATAGGGCACTTGCCCTGCATGCAGCCAACCTGGGTTCAATCTCTGGAATCCCATATGGTCTCCTGAGCATCACCAGGCATGATTCTTGGTTGCAAAGTCAGAAGTAATCCATGAATATCTATGGCTCTTGCCTAAAACCAAAAAAAAATTAAAAGGTTTATTTTTTGAGCTCTTCAGTACCGAGATCAAAACAAACAAACCAAAATACATATATGAGAAAAAATAATCAAGGTGATCATTTGTAAAGGTAAATTTTCTCAACTATCATACATAGAAAACTATTCTTGTTCTGTGTGTCTTATAAAATTATTTTAAAGTCTAAATAAGATAGTACCTGTGGGAATTTTAAGATGGTTCTAAAAAACTACGTGAATCCAGTATTCTTTTTGTATTATAGTTTCTTTATTATACTTGAGGAGCTATCAGCAATATTTTATATTAAAAAGACTAAAAGAAAATTTTATAATAAAGTTCTTCTGGAAATATATTCCAGGAAAACCAAGGATTGATTCTTTTTACATGATAATAAAATTCCCTCTGAGGAAAGTTTAACACCTGCAATGGAAGAGACTCATATGGGTGGAGAGACAGATCTTACGGCAGGTAATTGCAGGTGATAAAACAGTTCATACTGATCTGATGTCTTCTTGAAGTAAGATTGACAAAACACAGGGACAGGAAGCAGTATTGCTTTGTTGCTTCCTATCCAATAGTAGCTTTTACTAGTTCTATTTCAGTTTTGGCAAAAGGCATATTTAATTATAATAGGGGCTAATGCCAGTAGCACGAGAGTTATAACAAATCCCCTCATTAACATTGTCACTGTTGGTTGGGAAGACAATAAGTGTTATGTATATGTTAGTTTATAAAACTAATGATAAATATACATCCAAAGGTTAATTTTTTTAAAGTAGATAGAGGAGGTAGAGAAGCTACTCATACCAATTGTGTCCCCAGCACTACGAGAGTCCTCCCCGCCAAACCCTCAACATTCCCTTACCAAGAACCAAGCAGCACCATATTTTGAGGGGAATCATATTGGATCATAGGTGCAGCCCAATTGAAACTGTCTGCAGTGCCTTCCAGGCCTTGAGAATACTGCTGGAGAGGTCTCCAAATACACTCATAGACACACACATATGTACACACATGCACACACACATGCACACACACACACACGTTCACACATGCAAACACAGGCACACACAGTCACACACACTTACACACACGCACATACACTCACATTTAATATCACAAAAGAAGAGGGCAGATCTCAATATACAATGAGAATTTTAGGAACTCAATCTCTTATCTGTTTGTTTTTAGGGCCAGGCCAAGCTGGTGCTCAGTGTTTACTTCTGATTCTGCACTGAGGACACTCTTGGGGGTCTTGGGTATCATATGGGGTTGTCCACATGTAAGGCAAAAGCCCTACCAGCTATGTTATATCTGTGGCCCCAAGAACTCAATTTAAAACTGATTCTTGGCATTTAAATCAATTTATGTCATATTAGACCATCTGTTACCAGCTAGGCATTTAAAGATTTCCCATTTTTCAAATTTACATGGATGTATGACAATTTGGTCTATTGACACTGTCATGATTCTTTAAATTCCATGTCCAGTGCTTTATGCCCCTGCCTTCTGATTTAAGAAGCACAAGACATCCAAATAGATTTACATTGTTTTCTTTGTGTCAGTGAATATTGTTCCTGTTTTTATTTTCTGGTATTTTCCTCTTTTTGTATAACCTAGGTGTCATGTCAATTCAGTTCTGTCAATATGATCCATGTCCATAGTCTCCAGGCCTTTCCTCCTTTACTGCCAGGACTCTTGCTAGCTAGTATCTTATAGTTATCTCTATCCTCTGGTCCTCTTGAAATATCCACTCACACATAGCTATTTATTTATGAATAGATTATTAAATTGTTTTACACTTTTATTTTCATCATTCTCTAATATTTCGATATTCTTGAATAGTTGACCTTTGCAGGATTTTTTTAGGAGGGTTGGAGAACGATGCTATACTAGGAGGTGTTATATTCAAAGTCAAATCCTAAATTGCATTCAGGAATTACTACTGAGTGCTTGCGGGGCACTAAATGGGAAGGTGGAAATTGTACCTGGGTTGGATGTGTACAAGGCAAATGTCTTACTCAATGGGCCAAGCTCTGGCACCTGATCTTTTTATTGTGTCCAACTCCTCTTCTGAGAATATGGTTGGTCAATTTGCCCTAATACTAAAGGCACATATCAATAAAATAGCCTTGATCATATCTGTTTCATTCTGTTCAGTTCAACATTTTCTCCATATTCATACATTCAAATGCCCCTGTAAAATATTTCTTTGTATTTAGATCCTCCTTTAAAAGGAAAAATTTGTCTTCATTGACAATGATAACAAAAAGCAATGGTACTACATCAAATTAAAGCATTTCAACATGTCCAAAAAAACTAGGACTAAAATTAAAAGACACTCTACTGAATGGGAGAAAATATTTTCACATGATACATGAGATAGAAGGCTAATATTAAAAATATAAAATACTCACAAGCAAAACATCAAAAGGCAATAAACCAATAAAAAATATGGGGGGGAGAGATGAACAGATACTTCCAAGATTTGGACTTTGATGCAGCCAGTAGGAATATGAAAATGTGTCTTTTAGGGCCAGAGACATAGCACAGCGGGTAGGGCATTTGCCTTGCTTGCAGCTGATCTGGGTTCTATCCTCAGCATTCCTTATGGTTTCCTAAGCACTGCCAGGAGTACTTGAGTGCAGAGCCAAGAGTAACCTCTGACCATTGCTGGGTGTGACTTAAAAAAAGAAAAAAAATAGAAAATGTGTGTTCATTGCCGCTGTGAGGAAAATGTTAATTAGAACAGCAATGATATGATCTCACATTGGTGATAAGGATGATAATATTGTAAAAACTATAAATGACCAGTGTTTTCAGATGTAAAAATACTGAAAATGGTACCCCAATTCACTATTAGAGAGAATATTGTTTAGATCAACCTTTATGAGCAACTTTGTGGGAATCGCGCCCCCCCAAAACAACTTAACAGTTAAAATTGGAGTTCCTATATAATCCAGAGATTCCACTTCTTGCTATCTACTCCAAAAGTATTACTTTAAAAATATATGTGCATGTCTATGTTCACTGCATCACTTAATACAATAGCCAGGATATGATAAACCCAAAAGTAGAACAGATGAATGAATGAAGAAGTTGTGGTATATACACACAAGAGAATACTATTCAGCTAGAAAAAAATAGAATTGTTTTATTTAAAAACATTAAATCTTCTTCCATGAAAAAGATGATTTCTTGCAATTTGCCAAACTTGAATGGAACTTAATGGCATCAAATTAAGCAAAATAAATCAGAGAGAGGAGGACAAATATCAGACCTCATTCATATGTGGTATCACGGTCAGAGAAACAAAACAGTGAGCATTCATCACAGAATACTGAACATTCTTTGGCTTTATTTTGCAAGACTGTGATTACCAAGTTGTGAGAGTAGCAAATGGGGAGAACTAAAAGGGTTGATTAGAAGTAAAGATAAAGCTGTAGAGCCTTAGGAATTTGGTAGTGAGAGGTAAAAGTTCTATGTATGTGAAAACCATAATGGTAAGGCAATTGCAATCCTGCTATGAAACTAAAATAATGAGAGAGAGATGTTCCATTTTTATGCTTTGTTTTGCTTGGGGACCACACCAGGGTTGCTCAGGGTTTATTCCTAGCTCCATACTCAGGGATTAATACTAGAGATGCTCAGGGGATTATACATGGTACCAGAAACTGGAAATAGCTTCAAGCATGGCAAGTATATTAAACATTGTGTTATCTCTTTGACCCTAAATAAAGCATTTCAATAAAACTCCATTTAGAAGGGGGTAGAGGGGCTGGAGTTATAGCACAGCAGGTAGCGTGTTTGCCTTGCACGTGGTCAACATGGGCTTGATCCCCAGCATTTCATATGGTCCACCGAGCACAGTGAGGAGTAATTCCTGAGTGCAGAGCCAGGAGTAATTCCTGAGCACCACCTGGTGTGACGCGAAAGCAAAGATAAAAATAAAAAAGGAGTCTACTGATAATACATAGATGTTGGACACATGTATAGAAAATGAACAACATAGAAAATACCTCACATTTTATTTTTCCATTTTAGAAAATCATATACTGTCCAAGGTGCTGAATTCTAAGCATAAAGACAAATCGCTTTATGCTGATGTTTCATTTTATAATATCTAAGAATTATAATCCAATGCCAGGAGAAAGTCCTAAAATGAAATAGCAACCCTTTTTCAAGGGCTTTCAGACATATAGAAGTGCAGGAACTTTCCTACTCACATACTCCATTGAATGCTAGGTCTGACTATATATAAGGCATTCAAGTGACTTGAGAATTCAAGTTATTGGGATCAAGGAAAGTATTTGGAATTATATTGATAGTAAACATACTGATATTAACACATGTAAAGGAATGATCTAACTCTAGTTTCATATTGCTATAATTATTGGGCTCAAAATTTCTAAACAAAATTGGCAAGTGAAAAAAGGTAATACTCTCTTTAGCTGGTCTGTCTAGCATAGCCTCTCATGAATATTCTAAAGCTTACTAGTCAATTAGTCAGAAGATATCACCTTGGTTAGCTCGTTCAATTCTTATTTGAAACATAAATTCTTGGATTATAAAGGAAATCTTTATAATGTGGTTACTTAGCTTATTTAATTACTTCTAATAAAAGAATACTGTTTTTTTCAAGCTCGTTTATAAAAAATATAGTACTGGACTCACATCAGTATTGACACCGGACTTGCTCCTGGGTCTCAGGGACCATTTCTGGCATAATTCAGTGGAAATCCAGGCAGAGCTCATAGGACCATATGCAATACAGGGAACTGAACCTGTTCTGTCACATGCAAGGCAAGTTCCCTAACCACTGTACATCTCTCTTGCCTGTCAAATCCATTTTATTCTTAATTTAATTTAATTTTACTTGATTTCTAATATACATCTTACTTAACTTTGACTTTAGTTTGTATTTCTACATCATAGTCTTACTTTCTCAGTTGCTTAGAAACCTGACAATATGTTAAAAATTATTATGGAAACAATAATGACAAGTGTTGAGACACAACCCTAGAGATTCTGTACATCGTAAAAATTCTGATATTCTTACTTCAATTCTGGATTTTTAGAGTGTGATTCCTGCCCTCCTCCCCCAAATTCTTTAAGAAGACATATTGTGAATTGACTGTAAGGTTTCAGAATGATAAAAGGGACACCCAAGGGAAGGAGGTTCCATGAAACTGTCTTTCAGATGTCTTTGGGCTCACAGGAAATAGACATTTCAAATATTTTCTGCTCCATCTAGGTAGTAACAACAAGCAGCAACATATTTACCTGAAATTACTTTAATCTTTCATCCCTGAGAAATACGAAAACTCATACTCAACAAATTAAATAGTAAAAGCATATTCCCATATTCTTTTCAATATTTGAAATTAAGAGAAATTCTGTCTGAAATATCATTTATTATAAAATTATTTATGACTATTATGCACCATGTATTGTTCCACTTACTCAACCTACCATAGTAATGAATACACATTTTTACAAAAAGCATGCATCTGTGTCAATGAACTTATGCAAATGTAATATAATTGGGTGAAAGTAGATTTAAAGAAAAGAAGATGAATGCTTTAGAGGCACAAATTCAAACAAGTAGCCCAAACTGAAAGGATAATATTAATGGGAAGACTGCTTTAAATGAGTTTTAAACAATAATAAGAGTTTGGTGAAGGAATGAGATATGACAATCCAGGCAGAAAGGTCAATTCTAAGGCACAGAATTATTAACTATACTGCTTTCCTTGGATCATACTAACTTGATAGTACTAATAGACTTGGATTCAGAGTAAGACGAGAAATGAATTTGGGAAACTAAAACAATTGAGAGCATGTATTAACACGTGTTATTAATACGTGTGTGCCACTTACATTAACTTTAATTTCCATCATAGAGGTAATAAGAAAACATTAAAAATCCTTAGGAAGTAAGTGACTTTGTCATAATAGGCTAAATGGGTATAGGTGAACTTATGCAAGATGGCACCTTATCAGAGTTAAAATGATTCTGTCATTGATCCATTGAAAAATAATTGGAATTTCAGAGAGATTTATCTTATAGTAGAAACGGTGGGTGTGAAGAGCCAATAAACTAACTGAGATAGAAATCAGTAGGACTTTAGGACAATAAAGTGCAGGATGGTTAAAAATTGAAAGACATTTAGATACCAGATAATCAAGGAAGATGCAAAACAAAATATTTAAACCAAACATGGAAAATCAGAGGAATCCAGGGGATTAATAAAAATCCTTATTTAACAAGTGAAACTAAGAAAGAACAACTATAAATGCCATAATTAAGTTAAAATAAAGGCTGGAATATAAATAAATCTAAGTGCATCTAAAAATTTTGTCTTAAGCTAGGTGAACTGCTACAGTATGGGTGAATGCATGAGTATGTTTGTATATGAGTGAATAGAAAAGTAAACACAAAGTTAGCGTTATGCATTATCACTTCCATGTCTTTATTTTTGTCTTTCTAGACTTATCCATACTGAACTACCAAGAAAATATAACAGCAAGTTTGAGTTTTCTTTTATTCTTTCTTTTTTTTCTGTTTGATTTTGTTTGTTTATAGGTCACACTCAGCAATGCTCAGGGATTACTCCTGGCTCTACACTCAATCCCCCTGGCAGTGTTGGGGGACCCATATGGGGTGTCGTGGATTGAACCTGGGTGTGATGTGTACCAGGCAAAGCCATTACTCGCTGTATTGGGGCTCTGGCCCCAGGCAAATTTCATTTCTGAATAACTCCAGGACATTCCTTCCCTACAAGTAGTTTTCATTTGAAAATCTGAAAGTTATTTTTTATCAAATATCAGCACATGTCTATATGTTAATGTGATTATTATCATCATGAGAGTAATTAGGTTAAGAAGAAAATGAAATATAAGGAATCAAAATACTGAACAAGACACCTACTCTGATATGCCTTTAAGACTTTGTGATGAAAATAATATTTTTAAATATTTTGCAATCTCTATGATTCACATCATCAAATCAAATCAGACCATACTAATGTGTGATTATTTGCCTAAATCTGTATATTGTTTCCTTGACTTATGTTTCTTCACTTGAATAAATGGTCATTTTATAAATCCCTTTCACATTATTGTTTTAGAATTGAAGGCTTGTCTTTCCTAAATTTCAGTTTTTTTATATAGTTTTATGAAGTCCTTTAACACCTATTACTTCATCCTTTGCCTACCTTTATTTCAGTAATACTTGGCAACGTGGTGGAATATCATGCCATGTGAGTGACTTTTAATATCTCTTGCAAACATTATGTTAATTTATATTCAAGGAATAAATTAATCATAGAAAACAGTGCAAATTGTCCTATAACTTATGTTTCTTTAGTGCAGTATTTTGCACTATTTGTGAGACTTGAAATAACCCACCTAATAAAGATTAGAAAAAAATAAGAAAATTTATCCATAATCATAGCATTTCTAATATGGAGAAACCTGCTGCATAAAACTAAGAAGAAATCTTAAGGTTTATGAAGGAAGTACAAGACAAAATGATTTCCAAGTTTCCTCAACTGTCTAAAAATAAATAGAAATTAATAGTGTCAATTCATTGTTACACTACATGTTAATGATTAGAAACTTAGTAATTCATATTCATGAAGTGTACACATTACTGAATGATGAAGAAGTCATTATAAGTAATACTTACATTTTAGTGAAAATTAATTTTAAAGTAAAATGTTCACATAGTAGAAATAACTATCATTATCACCCCATTGTTCATAGATTTGCTCAAGCAGACACTAGTAACATGTCCATCCCTGTCACATGCTAGTGTAGCCTGATGGCATACTGGAGGGCTCTTTCAGGGTGAGGAGAATGAGGACCATCATTGTTACTGTTTTTGGCATATCAAGTATGTCTTGGGTAGCTTTCCAGGCTC
This sequence comes from Sorex fumeus, assembly GCF_029834395.1. Taxonomy (NCBI): domain Eukaryota; kingdom Metazoa; phylum Chordata; class Mammalia; order Eulipotyphla; family Soricidae; genus Sorex; species Sorex fumeus. The sequence goes on along the minus strand of NW_026606059.1, from coordinate 12,519,081 downwards.
TGCCATGAGGGTGGGATACTTTCGGTAGCTTGCTGGACTCTCCGAGAAGGAAGGAGGCTTATGGGATAGCCTCTAATCACCTTTACAGGTATTCCCAGTCAGGCATATATGCATGCAGGATACTCTCTGTAGCCTGCTGGGTGCTCTGAGAGTGAGAACTAGACAATAAGAGGTTGTGTGACTGCAAATGCGGTCATGCACTTCCGGGTCCTTGGTTTTATAGTTTCTGGATCTTGGCCATTGATGGGGTTACATGTCAGTTGGTGAGTGTAACTGTCTAGCTACTGGAAGATGGAAGGTCTGGTTGGAGGAGGCCCCATCCCGAACTGAGCAGGCTTGGAGATATCAGTAGAAATAAGTAGTTTTAATATTTTTATTTCTATATTTCTATTGTATATGTATATTAGTGCATATGTATACAATTTTATGTTGCATGTATATATACATATATGTATACATATACATATATACATAGATATATGTATAGATACAAATAACATGCCCTTTTTCAGTCAAACACAAGAATAAATAATTCGTTTAAGATTCTTTGTAAAATGGTATAATTAGATAGATGCCAACTCTTCTGTGATAATCTACACCTACTATGAAACACTTAGTTTTAAGTGCCCAATGACATAATTATTTGTGAAAGATAAGTATTTATTCTAGCTCTTACTGTGCACAGAGTTACATGATATTTTCTAGTCTCCCTTTAGAAGAAGTCATACAATTCTTAGCAAAAATATGTTTGTTGCTGAAAGAAAATGTCTTATTTGATCCCAAATCCTCTGTGTGAAAATTCAAATACCCCCTATAATCTTTCCTTGAAACCAAAGGCATTCATGATTTTCCAGCTCACTTGCACTACTTATGATCGAGGTAGGACTTTATTGTGTCTTGTGAATCAGTTCAGGTCTGACCTTGGCTGGGCTGGGTGTTGTTTGTTTCTTTACTGACGAAATGGCGTGTCGGATTTTGGAAGGGAGAATGTTGGGAACGACATATGCATCCTGTGGAATTTGGTATGTCGGCAAGTGGACATGGGTATCAAAGAGATTTGAGTAGAAGTCATGGATAATCTTCTCCATTGATGTTCTGGAGGATGTGATGGATCCATCAAGACATCGGAGGGCAGTCATCTTGGTCTTGTAGATGGTGAAGGACAGGCGGGTGTTACGAATAGTTTTCCCAGCTTCTGCCGCATCTACCAGTACTTCTGCTCTTCTCTCTTTGAGGTCTTCCTTGATCGCATCTCTGCACTGCTTTGCAAGCTCGGACGTTAGCTTGCGGTTGCCTGAGGCATGTGCCAAACCACGCTGGCGAATTAGCTCAAGAGTTTTTGAAGATAGGCGATTTTTTGTGGCTATCTCTCTCTTGGCGTTCCTCGCACATTCATGGAGGTGCTGAACCAGTCGATCGTATTCCTCATCAATGTTGTCAACAATGGCATCTTCCCATGTTGCCGCAATGGTGTCAAAGAGTTCCCAGTTGGTGGTCGTTCTGTGAGTTCTCTTTTTGAACTTTGCAGCCCTTTCTCCCCGCTCTGTGAAGTAGAATTTTGCACAAAGGAGACGGTGGTCCAATCCCGTTCGAAATTTTGGGACAACAGCGACATCAGTCAGGCAAAACCGTCGATTGAATATGATGTGGTCTATTTCGTTGTGGAATCGTCCACCGGGAGACTCCCATGTCCAACGTTTAGATTCTGCCTTCTGGAACTGTGAGTTACCATTGATGGTCCTGGTCGACATGATGAACTCAGACAGTCTCTCACCCTGTTCGTTCCATTCTAGGCCATGGGTCCCGATGTGAAGTACTTCAGCTGATCTTCTCGGTCCTATCTTGGCATAAAAATCACCCACAATGATCTTGTAGAAGGTGTGGTCTTCTTTATAGAACTTCTCCAGGTCCATGTAGAACTTCTCGATTTCTCTTTCATCATAATGAGATGTTGGTGCATAGACAAAGAAGATAGAAACTGCAGGCAGTGAGCCACATCTATTCAAATGTAAATGTCCAATTCAGTTGTTAGGTATTCAAATGAAGAACCTGAAGAATCTGCTATCAGTACTCATCAATACACTGGCTCGGCTCTTCACATGCTACCTAGCTGAATGCAAGGTTCCGTCCCAATGGAAAACCAGCAGGACCGTACTACTGTTCAAGAAGGGAGACATCCATGACATTGGCAACTATCGCCCCATATACCTATTGTCTGTCATCTACAAGTTGTTCACTCGAGTCATCCTAAATAGGTTTGGCAGAACAGTAGATGAAGGACAACCATGCTAGCAAGCCGGGTTCTGCAAAGGATTCAGCACCATTGACCATCTCCATACGATAACCAAGCTCATTGAGGTTTCTCGGGAGTTCAAGATGCCGCTCTGTTTAACGTTCATTGATTTAAAGAAGGCCCTTGATTCTGTGGAGACAGAAGCGGTCATTGAAGCCCTAGCCAATCAGGGCATTCAAGCCCAATACATCAAGATCCTCTGTGAGCTGTATTGCGGATTCACTACCAGGATCTCACCATTCTACAAAGAAGTGATCGTTGATGTCATGAGAGGGGTTCAGCAGGGTGATACCATTTCACCGAAACTCTTCAGTGCCACCCTCAAGAACATCATGCGATGACTGGAATGGGAAGGAATGGGAGTGAAGTAGATGGTCGGCAACTACACCACTTTCGCTTTGCTGATGACATTGTTTTAATAACACCAAACATCAGCCAAGAGGCACAAATGCTGGCTGACTTTGACCGTGAGTGTGGAAAGGTAGCACTACAGCTGAATCTTATGAAGACGATGTTTATTAGAAACAGCCTCAGTCCTGACGCCCCATTCGCTCTCAACAGAACGATCATCTCCAAATGCAACAGCTATGTGTACCTAGGTCGAGAAGTCAACATGACAAATGACCTGGCATCCGAGCTGCACAGGAAGAGAGCGGCTTGGAACCCCTTCAAGAACGTCGAAGAAATAGCTAAGAGGAGGAAGAACCTCCGGCTCTGGGCACTTCTCTTTGATTCCACTGTTCTTCCTGCATTAACATATGCCTCAGAGACCTGGGCCCTACACAAACAGGATGAGAATGCTATTCAGGTCTCCCAAAGAAGAATAGAAAGAGCTATGCTTGGAATATTACGTTTCACTCAAATGAGAGAAAGAATCCGGAGTTCCGACATCCATGGACGACCAAGAATCAGGGACCCTGTCTCATTTGCCAAGGTGTCAAAAATCAGATGGGCTCGTCATGTAATGAGATTTAAAGAGGACCGCTGGACTAGAGCTGTTACTGACTGGATTCCACGGGATGTCAAAAGACCGCGTGGCCGCCCACCTACCAGATGTTCAGACTTCTTCGTCAAGATCATGAATGATCGGTTTGAGGCTCTTCATGTTCCCAGAGCGAACAGATGCCATTGGGCTACACTAGCACGCGACAGGGACAAATGGAGACGTTACTGGCGCCTGCTCGAGCAAATCGATGACTAACAGAAAGTTAAGTGATTAAGTGATTAAGTGAATCTGTAGTTTACCTATTCAGAATGTGTCAAATTCCAACTGCCATAAAACTTATGTAAATTCTAATGAACACATATACCCTTGAAAACAACAGATCTCCATATGAATGTTTCATTTAAACAGTATTTTTTCCTTTCCATTTCATCAAAATATTTATAATTAAATAAAACATGGACTGGAGCGATAGCACAGTGGGTAGGGCATTTGCCTTGCACACAGCCAACATGGCCGACCCAAGATTGATTCCTCTGCCCCTCTTGGAGAGCTCGGCAAGCTATGGAGAGTATCTCGCCTGGCAAAGCCTGGCAAGCTGCCCATAATGTATCTGATATGCCAAACACAGTAACAAGTCTCACAATGTTACTGGGCCCGCTCGAGCAAATTGATGAAGAATAGGAGAACAGTGACAATGACAAATAAAACAGAAGTTATTTTTCTATGACCAGAACATAACACTGAAACCACATATATGCAGGACTGATTAAGTGGAGTCTAGAACTTCTGCCTGTTTTTACCTGAAACTCTAACCTGTGTCCACTTTCTGGTCGTTCTGATCATCTTAGTTTTTTTCATCTTTCAAGAATCTGGTGGTTGAAATGGCACAGATGAACATTCTCTAACAGTTTCTGGCTTTATTTCATACCATGTCATGTGTTACATTTGACAATATTATAGATAACGATTGTCTATTCCAGTTAATGAAATAAAAATGCTGCTGTGTATCTTGTGATTGATACAAAGTTTAAACATGAGAACTGAAAACACAATAAAACAAAAAAGCTTTGAATGGTTTTAGCATTTTGCCCCAAGTTACCTTGAAAGAACATACCCTTTAGTAGAAGTTCAAAGCAAGTAAATGTTGTTGCAAGAAATTTCCTGTGAGAATATAAGTATTTCACTTTCATTCCTAGAAGCAGTTATAATGATTTTTCTTTTAGCAAGAATTTCAAGCAAAGACTAAACATTTTCTTTTATTTAAATTTTCATTTTAGTCGGTATATAAATTGCACAAAGTAAAAAATAAATGCTTCTGCTTAATAACCTATTTCTTCATGGTCTACAATGTAAAATTCCTTTGTTCTTAGATCAGCATGTGTATATGGTTCTGGGTTATGTGGTGTGATACTACAGAGGAAAAGAAAAATTATTATATGAATATACATGAATTATATGTACATATATTTATAGATGTGTAATATGTGTATATAATAGATGCCATAAATTATATTTTGCCCCTTCAGACAATCAACAATTATTCCTTCAGGAATAAAATATGGAGGGTGCTGGAGCAGTATTACAGTGGGTAGGCCATTTGCCTTGCATGTGGCTGACAGGGTTTTGATCCTCTGCATCCCATATGAGAAATCCCTGGAGAGGATAAGAGCCAGGAGAAATCACTGAGCATCACCGATCATGATCCAAAAAGAACTTCCCCTCCAACAAAAAAAAATGTGGAGTTTTTATTCTAAGGCTTTTTTTTCACATTGTACACAAGAGCAATATTATCTTTTTTCTTTTTACCTTCTAGTTTCTCAATGGGAAACAATCAATTTTCTACAAGAGTAGTCTGACATTATTTTTTGAAATATCTCTCCAGAGGATTACTAAAACAGGCCACATAGATCAAGAAGAAAACACCTGGAAACTGTTGGATGCAATAAGTCCTTCATGATACTTTCATTGTATTTTTAATGGGACCGGAAATCAGGACAGCACTGTGTCTAGACAAGCTGTTTGGTCATTAAAGTGGTTAAAGATTTAAAAACCATTGAAATTCTCTCAAGTGATCAGTGTCACTGGGCTATACTCTAATTTTATGGAGGAAAGTTAAAAATCCCTTTGGATATGCACAGACTTGAATGTCATGAATTAAATTCCTTTTAACATTAAAGATAAAAAAGATAAAAAGTATAAATATTTCCAATGTAAAGTAACACAATAAGATTTGATGCAATAAATACTAAAGATTAAGTTCAAATATGTTCTTGACTCTAGTCTCCTTCACACATTCCTTTCAGTTCTCACAAATGAAGGTAGGAGACAGCAGAATGGGCTAATGTTTTGATTGCTAACAGTTTTATTTTGTCCTTGTAGTACAACTAATCTAATACATGGGTAGTGAGTGCCAGGAATGTCTTATTCATCTATCCAGAAGGGTTTTGAGAAATTTTCTGGTCTCAGAGGACTGAGATGAATATTTACTTATGTGCTCAAACCAAGATAAATTGAGTTATAGCAGATAAGAAATGCTTTAGACCTGGAATTTTTGGGCATAACAAAAATTCAACACAAAACTCTTAAGCCATTCTGTTTAGATGGAGTGGTGTGAAAATTCACCAGTATTTTGATTCTCTTATTATTGAAAGCCTAAGCAGTTTTAGAGATAAAATTTCTTATGGACACTTCGCAGCTAGGTTTGCAATAGTTCTTTGAGCAAAAAAAAAAAGGATTAAATTGATATTTTTAAATGCTTATGGATCTCCATGGCATTCTACATAAATAACCAATATTACCTACTAAAATGCCACCTGAATATGTATTCATTTATTTGCATAATCACATGTATTTATATATTAATGCAAATGTTTATACAATAAATTACAGGAGTCAACACAAGACATTAAACAATAATTTTTGGATAAACTGAACATATGATCACCCTAGATATAGCTCAAATTTTAAGTTAAATTAAATTTTCCAAATAGGTTACTTGTAATGATGAAAGCTTTAAAGGTTCTGTATAGCTGGTCAATAGCAAAATTCTGGATTGAATGCTTAGTCTGAACGGAGATCTGAGTTTGATCCCTGTAATACATTTCCTCCTTGCACACTAGAAATGTAGTAGCTCTAGTGGCTACGGAGCTTTGATAAAGGTGACTCTGACATTGAGCAATAGACCCAAGCACGATGCCACCCAACTGAGTACCATTAGGTAGAACATATCATCAGACAATGTACACCTGTAAGTCTAGGTATGACACTTTAAAGACATCTATAAATATTACCTGTCAAAAGTTTAATACATTGCACACATATATACACACATATAACCAGTTAGATCATACAAATATAAAATTGAAATATGGAAGTATTACAATTAGTGAATTCTTATTTTCTGTAGAGTAACAGAGAAATCTTTTTCTATTTTAGAGAGAGGAAGAACTGGGAGCACCAATGAGTTGATAGCAGAGTAGCATTTCAGTGTGTTTACTAGTGTATCCTCGGCACATAGAATACAAGGAGACTGTGTTCATTATGGAAGCAAAGTGAAGAATAAGATGAAAAATACAGCAACATCAGAGCCAGACTGCTGACAAGAGCAGGAGTGATTCACTCTATTGCAAAGAAACACATAAAAGAAATTTCAAAGTATTTGTTCAGAATCATTCATGAAAAGGATGTAGAATGCCTACCAGCAAATTTTCTCCACTATGTAACAAAATAGTATGCCATATAATAATTGAGAATGGTGTCTCCTCAAAAGTAATGGAATGACTCATGTGCAGAGTGAGACAATATAGCAGCACATATATTCTTCCTGAAAACCTGAAGTATGCCCGTATTTGCACCCTTAATTCAATGTATGCAATGCAATACTTTGTCCCTTATTCACTAACAACTATAGCCCTGGTACCCTTGGAGCATTGTGAAAGGTGGCCCAATGTCAAACAAAGATCCAGGCACTCTGGCACCTACCTGAGTGCCAGCAGGTAGCACACACCACCAGACAGAATAGGCCTGTAAGTCTCTGGGTGCGACCGTTTAATTAGATACACATGCCTATCAAACAAAATTCAAAAAAATTCACTTGCAAAGTTCAAGAATTGTTTCTTAAGATGGTGTACTTGGTGCTTTTCATAGTAGGCAAGGAACAAAGACTTAGAGTAAACTAGTGAATGGAGAATGCAAATTATTTGGATGTTTATGCTCTGTTTAATAACTAAAAAGACATGACTCTATATTTTACATTTTAATACCATAAATCAGGAAAGTCTATGCTGACTTTTTTGAAGGATTTTTTTTCTTATGGATTATTCAATATATACATTCAAGGAATAGTATTAGTACTCAACTACAAAATCACTTTTATCGCCCAATCTACCCACTGATTTATTCACTGCGGTGAAAGTTTCCTGTCAGAATGTCCCACATGAATTGATTCAGAAAGAACCAATGAAAATGATCTTACTTTGATAAGTGTGAATTTCTTCTTTTTCTTTCTTTTTCCAAATACTGGGCATAAAAATAGACAACATATCCATGACGGTTGATTACATCAGATCTGCTGACTGTCAAGGGGAAAGGTGCTCACATACCTGTGAAATGTTAAATAAGATTTACAGAAAGCATTTCTTCAGATTCACATGTAGAATTTCAAGTGCTTGCTCAAGTGGCAGAGCCCAATGACAAATTCAGAATCTTAAGTAATCTATTTCTTAAGGATTAAAATACCACAAGTTTACATGGTTTGAATAGATTACCAGGATTTTAGAACACGACCAAACTAAATAGTTTAATTGACAAAATTTGAATTTTGAGTTTCCTCAAAATGTCCTTGTTAAAAGTAATGTCCTTGTTAAAAAAGAAATATCAATGAAATGTTTAATGACAATATGATAATAAGTGTGTGTGTGTGTGTGTGTGTGTGTGTGTGTGTGTATTTGGGGGCCTACACAAGACTGTGTTCAGGGCTTATTCCTGACTCTATACCCAGGATTCCCTCCAGGAGCGCTATGGGACCAAATAGGGTTCCTGTGACTGTAACTGGGTTGACCTAAAATTTAGTGTCACATGTAAGGCAAGCACCTGACCCTATGACTATCCTTCTGGTCCCTATCACTGTATCACTGTATCACTGTCATCCCGTTGTTTGTCAATTTACTCTAGCGGAGCAGTAACATCTCTATTTGTCCCAGTCTTAAGATTTTAGCAGCCTCTCTTTATTCATCTTTTCCAATGATTGGAGGCTCTTTAAGGGTCAGGGGATTGAGACCCATTATAGTTATTGGTTTTGGCATAACTAATATGACACAGGAAGCTTGCCAGGCTCTGTCTGTTCGGGCAGTATACTCTTAGTAGCTTGCCGAGCACTCCGAGAGGCATAGATAGATGATAGATAGATAGATAGATAGATAGATAGATAGATAGACATATATATGTATATATACACACACATATATATGTATGCATATGTATGTATGTATACACACACACATATACATATTTCTCTCTATGATCTGTTGCTCACTGTCTGAACTCTATCAAACATGGTGTGGTAATTATGGAAAATAGGTAGGAAGTGTCTTAAGATGTGTCGGGAAAGCGGCCTTGATTGTGGTGGCGGTTGGGTAGTGGAGATCTGCTGCCAGGGCTGGGTCCCTTGGGGCATGGAGGGGTCTTGCCCAATCCCCTCTGGGGCGCCCCAAGTGGAAACAGCCTGTCGCGGAGTCCCTAATGGTATATTTTTAAAATACAACTCAATGTAGAAACACTATGCTTAATAATTTCATTTGGTGAATTGTTGAAATAACTCACCAGAGGACAACTTTCCATATTTGCTATTTTCCCTATTAGCACATGACAGCCATTTAACAGTTTTCAAAATAATTGTTACTTGCTGCCAGCTTATAACTGTCTGTGGGGATTTTCTAAGTTAGTGGGGGAAACATAGGTAAATTAAATATAAAACTGTAACTACAATTCAAGTTACCCATCATTGAATCTGAAATATATCCTGTGAAATACAATACATTGTAAACCATTTGTACTTGTTTATAAAATTAATTTTAAAATTATGTGTATTAATATCTTTATTTCAAAATCTATAACAAAGTTTACTTACATTTATCAGTTGCTTACTTACAAAACATCAGCTAAAGACTGTAGCTTTTTTTTTTTTTGCTTTTTGGGTCGCACCCAATGATTCACAGGGGTTACTCCTGGTGCATGCACTCAGGAATTACTCCTGGCCACGCTTGGGGGACCATATGGGATGCTGGGAATTGAACCCGGGTCGGCCGTGTGTAAGCCAAACGCCCTACCCGTTGTGCTATCACTCCGGCCCCAAGACTGTAGCTTTTCAAAGTTTTATAATCTCATAAATGAAAGTGCCAAACTATAAATACTATGTTCCATATTTAATAATTTTTTTTGTTTTTTGTTTTATTTTAATATTTTTTTAACTATTTATATTTCTTTTATTAGTGAAACACCATGAGGTACAGTTATAGGCTTACAAATTTTGTGCTTGGGTTTCAGTTATACAATGATCAAGTGCCCATCCCTCCACCAGTGCCCGTCATCCATCACCACGGGTCCCAGCATCCCCCCCTCCCATCCCCCCCCCATCCCATCTTGCCTCTGTGGCAGGGTATTCCCCCTTGTTCTCTCTCTCTTCTTTTGGGTACTGTGTTTTGCAAGAGAGGTATTGAGTGGCAATCATGTTTGGTCTATAGACTACTTTTAACATGCTTCTCCCACCCTGGGAGGGTCCTCACAACACCCTTCATTTGGTGCTCTCTTCTCTATCTGAGCTTCCTTTTCACCTAGAACGTGTGGCTGGCCTTCCATTCATGGAGCAAAATTCCTGGTACTAATCTCAGCCATTCCTGGGTGTTACTCTCCCTTTTTGTTGCTTTATGTTCCCCAGATGAATGCAATCTTTCTGTGTCTATCCCGCTCTTTCTGACTCATTTCGCTTAACATGATACTTTCCATGTAGTACCACTTGTATGTAAATTTCATAACTTCATCTTTTCTAACAGCTACATAGTACTCCATTGTGTAAATGTACCAAAGTTTCTTTAACCAGTCATCTGTTCTTGGGCACTCAGGTTTTTTCCAGATTCTGGCTATTGTAAAGAGTGCTGCAATGAACAAACAATTGCAGATGTCACTTCGACTATACCTTTTTGCCTCTCTGGGATATATTCACAGGAGTGCTATAGCTGGGTCAAATGGCAGATCAAATTCTAATTTTTTGAGAGTCGTCCATACTGTTTTCCAAAAGGGTTGGACCAGCTGGCATTCCCACCAGCAGTGAAGGAGGGTCCTTTTCTCGCCACATCCGCGCCAGCATTGGTTGCTTTTGTTCTTGTGGATGTGGGCCAGTCTCTGTGGTGTGAAATGATATCTCATTGTGGTTTTGATCTGCATCTCTCTGATGATTAGTTATGTAGAGCATTTTCTCATGTGCCTTTTTGCCATTCGAATTTCTTCTTTGCGGAAGTTTCTGTTCATTTCCTCACCCCATTTTTTGATGGGGTTGGGTGGTTTCTTCTTGTGGAGTTTAACCAGTACCTTGTATATCCTTGATATCAACCCCTTGTCGGATGTGTACTTGGTGAATATCCTTTCCCATTCTGTAGGCTGTCTTTGTATTTTGGTCACTGTTCATTTTGAGGTGCAGAAGCTTCTTAGTTTAAGATAGTCCCATTTGTCTATCTCTGTTTTCACTTGCTCGGCCAGTGGCGTGACATCTTTGAAGATACCATTAGCTTCAATATCATGGAGAGTTTTGCTGACTTTGTCTTCAATAAACATTATGGATTCTGGTCTGATGTTGAGGTCATAAATCCATTTTGATCTCTACTTTTGTGCATGCTGTTAGGCAGAGATCTGAGCCCACTTTTTTGCATGTAGCCGTCCAATTTTGCCAGCACAGTTTATTGAAGAGGCTTTCCCTGCTCCATTTCACTTTTCTTTCCCCCTTATCAAAGATTAGATGATTATATGTTTGGGAGGAAATGTCAGTATATTCAACTCTGTTCCATTGGTCTGCAGCTCTGCTTTTGTTCCAGTACCATGCTGTTTTAATTATTACTGCCTTGTAGTAGAGTTTGTAGTTAGGGAGGTTGATTCCACCCATTTTCTTTTTCCCAAGAATTGCTTTAGCTATTCGTGGGGGCTTATTGTTCCATAAAAATTTCAGGAGTGTTTGCTCCATTTCTTTGAAGAATGTCATGGGCATCCTTTTAGGGATTGCATTGAATTTGTACAGTGCTTTGGAAAGTATTGCCATTTTGATGATGTTGATTCTCCCCATCCATGAACAGGGGATATTTTTCCATTTCCTCATGTCCTCTTTTATTTCCTGAAGTAGCGTTTTGTAGTTTTCTTTGTACAGGTCCTTTACTTCCTTAGTTAACCTGATTCCTAGATACTTGATTTTCTGGGGCACAATTGTGAATGGGATGGTTTTCTTGATGTCACTTTCTTCTCTTTCACTATTTGCGTATAGGAATGCCATGGATTTTTGGGTATTGATTTTATAGCCTGCCACTTTACTATAGAAGCCTATTGTTTCTAGGAGTTTCTTGGTAGAGGTTTTAGGGTTCTCTAAGTATAGTATCGTCATCTGCGAATAGTGAGAGCTTAATTTCTTCTTTCCCTATCTGGATGCCCTTAATATCTTTTCTTGCCTAATCGCTATTGCAAGTACTTCCAGTACTATATTGAACAGTAGTGGAGAGAGTCAGCATCCTTGTCTCGTCCCTGACCTTAGGGGGAAGGCTCTCAGTTTTTCCCCATTGAGGATGATGTTTGCTGTAGGTTTGTGGTAGATGGCTTTAACTATATTGAGGAAAGTCCCCTCTATCCCCATTTTAGCAAGGGTTTTCATCATGAATGGGTGCTGGATCTTGTCAAAAGCTTTCTCTGCGTCTATTGATATGATCATATGATTTTTATCTTTTCTTTTGTTGATATGATGGATTATGTTGATTGATTTCCGAATGTTGAACCATCCTTGCATCCCTGGGATGAATCCCACTTGGTCATGATGTATGATCTTTTTGATGAGTTGTTGTATTCTATTGGCTAGTATTTTGTTGAGAATCTTCGCATCCGTGTTCATCAGGGATATTGGCCTGTAGTTTTCTTTTCTTGCGGTGTCTTTGTTTCCTTTTGTTATTAGAGAGATATGGGCTTCATAGAAGGTGTTTGGGAGAGTTTCTATTTTTTCAATTTCCTGGAAAAGCTTGAGAAGAATTGGCAATAGGTCCTCTTTAAATGTTTGGAAAAATTCGCTAGTAAATCCGTCTGGGCCTGCGCTTTTGTTTTTGGGAAGACTATTGATTACAGTTTCAATTTCCTTGATGTGAATAGGTCTGTTCAGGTACTCTATATCTTCTTGATTCAGCTTTGGGAGATGGTAGGAATCCAGGAATTTATCCATTTCTTCCAGGTTCTCGTGTTTCGTGGCATACAGACTTTCAAAGTAGTCTCTGATGATCTCTTGAATTTCTTTAGTTTCTGTTGTGATATCCCCATTCTTATTTTTGATTCGATTTATTAGGGTTCTCTCTCTCTGTTTCTTTGTGAGTGTTGCTAGTGGTTTATCTATCTTATTTATTTTCTCGAAGAACCAGCTCTTGGTTTCATTGATCTTTCGAATTGTTTCTTTGTTTTCCATGTCGTTGATTTCTGCTCTAAGTTTTATGATCTCTTTCCTTCTGCCTGATTTAGGCTCTTTCTGTTGATCCTTTTCTAAGGTCTTGAGCTGTGAGGTCAAATTGTTTATGTGTATCATTTCTATCGACTTAAGATAGGCTTGCAGAGCTATAAATTTTCCCCTTAATACAGCTTTCGCTGCATCCCATAAGTTCTGGTAGTTTGTGTCTTCATTCTCATTTGTTTCCAGGTATCTTTTGATTTTATCCTTGACTTTGTTCCTTACCCACTCATTGTTCAGCATCGAGTTGTTTAATTTCCAGGTGTTTGATTTGGTTCTCCGTGTCTTTGTGTGATTCACTTCTATCCTCAGTGCATCATGGTCTGAAAAGATGGCTGATACTATTTCTATCTTCTTGATTCTGTTGAGGTATGTTTTGTGTCCTAGCACATGGTCTATTTTGGAAAATGTTCCATGCGCGCTGGAGAAGAATGTGTATTCTTTCTTTTTGGGGTGTAAAGCCCTGTATAAGTCCATAAGCCCTTTCTCTTCTATTATTTCTTTCAAAGCCAATAATTCCTTGCTGGGTTTTGTTCTTGTTGATCTATCCAGAGGTGATAAGGCGATGTTGAAGTCTCCAAGTACTATTGTGTTGGTAGTGATGTCCTCCTTAAAATCTATTAGCAGTTGTTTTAAATATTTAGCTGTTCCCTCATTAGGTGCATATACATTTAAGAGTGTGATTTCTTCCTGTTGTATGTATCCCTTGATGAAGGAAAATAGCCTTCATTGTCCCTTCTAATCTTTTTCAAGGTGAAATTAATGTTGTCGGATACTAGTATGGCCACCCCAGCTTTTTTGAGGGAGTTGTGTGCTTGCAGGATTGTTTTCCATACTTTGACTTTGAGTCTGTGTTTGCTCTGGCTGTTGAGGTGAGTTTCTTGTAGGCAGCAGAATGTTGGGTTCTGTCTCTGTATCCATTTTGCCACTCTGTGTCTCTTAACTGGTGAATTTAGACTGTTGACATTGAGAGAGAGAATGGTTATGGGGTTTTGTGTCATGTTTCTGTGCGAGTGTGTTGTTGTTGTAGGGTTTGTCTTTTCTTATAGTAGCCCCTTTAGGCCTTGCTTTAGGTTTGGTTTTGAGTCTATGAAGTTCCTGAGATGCTGTTTATCTATAAAATAGTGTACCGTTCCTTCGATTTTGAGGGAGAGTTTAGCCGTATAGAGTATTCTTGGTGAAGCATCCATTTCAGTGAGTTTTTTGACTATATCCGCCACTGCCTTCGGGCTTGTAGGGTTTCCTCTGATAGATCTGCTCTGAATCTAAGGGATGCTCCTTTGTATGTGATTTCCTTCTTTGCTCTTGCTGCTTGCAGTATTGTGTCTCTATCGGCAGTATCGATCATTCTAACTATGATATGTCTTGGAGTGTTTTTGTTGGGGTCTCTTTTAGCTGGCACCCTTTGGGCTCCTTGAACCTGAATGGCTGCATTGTGCAGCTCTGGGAAGTTTTCAGCAATGATTTTTTTGACGGTGTTTTTTTCATTGGGATTGTTTCCCTGAGCTTCAGGTAGTCCCATGATTCTAATATTGTTCCTCTTGGAATCATCTGCTAGGACTCTGATTCTCTGTAGAGCCATTTTGAGGTCCCTTGCCACTGTTTGTTGTTGCGTGTTGGCTTGTTGCAGCTGATCTTCCAGCTCACTGATTCTCTCTTCAGCTGTGGTCATTCTATTTTTAAGAGAAGAAACTGAGTTTCTCATTTCATCTATGGAATCTTTTAATCATGACATTTCTGCTCTCATTTCTTCTCGTAATTTGTCAATTTTTTCTGTGGTGTTACTGGCTGTCTGTCTGACTGTTTCATTGAGTTGATTGAACATCTTGATGACTTCGTATCTGAATTCTTGTCAGAGAAGTCCCTTAGGTGAGCTGTATTGACGGAATGTTCTAGATTGTTTTCGTTGTTCTCCCCTTGTGTTGGGGATTTTCTTTGTTTCTTCATATTGCTGAGTAGGTTGGGAACTAGATTCCTTGGGGACTAGGTTCCTTAGTATGGGAAAACAACCTGTGGCCGCGTAAGCGTTGGCCTGCCGAAAATTGAGCCACGCCCACTTTGAGGCCACGCCCACTTTTGAGGAGGCCACGCCTCTACAGAACCCTGGGTTTGGGATGAGATGGGCACCGCGGTCAGGAGTGAAGAGGGCAGGACAGACGCTCAAAACTGCTTCTCTTCAGGCATCTCGGGGGACACCTGGGGTCCTGCAGGGAAAGATGGAGGTTCCAGGGTCGCGAGCCGGCAGCTGTGCTGACCTGGATTTAAGATGAAATGGGCACCGCGGTCAGGAGTGAAGAGGGCAGGGCAGACGCTCAAAACTGTTTCTCTTCAGGCATCTCGGGGCCATATTTAATAAATTTTAACAGGTTTCTCTTACTCTGTTTACTGACCAATGAAAGAGAAACTATATAATTACTTTCAAAAATGTATTTATAGATATAAGTTTATATATGTATACTTAGTATATTCATTACTAGGCATATATAAAATGTTCAGGGATAAATAATTATTAGATTATTATTTCACTTAAATATTCAGAGTAATAGTTGATCTTGTTCAGTTACAATGACTTCATTCGACTTTCAGTATTCAATATATAGTAAAGAATTAGTAAATAGGACAGGTTACATTTATAAGAAAGAATACCTCAAGTTGTCCTTGTATTTCTCGAATCTCTGATTTCAATTGCACCCAATCAGCACTTTTCCCTTTTCTCCATTTCACATCAAAGTAGAATGTAGAAAGTTAAATAAAAGTGATCTCTTCACTAAATGAATATTCTTTTCTTAGAGATATGCCTTTAGAGTATACAGTTTTTCAATCATTTAGCTTGCCTGTAAAATCAAGTAAGGTCTAGCAGAATGGAAGAGAAAATAAAACATTGATTAATGAGCTGCACTGTCTGAATGTTTTATAAACAGCAGACACATTTTCACCCTCAGGGTAAAGTCACAAAGAAGACAAAGAATCACCGAGGTTGTATGCTTATGGGCAAATGTAAAAAGGAAACTCCAAGAGAGAATTAGACAACAATGTGGGAATGAAAGGAAGAATTCAAGTGGTTTGAATATATTAATAATCAAAGGGGAGAAAAATCAAAGTAGTTGAGACGCTGAGAATGGTTTGGCTTCATTGTTGAATTCATATCTGTGGGCCAGCAGTGTCTCTAAACAGCCCTAAAGATTTGCAAAACCAATAAACCAAACACCATGGATTCAGCTACTATGGAGAAACAAAAATAAAGTTTAAAAAAGAAAACAATCTGGGACATTTTTCATAGTAGTGAGGCATTTGGAACCTCCCACCCAACTGTTACAAAAGAATATTGGAGTTAAATGCCAAAATGAGAATGGAATTCTGCTGTCTTACTTTATCCCTTTGAATCATTTCTCAAAAATTATAAAGAAATATGATTTTTAACGACTGGATATATGATATTTAGGATTGTTGATTTGGTTTTACTAGTGAAAGAGAAATCCTGTTTTCCCCTTGCCAGCAGCTTTGAGCAATCCCAGTTTTGACTGTCCCATGCTACATTTTTTTTAATATTTATTTATTTTTTAATAGTGAGGCACCATGAGGTACAGTTGTAGACTTACATATTTTTGTGCTTTGGTTTCGATTATACAATGATCAAACACCCATCCCTACACCAGTGCCCATTTCCCACCACCACGGATCCCAGCATCCCCCCCCCCCCAGCCCCCATCCCACCCTGCCTCTATGGCAGGGCATTTCCCTCTCTTTCCTTTTGAATGCCATGGTCTGCAAAAGAGGCATTGAGTGGCAATCATGCTTGGTCGACAGTCAACCCTCAGCATGCTCTCCCATCGTGGGCAGATCCTCCCAACACCCCTTATTTGGTGTTCCCTTCTCTTTCTGAGCTCCCCCTTCCCCTAACATGTGTGGTTGGCTTCCAGGTCATTGAGTAAAATTCCTGGTACTAATCTCTGCCATTCTTGGGTGTTAGTTTCCTATTTTGTTACTTTATGTTCCCCAGAGGAATGCAATCTTTCTATGTCTATCCCTTTGTTTCTGAGTCATTTCGCTTAACATGATACTTTCCATGTAGTACCACTTGTATGTAAACTTCATGACTTCGTCTTTTCTAACAGCTACATAGTACTCCATTGTGTAAACGTGCCAGAGTTTCTTCAACCAGTCATCTGTTCTCGGGCACTCAGGGTTTTTCCAGATTCTGGCTATTGTAAAGAGTGCTGCAATAAACAGACAATTGCAGATGTCACTTCGGCTATACTTTTTTGCCTCTCTGGGATATATTCCCAGGAGTGGAATTGCTGGGTCAAATGGGAGCTCAATTTCTAATTTCTTGAGAATCATCCATACTGTTTTCCAAAAGGGCTGAACCAGTCGGCATTCCCACCAACAGTGAAGGAGCATCCCTTTCTCACCACATCTGCGCCAGCACCGGTTGCTTTTGTTCTTGTGGATATGGGCCAGTTTCTGTGGTGTGAGGTGATACCTCATTGTGGTTTTGATCTGCATCTCCCTGATGATTAATGATGTGGAACATTTTCTCATGTGTCTTTTAGCCATTCGTATTTCTTCCTTGTCAAAGTTTCTATTCATTTCATCTCCCCATTTTTTGATGGGGTTGAATGTTTTCTTTTTTGTGGAGTTGAACGAGTATTTTGTATATCCTTGAAATTAACCCCTTATCAGATGTGTAGTTGGTGAATATCCTTTCCCATTCAGTTGACTGTCTTTGTATTTTGGTCACCGTTTCTTTTGAGGTGCAGAATCTTCTTACTTTAAGATAGTCCCATTTATCTATCTCTGTTTTCACTTGCTTGGCCAGCGGTGTGACATCTTTGAAGACACTATTAGGTTCTATGTCATGAAGGGTTTTGCTAACATTTAACTCAATGTATCTTATAGATTCCGGTCTGATGTTGAGGTCTTTAATCCACTTAGATCTGACTTTTGTACATGGAGTTAGGCAGAGATCTGAGCCCATTTTTTTGCATATAGCGTCTAAATTTGCCAGCATAATTTGTTAAAGAGGCTTTCCCTGCTCCACGTCACTTTTCTTGCCCCCTTATCGAAGATTAGATGCTCGTATGCTTGGGGGGGAACGTCAGTATATTCAACCCTGTTCCATTGGTCTACACCTCTGCCTTTGTTCCAGTACCATACCATGCTACATTTTTTACTTAATCACTTAATCACTTAACTTCCCATTAGTTGTCGATTAGCACAGCGGGTAGGGCGTTCGCCTTACAAGCAGCCAACATGGCCGACCCGAGTTAGATTCCTCCGCCCCTCTCGGAGAGCCCGGCAAGCTACCGAGAGTATTCGATATGCCAGACACAGTAACAGCAAAGTCTCCAATGGAGATGTTACTGGGCCCGCTGGAGCAAATCGACGATCAACGGGAGGGCCTTTACCTTTACCTTTTTTTAGTTGTCGATTTGCTCGAGCAGGCGCCAGTATCGTCTCCATTTGTGCCTGTCGCGTGCTAGTGTAGCCCAATGGCATCTGTTCGCTCTGGGAACATGAAGAGTCTCAAACCGATCGTTCATGATATTCACGAAGAAGTCTGACCATCCGGTAGGTGGGCGGCCACGCGGTCTTTGACATCCCATGGAATCCAGTCAGTAACAGTGCTAGTCCAGCGGTCTTCTTTAAATCTCATTACGTGACCAGCCCATCTGATTTTTGACACATTGGCAAATGAGACAGCGTCCCGGATTTTTTCTCTCATTTGAGTGAAATGTGATATTCCAAGCATAGCTCTTTCTATTCTTTGGGAGACCTGAATAGCGTTCTCATCCTGTTTGCATAGGGCCCAGGTCTCTGAGGCATATCTTAATGCAGGAAGAACAGTGGAATCAAAGAGATGTGCCCGGAGCCGGAGGTTCTTCGTCCTCTTAGCTATTTCTACGACGTTCTTGAAGGCGTTCCAAGCCGCTCTCTTCCTCCTGCGCAGCTCGGGTGCCAGGTCATTTGTC
Organism: Sorex fumeus; assembly: GCF_029834395.1. NCBI lineage: Eukaryota > Metazoa > Chordata > Mammalia > Eulipotyphla > Soricidae > Sorex > Sorex fumeus. The sequence continues at coordinate 12,500,134 of NW_026606059.1, read as the reverse complement.
ATGTTGACCTCTCAACCCAGGTACACCTAGCTGTTGCATTCTGAGATGGTTGTTCCGTTGAGAGCAAATGGGGCATCAGGAATGAGGCTGTTTCTCATAAACATTGTCTTCGTAAGATTCAGCTATAGTCCTACCTTTCCACACTCACGGTCAAAGTTGGCCAGCATTTGTGCCGCTGGGCTGATGTTTGGTGTTATTAAAACAATGTCATCAGCAAAGTGGAGGTGGTTTAATTGCCGACCATCTATCTTCACTCCCATTCCTTCCCATTCCAGTCGTCGCATGATGTTCTCGAGGGTGGCACTGAAGAGTTTCGGGGAAATGGTTTCACCCTGCCAAACGATCACTTCTTTGTAGAATAGTGAGATCCTGGTAGTGAATCCGCAATATAGCTCACGGAGGATCCTGACGTATTGGGCTTGAATGCCCTGATTGGCTAGGGCTTCAATGACCGCTTCCATCTCAACAGAATCAAAGGCCTTCTTTAAATCAATGAACGTTAAGCAGAGCGGCATCTTGAACTCCCGAAAAACCTCAATGAGCTTGGTTATTGTGTGGATATGGTCGATGGTGCTGAATCCTTTGCGGAACTCTGCTTGCTCACATGGTTGTCCTTCATCTAGTGTTCTGCCAATCCTATTTAGGATGACTCGAGTGAACAACTTGTAGATGACAGACAATAGGCAGATCGGGCGATAGTTACCAATGTCATGGATATCTCCCTTCTTGAACAGTAGTACGGTCCTGCTGGTTTTCCATTGGGACGGAACCTTGCATTCAGACAGGTAGCGAGTGAAGAGCCGACCCAGTGTATTGATGAGTACTGATGGCAGGTTCTTCAGGTGTTCAGGTCTGACCTTCTCCATTGCCGTTCTGGAGGATGTGATGGATCCATCAGGACGTCGGAGGGCAGTCATCTTGGTCTTGTAGTTGGTGAAGGACAGGCGGGCGTAACGAATACTTTTCCCAGCTTCTGCCACATCTACCAGTACTTCTGCTCTTCTCTCTTTGAGGTCTTCCTTGATCGCATCTCTGCACTGCTTTGCGAGCTCGGAAGTTAGCTTGCGGTTGCCTGAGGCATGCGCCAAACCACGCTGGCGAATTAGATCAAGAGTTTTCGAAGATAGGCGATTTTTTGTGGCTATATCTCTCTTGGCGTTCCTTGCACATTCATGGAGGTGCTGAACCAGTCGATCACATTCCTCGTCAATGTTGTCAACAATGGCATCTTCCCATGTTGCCGCAATAGTCCCAAAGAGTTCCCAGTTGGTGGTCGTTCTGGGAGTTCTCTTTTTGAACTTTGCAGCCCTTTCTCCCCGCTCTGTGAAGTAGAATTTTGCATGAAGGAGACGGTGGTCCGATCCCGTTCAAAATTTTGGGACAACAGTGATATCGGTCAGGCAAAACTGTCGATTGAATATGATGTGGTCTATTTCATTGTGGAATCGTCCACCGGGAGAATCCCATGTCCAGCGTTTAGATTCTGCTTTCTGAAACTGTGAGTTACCATGGATGATCTTGGTCGACATGATGAACTCAGACAGTCTCTCACCCTGTTCGTTCTATTCTAGGCCATGGGTCCCGATGTGAAGTTCTTCAGCTGATCTTCTCGGTCCTATCTTGTCATTAAAATCACCCATGATGATCTGGTAGAAGTTCTTTATAGAACTTCTCCAGCTCCATGTAGAACTTCTCGATTTCTCTTTCATCATAATGAGATGTTTGTGCGTAGACAACGAAGATAGAAACTGCAGGCAGTGAGCCACAACTTTTCAAATGTAAACATCTGATTTGGGCTGTTATGCATTCGAAAGAATCAATGCTCTTGGCCAAGTTTGTGTTGACAAGGACACCGACGCCTCCGACAACTCTTTTATCGCATGTTCCGAGGAACAATTCTTCTCCAGTGTTGAAAATGGCATGGTGAGATTCGTGCCTTCTTGTCTCAGTCAGACCAATGATGTCGTACTTGATCATTCGCGCTTGTACCATCAGGTCCTCGATGGATGTATCTGATGCTAGCGTACGTGCATTGAAAGTACAGATGATCATTTTTGTCTTCCTTCGTTGTGGCAGCCTAGTTTGGCCTTGAGATTTTTCGGCCTCTCCTTTCTCATCCTTCTCAGTGCTGCCATGTTGGTGAATCCCTCAGGGTCAGGTGAATGAGACCAGTTGTAGTTACTGGTTTTGGCATATCGAATACACAACGGATAGCTTGCCAGGCTCTTCCGTGTGGGTGGAATACTCTCGGTAGCTTGCCAGTCTTTCCGAGAGGGATAGCGGCTTTTGGGGTGACCTCTAATCACCCTTGTTGGTGTTACCATATTTGGACCCTATCAAATATGTTACGACAATTCTGGAAAATGGGGATTTAGTGTCTTATGATGTGTCGCGCGGCCGCTTTGTGGCCACGAGGTTCCAGAAAGCATCCTGGAGTGTGGCGACGGCTGGGTAGTGGAGGTAGTGCCACCTCTCGGCCTTTTGGCTAAGATCAAGTGTAGTACATTTTTTACACTCCTGCAAATTACTGAACTCTTTCTGATAAATGTGAAGTAAACAATTTTCCTGAACAATAAATTCAGTACAAGACTTTAGGCTCAGGGAGTCTAAGAAGAGACAAAAGTTACCGAATGCGAATTAATCACTTAATCACTTAATCACTTAATCCCCGTTATTCATCGATTTACTCGAGCGGGTGCCAGTAACGTCTCCATTCATCTCAGTTGCGTGCTAGCGTAGTCCAATGGTATCTGTTCTAGGAACATGCAGAGCTTCAAACTGATCATTCAAGGTCTTGACGAAGAAGTCTGACTATCTTGTAGGTGGGCGTCCATGTGATCTTTTGATGTCCCGTAGAATCCAATCAGTAATGGCTCTAGTCCAGCGGTTGTCTGTAAACCTCATTACATGTCCAGCCCATCTGATTTTTGATGTCTTGGCAAATGATACAGCGTCCCTGATTCTTGAGCATTGACGAAGATCAGAACTCCGAATTCTATCTCTCATTTGAGTGAATCGTGATATTCCAAGCATAGCTCTCTAGATTCCTCTTTGAGAAACCCAAATAGTGTTCTCATCCTGTTTTCATAGGGTCCAGGTCTCTGAGGCATATGTAAATGCAGGAAGAACAGTGGAATCAAAGAGATGTGCTCATAGCTGGAGGTTCTTTGTCCTTTTAGTTATTTCTTCAACACTCTTGAAGGCATTCCAAGCCGCTCTCTTCCTCCTGCGCAACTCAGGTGCCAGGTCATTCATCATGTTGATTTCTCGACCTAGGTATATATAACTGTTGCATTCAGAGATGGTGGTTCCATTGAGAATGAATGGAGCATCAGGAACAAGGTTGTTTCTCATAAACATTGTCTTCGTGAGATTCAGCTGTAGTCCGACCTTTCCACACCCACGGTCAAAGTCGTTCAGCATTTGTGCCGCTTGGCTGATGTTTGGTGTTATTAGAACTATGTAATCAGCAAAGCAGAGGTGGTGTAGTTGCCGACCATCTATCTTCACTCCCATGTTTTCCCATTCCAGTTGTCGCAGGATGTTCTCAAGCGTGGTACTGAAGAGTTTTGGTGAAATGGTATCGCCCTGCCGAACCTCTCTCTTGATATGGATGATTACGTCTTTGTAGAATGGTGAGATCCTGGTAGTGAATCCGCAATAGAGCTCATGAAGGATCCTGATGTATTGAGTTTGTACGCCCTGATTGGCTAGGGCTTCCATGACCGCTTCCGTCTCAATAGAATCAAAGGCATTCTTTAAATCAATGAATGTTAGACAGAGCGGCATCTTGAACTCCCGAGAAACCTCAATGAGCTTAGTTATCGTGTGGATATGGTCGATGGTACTGAATCCTTTTTGGAATCCGGCTTGTTCACATGGTTGTCCTTCACCTAGTGTTCTGCCAATTCTATTCAGGATGACTCAAGTGAACAGTTTGTAGATGACAGACAATAGGCAGATTGGGCGATAGTTGCCAATGTCGTGGATGTCTCCCTTCTTGTATAGTAGTACAGTCCTGCTGGTTTTCCATTGGGATGGAACCTTGCATTCAGACAGGTAGAGTGTGAAGAGCCAAGCCAGTGTATTGATGAGTACTGATGGTAAGTTCTTCAGGTGTTCAGGTCTGATCTTGTCTGGGCCAGGTGCTCTTTGTTTCTTTACCGATGAGATGGCATGTTGGATTTCGGAAGGGAGAACATTGGGAATGACATATCCATCATGTGGAATGTGGTATGTGGGCAAGTGGACGTGGCTATTAAAGAGATCTGAGTAGAAGTCATGAATAATCTTCTCCATTGCCCTTCTGGAAGATATGATAGATCCATCATGATGTCGGAGGGCAGTCATCTTGGTCTTGTAGTTGGTGAAGGGCAGGCGGGCATTACGAATGCTTTTCCCAGCTTCTGCTGCATCTACCAGTACTGCTGCTCTCCTGTTTTTGAGGTCATCCTTGATGTCTTCTCTGCATTGTTTTGCCAGCTCGGATGTTCGCTTGTGGTTGTCTGAGGCATGTGCCAAGCCACATTGGTGAATAAGTTCAAGAGTGTTCGAAGAGAGGCGGTTTTTTGTGGTTATCTCTCTCTTGGCATTCCTTGCACAATCATGGAGGTGCTGAATCATTCGATCGTATTTCTCATCAATGCGAATTACCCAGTAGATATTCTGAAGGCCCAAAGTGAGCCAGACCCCACCCCCTACACACACACACACATACACACGCACACACACACACACACACACACACACACACTTAGTCCTATACTAGAGAGATTTCTTTTTCTTTTCTTTTACTTTCCAATAAACATTTCTATTTCCAACTCTCAGCCCAAGCATCATTATTACTCAATATTTTTATCCTTAAAAATAGGGAGGAATCTGGGAAGCGTGATGAAGAGTTAGCCCTATCTATCTCTACACTGCACCCAGCCTGCCTTGTTCATCTGCTCTAGTGCTCCCAGAATAATCTTTCTACACTTGTCAGATTATTCTACTTTTCCATTCAAAATTCTCAGTATCTCTTATTAGGTTTAAAAAACCACAACAACTACTTTTGGCATGAAATAGGATGTCCTTTATTCTTTCTGGGCCAGAGCGACAGCATAGTGGTAGGCGATTTCCTTGCATGGCAAACCTGGGTTCGATTCCTCCACCCCTCTCGGAGAGCCTGGTAAACTGCTGAGAGTATCCCGACCCCCACAGCAAAGCCTGGCAAGCTACCCCTGATGTACTCGATATGCCAAACACAGTAACAACAAGTCTCACAACGGAGACGTTATTGGTGCCCGCTGGAGAAAAATCAATGAACAAAGGAAGGACAGTGCTACAGTACAGTGCTACATCATTTCTACTTGTTCTATTTTAACACCAACTACACAACTTGAAATTGACCTCTTTGTATCTAAGAATTTTTGCTTTTTGCTTTTCTGCCTGAGAGTCATACTCATTTTAGAAAAGCTTTCATTAGATAAGACTTAAAATGCTTCCCTTCCTAATAAATGCAGTAGTTTCTATTTCCTTCACCTTCTCTAGTCTTCTTAAAAACTTTTGCGTTTGTTATGTATCATTTTCAGTTTTCAAATTCTATCTCTTTACTATAGAAAGTATAGTGTACGGCTATAAAATTTCTATTTTGTTCTACAACCTATACCTAGAGACCAGAGAAATGTATTTTTATGAACTTAAGAACTTTTTGAGTGAATAATCACAAAGAAAAGTTACAGAAGAGTTCCTATAGATTAAAAATGTAAAAAGCTCACAAATATCTTAAAAAAAAACAACAAACTCTTTATATTTGAATATTTTTCTTCATTGCTTATCATACCCTTCATTTTGATGGGTAAAATATTTGGCCTTGAGTATTTATTATATTGTGTAAAGAAGAGAAAATATCTGATATTCCAAAAAAGTAGAGTACCTAATATTTTATTAGATTTAGCTAACAAAAATTAAATACAATTTATAAACTTAAATATAGTTTACAAGGAAATGGGAAGATATAAACGATTGTTATAGGAGTGGAGAGAAGTGAGATATTTCCTTGTAATAGATAAATAGATAATAGCAAATGGGATAACAAAAATATAATGAATTTCCAAGTGTACTGATATGTATGAATAATTTACGTGTCATATTGTTGCAAATATTTGTCAAAATAATTGAAATATTTATTTTACATCTCAGACTGAGAAACACTTATTTTAATGTTTTCTCTTATTCATCACCTAGAGTCATTCTGAATGAGCACTTATATTGCAGCACTGATATTAACTACCTATGTGGGGACTGCATCTTGATTCTATATCTTTAATGTGATTTCAATTATACTAGGAAACTACACCTATACTGTATATGTCCTTGGAAGCCAAGGTAGGAAACAGATAGATACATAGTTTGTTTATTCTTAGGTGAACACTTATAAATATGCTATAAAGAAAACAGTTCCCTGAATTTCTTTTCCAATGTAAAATGTTAAAATTATTGACCTTCATTAATATGAAAATAATCCCTGGTCTTTTTTTAACTAATTAATTTATTTATTGAATCACTGTGGGGAAAGTTACAAAGCTTTCAGGTTTAAGTCTCAGTCACGCAATTATCAAACACATTTTCCTTCACCAATACTTTTTTTCACCACCAAGAGCCTCAATAAAACCCCCTCCCATCCCTCCCAATGCCTGTGAGGCCGATGAATTCTAGTTAACACTCTATCTACTTTGATTAGATTCATTGTTTCGACAAAAGATGCACCATTATTATTTAGAGTTTACACCCCCAAATCAGACCTGCTGAAAAGGCATTGTGAAATAATTTGTTTTCTACAGCTGGTTAAAAGAACCAAATGATGTTGCGCGGCTGCAATAGCGACTGCGATTTTGGATTTCTGGTATTTTACTTATTAAGCCTGGAAGTATTTTTTCTGAGAGTCAAATAATTATGAGATTGGTTTCTGTTCTCTGGAGCCATGGCCGTGCCGGAGAACCGCTCGTGGGGGGCAACACGTGACCTCCGTAGGGCGTGAAGGACGAGCCGGGAAGGTCCCCCTTCCCATGAGGTTTCAGTCGCCCGGTCACAACCAGCTCACACTTGGCTTTCCACAAAGCTCTGAAGCAGCTGCCATCTTTCTTTCAAGAGGGAAAAAGCAATAATTCCCTGTCTTAAGTGCCAGTGGGCATGGGTAGTAGCATAGATGTATGCACATGAGCTATCACTGGGGTCTACCAACTGGGATTGGTTTGAGAGATTACTCTTAATACTAATACCAGGATATCTGACTGCTGAAACGTATAAGGGTGACTAAGGGTAATGAATCACTAAATGGTATTGAAGCCTAAAGGAGGGTTAAGCTGGGGATAGAGATTTTCACAATTCCATTGTTAACTTTTTTTTAAAAATTTTTTTTAATTTTTTTTTTTACAGTTGTAGATTTACAATTTTTTGTGCTTGGGTTTCAATTATACAATGATCAGATACCCATTCCTCCACCAGTGCCCGTTTTTCACCACCATGGATAATATCCCTCCCACTCCCATCCCCCATCCCCCCCTGACTCTGTGGCAGGGCAATCCCCTGTGTTCTCTCTCTCCGTTTGGGTGTTGTGGTCTGTAAAAGAGGCATTGAGTGGCAAAAATGTTCAGCCCATAGTCTACTTTCGACATGCATCTCCCCTGCTGGGAGGATCCTCCAAACATCCTTTATTTGGTGCTCCCTTCTCTATCTGAACTGCCTTTTCCTCTAGGATACCCGGCTGGCCTCTAAGTTATGGAGTAATCATCCTGGTGCTGATCTCAGCTATTCTTGGGTATTAATCTCATACTTTGTTACTTTATATCCCCCAGATGAATGCAATCTTTCTATGTCTATCCCTCTCTTTCTGACTCATTTCGCTTAGCATGATACTTTCCATATTGTTCCACTTGTATGTAAATTTCATGACTTCATCTTTTCTAACAGCTACATAGTACTCCATTGTGTAGATGTACCAAAGTTTCTTTAACCAGTCATCTGTCCTTGGGCATTCAGGTTTCTTCCAGTTTCTGGCTATTGTAAAGAGTGCTGCAATGAACAAACAAGTGCAGATGTCACTTCGACTATACCTTTTTGCCTCTCTGGGATATATTCCCAGGAGTGGTATTGCTGGGTCAAATGGGAGCTCAATTTCTAATTTTTTGAGAATCGTCCATACTGTTGTCCAGAAGGGCTGAACCAGTGGACATTCCCACCAACAGTGAAGGAGTGTCCCTTTCTCACCACATCCACGCCAGCATCGGTTGCTTTTGTTCTTTTGAATGTGGGCCAGTCTCTGAGGTGTGAGATGGTATCTCATTGTGGTTTTGATCTGCATCTCTCTGATGATTAATGATGTAGAGCATTTTCTCATGTGCTTTTTTGCCATTCGGATTTCTTCTTTGAGAAAGTTTCTGTTCATTTCATTGCCCCATTTTTGGATGGGGTTGGATGTTTTCTTCTTGTGGAGTTTAACCAGTATTTTGTATATCCTGGATATCAACCCCTTGTCAGATGTGTATTCGGTGAATATCCTTTCCCATTCTGTAGACTGTCTTTGTATTTTGGTCACTGTTTCTTTGGAGGTGCAGAAGCTTCTTAGTTTAAGATAGTCCCATTTATCTATCTCTGTTTTCACTTGCTTGGCCAGTGGCGTGGCATCTTTGAAGATACCATTAGCTTCAATATCATGGAGGGTTTTGCCAACTTTATCTTCAATGTACCTTATGGTTTCTGGTCTGATGTTGAGGTCTTTAATCCATTTTGATCTTACTTTTGTACATGGTATTAGGCAGAGTTCTGAGCCTATTTTTTTTGCATGTAGCCGTCCAATGATGCCAACACAATTTATTAAAGAGGCTTTCCTTACTCCACTTCACATTACTTGCACCTTTATCAAAGATTAGATGATCATATGATTGAGGGGAGATGTCAGTGTATTCAACCCTGTTCCATTGGTCTGCAGTTCTGCCTTTGTTCCAGTACCATGCTGTTTTAATTATTACTGCTTTGTAGTACAGTTTGAAGTTAGGGAGGTTGATTCCTCCCATTTTCCTTTTCCCAAGAATTGCTTTAGCTATTCGTGGGGGCTTATTGTTCCATATAAATTTCAGGAGTGTTTGCTCCATTTCTTTGAAGAATGTCATGGGTATCCTTATAGGGATTGCATTGAATTTATACAATGCTTTCGGTAGTATTGCCATTTTGACAATGTTAAGTCTCCCGACCCATGAGCAGGGGATATCTTCCCATTTCCTCATGTCCTCTTTTATTTCCAGAAGTAGCGTTTTGTAGTTTTCTTTGTACAGGTCCTTTACTTCCTTAGTTAAGCTGATTCCTTGGTACTTGATTTTCTGGGGCACAATTGTGAACGGGATTGTTTTTTTCATGTTGCTTTCTTCTCTCTCACTGTTTGCGTATAGGAAAGCCATGGACTTTTGGGTATTGATTTTATAACCTGCAACTTTACTATACGAGTCTATTGTTTCTAGGAGTTTTTTTGTGGAGGTTATTGGGTTCTCTAAGTAGAGTATCAAATCATCTGCGAATAGTGAGAGCTTGATTTCTTCCTTTCCTACCTGAATGCCCTTAATATCTTTTTCTTGCCTAATCGCTATTGCAAGTACTTCCAGTACTATATTGAACAGAAGTGGAGAGAGTGGGCATCCCTGTCTCGTCCCTGATCTTAGAGGGAAGGCTCTCAGTTTTTCCCCATTGAGGATGATGCTTGCTGTAGGCTTGTGGTAGATGGCTTTAATTATGTTGAGGAAGGTCCCCTCTATACCCATTTTGGCTAGGGTTTTCATCATAAAGGGGTGCTGGATCTTATCAAATGCTTTCTCTGCATCTATTGATATAATCATATGCTTTTTATCTTTTCTTTTGTTGATATGATGGATTATGTTGATTGATTTTCGAATGTTAAACCATCCTTGCATCCCTGGGATGAATCCTACTTGATCATGGTGTATGATCTTTTTGATGAGTAGTTGGATTCTATTTGCTCGTAGTTTGTTGAGGATCTTTGCATCTGTGTTCATCAGGGATATCGGCCTGTAATTCTCTTTCTTTGTGGTATCTCTGTCTGCTTTTGGTATCAGTGTGATATTTGCTTCATAGAAACTGTTCGGAAGTGTTTTTGATATTTTAATTTTGTGGAAAAGCTTAAAGAGCATTGGGAGTAAGTCCTCTTTAAAGATTTGGAAGAATTCACTAGTGAATCCATCCGGGCCAGGACTTTTGTGCTTGGGGAGACTTTTTATTACCATTTCAATTTCCTTGATGGTGATAGGTCTGTTCAGGTATTCCAGGTCTTCTTGGTTCAGCCTTGGGAGTCTGTAGGAGTCTAGGAATTTATCCATTTCCTCGAGGTTTTGATGTTCCGTGGCATAAAGCTTCTCAAAGTACTCCCTGAGGATCCTCTGAATTTCTGTGGTTTCTGTTGTAATGACCCCCTTTTCATTTCTGATTCGGTTTATTAGGGTTTTCTCTCTCCCTTTCTTTGTGAGTTTTGCTAGCGGCTTATCAATCTTGTTAATTTTCTCAAAGAACCAGCTCTTGGTTTCATTGATCTTTCGGATTGTTCTTTGGGTTTCCATCTTGTTAATCTCTGCTCTGAGTTTTATTATTTCCTTTCTCCTGTTCGGGTTGTGCTCCTTTTTTTGGTCCTTCTCCAAGGTCTTAAATTGTGAGGTTAGGTTACTTATGTGTGCTCGCTGCTCCTTCCTGAGGAATGATTGTAGAGCTATAAACTTTCCTCTTAACACAGCCTTTGCTGTGTCCCATAAGTTTTGGTAACTCGTGTTCTCATTTTCATTCGTTTCTAGGAATCTTTTGATTTCCTCTTTGATTTCCTGTCTAATCCACTCGTTGTTCAATAGTGCACTGTTTAATTTCCAGGTGTTTGATTTAATTTTCTGTTTTTGTGTGTGATTTACTTCTAATTTCAGCGCATTATGGTCTGAGAAGATTGTTGATACAATCTCTATCGTCTTAATTTTATGGAGGCATGTTTTGTGGCTCAGCATGTGGTCTATCTTGGAGAATGTTTCATGTACGCTTGAGAAGAATGTGTATTCAGCTTTTTGTGGATGAAGTGTCCTGTATATATCTACTAAGTCCCTTTCTTCCATTGTTTCCCTCAGATGAAGTATGTCCTTGCTAAGCTTGAGTCTGGTTGATCTATCAAGCGTTGACAAAGCGGTGTTGATGTCTCCCACTAGTATTGTGTTGCTACTGTCTTTTTCCAAATCTATGAGTAGTTGTTTTAAGTACTTTGCTGGTCTCTCATTAGGTGCATATACATTTATTATTGTAAGTTCTTCCTGTTGTACAGATCCTTTGATCAATAAGATATGGCCTTCACTGTCTCTTATGACCTTCCTCACTCTGAATTCGATGTGGTCTGATATAAGGATGGCTACCCCAGCTTTTTTATGGGAGCTGTTTGCCTGTAGGATTGTTTTCCAGCCTTTGACTCTGAGTCTGTGTTTGCTTTGACTATTGAGATGCGTTTCTTGCAGGCAGCAGAATGTTGGGTTCAATTTTCTAATCCATCCTGCCACTCTATGTCTTTTAATTGGTGCGTTTAGCCCATTGACATTGAGAGAGATTATTGTTATGGGATTTTGTCCCATTGTTCTGTTAAAATTTGGTGTTTTTTTGGGGCCTTTCTTGCCTTAAAGTAGCCCATTTAGTTGTTCTTGTAACCATGGTTTTGAGTCTATGAAGTTCCTGAGCTGTTCTTTGTCTGTGAAACTGTGTGTTGTTCCTTCTATTATGAATGAGAGTCTCGCTGGGTAAAGTATTTTTGGAGAGGCATTTATTTCATTGAGTTTTTTCACTATGTCCCACCACTGTTTTCGGGCCATGAGGGTTTCATCAGAAAAATCAGCTGTGAATTTTAAGGATGCTCCTTTGTAAGAGATTTCTTTCTTCGATCTTGCTGCTTTCAGAATTTTGTCTCTGTCTAAGGTTTTGGTCATTTTGATCAGAATGTGTCTTGGGGTATTTTTATTCGGATTTCTTCTAGCTGGTACCCTTCGGGCCTCCTGAATGTGGTCACAAGTTTTCTTCAGCTCTGGAAACGTTGTAGCAATGATGTCTTTGACAGTTTCTTCTTCATCAAGGTTTTCTTCCTGTCCCTCTGGGACTCCAATAATTCTTATGTTACCCCTCTTGGCTTCATCACGATCTTCTCTTGCCATCTGTTCCCGAATTGTGAGTCTCTTTTCCATTTTCTGCTCTTTTCTGGAGAGTCTCTGAACTTCATCTTCGAGTTCACTGATTCTGTTCTCAGCAGCTGTTACTCTGCTGCTGAGGCCTTCCACTGAGCTTTTCAATTCGCCTACGAGATTTTTCAGGTCTGATATTTCTGATTGCATTTTCCTCATTTCTGCCTTCAGATCCTCTTGTCTTCTATTGGCATTGCTTTCCATTGTTTCTTTTAATTCCCTAAGCATCCTAAGTAGCTCCCTCCTGAATTCCTTGTCAGAGAGGTTGTCTAACACTACAGTACTGTTGGTGTCATCTGGGCTAGACTCTTCAATATGAAAGTTTGGTGGGCTTTTGCGTTGCTTTACCATTGTGGGAGGTGTGGTTTAGTCCTTCACGTCCACTGTTACTATTCTGCTTGATATGCAGTGTGAGTTAAGATTGGCTTATGAGTTATTGGCTACTGTGTTTCTAGTGGCTGAGATAAAATAGAGAAGTTTCCATCTAAGAAGGTAGCTTATGGTTCCTATGGCATACATAGTGGGAAAATATTTCACGGCCGCTAATGCGGCCGCGGCTCCAGAAGGAGTCCCTGGCACTGGGCAAGGAGTTGGGAACGTCTCCAGTTTGGAATTGGAGCCGTTCAGCTTTGTTGCCCAGAGCTGGGCCTCCGTGCCCGTCCCGCGCAGCTCAGGGGTTGAAAACCGGCTTTCTAGGGGCTGGATCTAGGTGCGCATGCCCAGAAAGGGTCCCAGGCCCTTGGAGGCGGGCTGTACCTGTTTGGAATTGGAGCCGTTCAGCTTTGTTGCCCAGAGCTGGGCTCCGTGCTCGTCCCGTGTCTCCATTGTTAACTTTAAGCGAATTTTTTAACAGCAAGTCAAGTGACATATAATACCAACAGTATATCTGAACAAAAGAAGCCTAACATCTATTCATTTTTTTTTTCTTTTTGGGTCACACCTGGTGACACACAGGAGTTACTCCTGACTCATGCACTCAGGAATTACTCCTGGAGGTGCCCAGGGGACCATATGGGATGCTGGAAATCGAACCTGGGTCAGCCGCGTGCAAGGCAAATGCCCTACCCACTGTGCTATCGCTCCAGCCCCCTGACATCTATTCTTTACCGAAGACATTTCTAGATGGTAAGAGAAAGATAAAATCATATGACAGAATACCTACAGCACTGAAAATGGTTTGGTAGCTGAGGAAAATATCTAGAAAATCATAAACATTTATTAATTATTTAAATGAAAACTTTGCTTCCTCCGTTCTCTTTCAGCAAACCTCTGGAGTGAACGTTAATATTATCCGATTTTGATGTACAAATAATTGGAAGCTGTTGCATTTACAAGTTATAAAAGGTAAAATAACATAGAACTGATCAAAATAATATTTGATTTTTTATTTTTGTTTTGTTTTTTGGGTCACATCTGGCAATGCACAGGGGTCACTCCTGGCTCTGCTCTCAGGAATTACCCCTGGCAGTACTCAGGGGACCATATGGGATGCTGGGAATCGAACCCAGGTTGGCAGCGTGCAAGGCAAACACCCTACCTGCTGTGCTATCGCTCCAGCCTCAATATCTGATGTTTTTAGCCACAAAATTCTAAATTTGAATCCATGTTTCATGCTGTATGCGTGTATGCATAAAATGTTTACACAATTCTCTTTCCTAGAAATATATTGTCATTTTCATTAATTTCACGGTTGTGAAAATAAGGCAACATAAATTTTTGCCTAACATAAATCTGTCATAACTAAAACATCAGATCCATTTCCTAGTTTCTTTATAAAAATTAAGATTTTGTTGATTGTAATATTCTAAATGGGCTAGAGTGATAGCACAGTGGGTAGGGTGTTTGCCCTGCATGCGGCCGACATGGGCGACCTGAGTTCGATTCCTCAGTCCCTCTCAGAGAGCCCAGCAAGCTGTCGAGAGTATCTCACCTGCACGGCAAAGCCTGGCAAGCTACCCGTGACGTATTTGATATGCCAAACACAGTAACAAGTCTCACAATGTTACTGGGCCTGCTCAAGAGCAAATCAATGAGCAACTGGAGGACAGTGATAGGACAGTGACAGTGACAGTATTCTAAACATTGATCTAAAATTAATTTAGGCATAGGATATTAATTTCAGAGAAGATCAATGATCATTGGAAGATTACAGAAGTGGGTAAACCTGAGGGAATGATTGAATAATACTAGACCTATGTAGCTAACCAATAGGAGTTTAAGTTAGCCTAGAGGAATGAAATATTAAAGCTGTAACAATGAGTATTTTTAGAGATTTTTACTATTTTACTATTTCCCTTCATATCTCAATTTTAGGGCTGGAGCAATAGCACAGCCGTAGGGCGTTTGCCTTACAAGCAGCCAACATGGCCGAACCGAGTTCAATTCCTCCACCCCTCTCGGAGAGCCCGGCAAGCTACCGAGTATCTCGCCCACATGGCAGAGTCTGGCAAGCTACCTGTGATGTATTCGATATGCCAAACACTGTAACAACAAGTACCATAATGGAGACGTTACTGGGCCCGCTTGACCAAATTGATGAACAACAGGAGGACTGTGACCGTGACTGTGATCTCAATTTTAAATATTTAAATCTTCAAACCATTTATATATACAGTTATTTACTGACAAACTTGTGGTGCATGAACAAACTATTTACTGAATGGTGAATTAAAAACTTTGTTGGGGGCCAGAGATAGTATAGCAGACACGGTACTTTTCTTGTTCATGGCCTACAATACTTTTCTGAAGCAGGTCATGCTTCGACCACCGGCCACAGAGCAAACAGGAAAGTATGCATCTGGAGGGGTGTCCCTGGCCCTAGCCCAGGCAACAAAGGTCCAGAGAGCCCAGAGCCCAGATGCAGCCCCACTATCACGATCACGATCATCCTGTTGTTCGTGGATTGCAGCCCCACCCCCATGCAAATGGCCACTGGTCATCCAAGATAGCATGTGCTTTGGGGTGGGCCTCCCTGAGTTCTAGAAACAATTATGCATTGTCCAGGAAAGATATTGTGAGCTGTAATAGAAGCCTTCGCTACAATTCCAAACATAGGGAAATTACAAGGGGTTTCCAGTCCACACTAACCAAGGGAAAAATTTAAACACAAACACTGGTATGACAACCCTCCGATACAAAGGGGTGGTCAGAATCTCACTTTCCTGGCAACAGAGCAATGCAACGATGAAGAAATGAAATGATTCAGCCATATCAGCAGAACAAATCCAGAAAGATCCCTGAGCACAATATATCATTTCAATCTCCCTGAAGAATTCAGAACAGCAATCTTATCAGTGCAAAATAATCTGAGAGGACATTTGAAGAGAAAATCAATAAACTTGAAAGACACAATAAATTAATTAACTAATGAAAACATGAAGTGACTCATTGAAATAGAATGAAGCCTGAGTTAAGAGTAAATCCTGAGCATCTTTGATGTGGCCCAAAAATCAAAACCAAAAAATACGAACAAAATACAGGTACATAAAAGGCAAGAATTAAAATTATAAAATATACCAAACTTCAACAAGAGTGATAGCAATTGGAACTCACATGCTTGTGAAAAAGAAAACAAATTACCATAGCATTTAAAATATTAAGTGATAGAATTTCATAAAATTAATTTACATATAACCAATTATAAAACAAATTCATTTCTAAAGAAATGACTAATGTGAACTGCAAAACATCAGTGTGTAAAGGTCAGTACCAGAGCTTTCCCCAAATAGACGGATGCCTATTCAGAATGGGAATGGCCAATGCATAGTTTTGTTTATTGAAGTGAAATAATACAGCAGTAAAAATTAATAAATTCCTACCACAAACAAAATAATGTAGAATAAAAGAAGTAAGTTGAAGGTACTTTTAGGGTTTTTCTTTCTTATAAAGACAAATAAATTTTTTAAAAAAAGCTAAAATAAAACAATACAAGTCAGTATAGTATCTGCAATTACATGGGGAAAATGATGAAAAGAAATAATGAAGATTTCTGACATAACAACAATTGGTTTTAAATTATCTGATTACTCAATAAATGGTTGCACATTGATAGCCAAGGAGCCTATACATGGGTGGATATTTTGCATAATAGTGTGCTATGTTTTAGTGAACATTATTTAATATGCTAAGATTTTTATGTTATATTATTTTAATTCATCTTCAGTATGGTTTCTTTCTGAAAATTCCCTCCTTTCCAGTGGAATAATGTTCTGAATCAGTCAGTTACTACTGGGACTTGGTGCGCTGACCGGCAATCAGGCTCGAGGTCGTTCAATTAAAACCAACAAAGAGAATAATGTCTAAGCAAAAGCAAACGTTCAAGGTCTTATTATTGCAATAAAGTATGCTAAAAATTACATACCGAATTTCCCAGGCTGCATTACTGAAATGTTTGTTAATTTTCAAGACAATTTACCAAAAACTGCTGAAGAAGAACTTAATGAAATTGTGCCTAATGTTGAATAAAATAGAATAAAATGCATTTCAAAAACTGAAAGAAGAGTTATCCCCACTGGCACACAGATTTCAGTATATCTGATGCTCAAAAAACTTTCAAAATTTCAATTTATATATTTATATTAATATTACCATTGTGTTAATATTGCCATTTATTGAAATATATATGATTGCCAAAATGGACTTGCAAAGAAAGCATTATTTATACTAAAACAAGGGAAAAATGTTTATGTAATGGGGATAAATTCTTGATAAGGGGTATTTTTTATATCCTTTACCTTTATTTTAATATTTAAATATAATTTCTTATAGAGAACCCACTGTTAGATTTTGTTTTTCACCCACTTTGAGACAATGTTTCTGCCTTATCTTTTAGTGATTTCTGCTTTATGTTTCAATAACTTACATTCAATGCAATATAATTATTGATTTAATTTTAATTTAACTATTGGTTTCATTGTTTTAATTTAAACTATCTTGTTTTTCCCAATTATTATATAATTCCTATAACCATTTTATCTCTTGTTCTGTATTGAGTATTCTTAGGCTTCCATATACTATCCTACTGGATCTGGGCTTACTATGGACTTATTAGTTATATCTGTTTTATTGGTTTAGTGATTGGATAATGTTAATAATAAATAATAAAAAATTACTGTAGTCTTCCCTCAAATAGACTTAGTATAAAACAACACTTGGTTACATTTCCATTTTCTCCCTTTCATCTTCTGTGTTAATACTGTATATATTTATATATTTATTTAAATATATATGATTGTACTATTTATAGCATTAACATATTATAAATACAAAAATATTTCAATTTAAATTAAACGCTAATAAAGCTGAGTCTGGAGTTCAAGGTCACAAAGTCGGAATTGAAAGAGCTATGCTTGGAGTATCACGCTTCACGCAAGTGAGAGAAAGAATCCAGAGTTCCGAACTCTGTCAATGGTGAAGAATCAGGGATGTTGTCTCTTTTGCCAAGGCATCGAAAATCAGATGGGCTGGACACGTAATGAGATTTGGAGATGACTGCTCGACTAGAGCCGTTACCGACTGGATTCCACGGGACGTCAAAAGATCACATGGACACCCACCTATGCGATGGTCAGACTTCTTTGTCAAGACCCTGAACGATCGGTTTGAGGCTCTTTGTGTTCCTAGAGCGAGCAGATGCCACTGGGCTACACTAGCACATGACAGGGATGAATGGAGACATTACTGGCACCTGCTTGAGCAAATTGATGAGTAACAGGATGTCAAGTGATCAAGTGATCTAATAAAGTTATATAAAATGTGACATAATTTACGTGTACCCATTTCATGTTTGCTATTTTTGACTTGCTCACTTCATTGAGTACATTTATCTTTTATTTTGTTTTAGTTTTTGTAGTGACAGGGCTGGTTCAACCCCAAACCTTACACATGCAAGAACCATATCTATCACTGAGCTACATCCCTAGACTATAAGTAGAATTATATTTCCTAAAGTAAGGGGTTTTTTTCCATCTAAGAGGACATATAGTGGGTCAGAGAAACAGCACAGAGGGTAGGGCCCTTACCTGTCACACAGTTGACTCAGATTTGATATTTGGCATATCGGATGGTCGCCTGAGCCCACAAGGAAGGATGCCTGAGTACAGAGCCAGGAGTAAACCCTGAGCATCTCAGGATGTGGCCTCTAAATAAATAAATAAATAAATAACACATCTCCAATGTTCCAAGTAATGACATTTTTTACTTTATTCTCTTAGTTTTAAAATATGTTTGCATAAAATAGTTAAAATTGAAATAATAAACTTTAAAAATATTATACTCAAAACCAAAAATGAAAGAATATTTTCCCAAATATATTCCCGTTTCACCCATCCCTTGGAATTGCAAACTTAATAAACATTATACAATAAAACATGCAACATAGGACATGCTATAAAGAAAATTCTGGTTCATAACAGTATGGAGGTCACAGTGAAATACAAATCTTTATCAGATAAATGCACTCTGTTGACAGAGCCAATAATATTCAGAGACTTAATTAAGACCAGCTCTAATTATACAACTTGAGAAAACAGTTTAGCTTCATTACAACATATCAAGATGATTAAACTAGTTATGATATTGCTATCCTGAAATTAAACCAGAGTTGTCCAAATTGCATTAGCTAGCTGTGTAAGCTTGTTCCTCAATAAGTCTTTGTGGTACATGTTTCTTTGCAGACACCCTTCATATCAAAGTAGGATCAAATAGAGAGCTTAGACACTTACCATGCAGGAATGTGTGATGTCCATTTGGCCCACTTTCTAACAACCTAAGCACTTCAGGGAAAATTCCAAGTCAGCTTATGATCACCACCTGCCAGGAATCCAACCCAGCTGTGAAAGAGCCACAGAGACTGGCGAAGAGCCACCAAAATATAGAGAAAAATGGGTATTTTCTTTACTATCTGGAAACTGTTGATAAAAATAAAATATTTGGAATTATTGAAAATGAACATATTAAAATCATATTGATAACTATATTAAAATGCTAGAAAGCTACATGTATGACTCATGCTAGTTTTAATTAAGTTACAAGGCAGTACTTTCAGAAATACATAGTTTACTTGATGGTATTAGCAAATAAAATGGAAATTTATGCAGTAATTTATTTAATAGAATCTTTTCTAAGGACAGCAATAGACATGGCAGGTAAAAGTTATCAGAAGCATTTTCTATACACTCAAAAGAGTCTTGGAATTATATCAAAGGGAATTATAATAGTTCCCAAATGATAACTTTGTAAAGCTAAAATTAATATAGTAGGTAAAATATTCTGAATAATTCAGAAAATATTCATTTCCTTTCATTTGCATGTATAATTCATATCATGTTCTGTATGGCAGTTCTATAGATATCCTATTTAAGAGCTCATGTGTCTGTAAGAGTTGACTTATGCATGTACATGTTTTTGCCACCACAATTACTTTTTACATACCAATGACAGTGCTTAGACTCTTCTAGTATGTACTCTGAACCGTGCATCGAATTGTATTGTTAAATAGAGCTACAGTACTGGCCACCTGAAATACCATGGGCAGAATTTACTAATGTATATGGACAAAAGTATCTACAATTTTTAAGGAGAAAATGAAATTTTGACTTGTTAATCATATTTTTTAGTTGAATAAATGCAAGAAACCATCTTAGAGGCCCAGTTTTAGGCACAATTTGTATATGGGCTATTGAATGTTTTCTGGTATGCACTTTTTCTATTTAAGGCTGATAAGTTTGAAATTTAAATAAATTACACTCCATAAAAAAATCACATCATTTCAAACTCAGGATAATTTGTCAATTTCTCTTCTCTATTCAATGATGTCATTATCCTGAGCTAAAGCTAAAATTTCACTTACTATCTTTTTAGAATGTTCTCAGTTTATATGATATAATGCATAATTTAAATGCATGAAGGTATATTAGCCTTCTTGAAAGCTTCTAAAGTTGGATATACAAATATCGAGACATCCTTACACCATTTGCTTTTAGTATATCAACACATCTAAATTGAAGTAGGAAATTTTGCTAAGTAGTCACCCTTCTATCTATTTTAATGATACTGCAACATAATTTTCAAGTATGGAAAGATGTTCTTTATTTCATAAAGTGTCTTTCTAGTATAAAAATTGCTTTTAAGAAAGTATAGATATTTTTCTCTATAGTTTTTTTCAAAAAAAAAGTCACCATAAGAGAGCTGGAGACACACTATGGCAAAAGAGTACTCTTGACTTGCATGTCACCAGCTCACGTTTGATCTCTGGGCCCTCCATATGGTTCCCTCTGTACTTCCAGGATATATCCCTGAGGACAGAGCCTGGAGGAAGCCCTGAGAAGTTAAGTCCAAAGCAAAAAAAGAAAAGACAAAAAAAAAAAAAAAAGAAAAGTCACTGTAATAGCTTCAGTTCATTACCTTGCTTTATAATTTCTGAAAAGATTATCTCCGGAATGTGTAAGTTGCATAGATCTTAAGTGATTTTAATTCTCACAGCAATCTACACTTATATAAATATGACAGAATCTTTTAATGATGAAATAACATCACAAGTACCAAGTAAGGAACATCACTGTAACTATCCTTGAGGCAGATAATCAAGAGTTATGAAGAAAAGAATGACCTCTGGAAGATAAAAGCTTGTTTCAAAGAGGACCATGGGAAATTCCACGTTGTTTAGCATTAAGCAAATGTGGGTTTTTCTAGAAACTGAAATGAATTTTACCCAGAACCCATCCATATTTCAATGTTGCATTATAACTTTTACAGTATCTAGCTTTCACATGTCATTTAACAAGGAATTGTTAATTATCTACCATTTCAATTATTTTTGGTTGACATTGTATTCTTCTGAAAGCAAAGACTGCAGAGTCAAACTGTCAGCTCCAAAGAACATTTTGTGTAAGAATCTGTACACTATTTGGCATTAATTTTCCCTTCTGCAGGCTCATCAAAATGGCCAATGTCACCAAAAAAAGCAGATTTGCCAGGTGCAGCTGTTCTTCATAGCAACACATACGATTTCGGAATACTAATGTCCTCTAAACATTTTGGGTAGGATGACATAATCCCAAGAATATATTTTCCCCAACAGTAATGTGATCTAGTGGCTTAGGTCTTTTAAGGAACATTTAGAATGCCATTAAGAGCAAAATGTCAGTAGGTGCTTTTCATACTTTTCTGAGATATTATTATTATTAACCCACTCAGATTCCAGTAAGCAAAACACCACATGCAATGCACTATGTGTTTGAGCAAACTCCTGTCACTTTATCATCAAGGCCAGTAGACAAGAATAATAGTATTATTTACATCAAGAAAAAATTCTTAATTTGTTGCTGCAATAGAGCTCACAGAAGATACTTTGTTATCAACAAAAGATTTACTCTCAGCACACACAATGGCCTCTTACTATCTGTATTGCAAACCATAATATCCATTAGTAGAGAGAGAGCAAGAGGGAAATTGTCCAACATACAGGCAGGGGAAGGGGTGGAACCGGTTGAGGGAGGACGAGGGATACTGAGGACATTGGTGGTGGAAAATGTACACTGGTAGAGAGATGGGTGTTCAATCATTGTATGACTGAAACTCAAACAAGAAAGCTTTGTAACTATAGCTCACAGTTATTCCATTAAAATTGTCCCCTGCCTTATGTAATCTCTTCAATGACCAAGATCCAGAGACTATAAAATAAAGTTCCCAGAAGACAGCATTGCAGAATCTCCTGACCCCGTTCCAGGTTGTCTTCACTGGGGCACATTGTAGCAGGGTGGTTGAGTTTCCCTCCCTGCGCCAAGCAGAACTCAGGCAGCCGAAAACCTCCAGAACCCAGCCACAGTCATACTCAAGGCCACTCTCTGCATGCTCCAAAGAGCTTCACCCATGAGGGAGCCAATAGAGGAACCCAGGTATGCACAACCTGTGGCTGAGATTTCCAAGCCTGCTCAGATTGGGACTGGGCCTCCTCCACCCAGCTCCCCAGTTTTCCAGTAGCTTGGCAGCCACATCCACAAACTATCGCCAGTGCCATGTAATCTCATCAACAAATTGCCAAGCTCCAGAAACTATAAAATAAAACTCCCAGAATAGAGCAATGCAGTATTTCCTGCAACATCTTATACTCTAGCCCACTGCTAACTAAAGTAGCACACATTTCTTTGGTTTTAACATACTTGCTTGTATTCTCTTATACATGGGCTTATTTTGCTCCAGAAGGAAATAAAACAAACTTCATACACTTTCCTCTTATTGTGGTGGGAAGATGCTCGCTGGTGGGGTAGGTGTTTCAATATTATCTGAAATGAACTATTGTGTGAACTACTTTATGAAAATAAAAAGTATAAAAATCACAGAGAGAGAAAGAGAGAGAGAGAGAGAGAGAGAGAGAGAGAGAGAGAGAGAGAGAGAGAGAGAGAAAGAGATATTTAACATAAGGCCAGTTGCCTGCTGATAAAATCTGTGAAAGACTGCTTGACCTTGGGACTGGAGCAATAGTACAGCAGCTAGGGCATTTGCCTTGCCCTAGCTGGCTGACCCCAGCATCCCATATGGTCCCCCAGCACCACCGGGAGTAATTCCTGAGAGCAGAGCCAGGAAAAACTCCTGAGTATCACTGGCTGTGATCTAAAAACCAAAAAAAAAAAAAAAAGACTGCTAAACCTTGACCTTCCTTACTATAAGCAGGGTGGGTGAGTCCCTCCACCCATCTCAAAAGAGCCCTGGAAGCTCAAAACCTCCAGAACTTAATTGCTGCCATACTCACGGCTGAACTGCACAGTTTCAGTCAAGCCTCATCCATGAGTGAATCTGCTGAAAAACCCAGGTATGTGGGACATGTGACTGAAATTTCAAACTTGCACAGAGTTAGGAATGGGTGACCTACCCCCATCTCTCTATGGTTTTGGTGGCTTGGCAGTCACACTCAGGAACTACCTCTGGTGCCATATAAGCTCATTAATGGCCATGATCCTGAGATTCACAAATAAGTCTTGGAAGAAGAAGAGAGCAGCATGCTGCTGAGATTCCACCAGACCCCAAAGTACCATCCAGTTAAAACTTTAATTCTAGATGTTACAACCCCTTTTAAAATTTTAGAACTCCTGGATCAGCAAATGCTGTCATACAACATCTCATACTCTTTACAAAGGCTTAATGGTTCCTGGGTGATACAACAGTGTTCACACTTTCCTCTGAGGAAGCTTTTCTGGATAATCTTTAGTGGATTATTTATAAAAAGCAACACAAAATAAACTATTTAGGTTCTGCTTTCAGAGCAGGCTTAAGGAATCGGGGTGAAAAAACTGAAAATATGGTGGTGGGAAGGTGTAATAGTGGTAGGGTTGGTGTTGGATTATTGAATGTAATCAATTAATGTGAACAACTTTATAAAAATAAAATGATTTTTTTAAAAAAGTACTTTTCCTCCTATCCCTTTCAATGAATGAATGCCATTACATACAATATCAATTGAAAACTTTAAAATCTTTTCCCACATATTGTCAATGCGTTAGGGTTCACCATTAGCCATAAATTTCTCAAGCAAAGTGTTGGCATTTAAATCACCCAGAGGGTAATGAGTTTGATGAACTGATAAGGTACACTTTAGTAAAGATTGGGGTTTGCAAACACTCTCTAGAAAAGTTGGTTATAACTAAATACATTGCACATTGCTTTTAGAAAGTTATAACCTGGATACAATTGGTCAACCAAAGTCTTTATTATTTTTTAATTTATTTTGGGCCATACCCAGTAGTGTTCCGGGACACCTGGCTTTGTGCTGGGGGGGGGGGGGCACCACAAGGTTGCAGGGATCAAAACCAGATGGCCAATGTGTTATGCATGCACTCACCCTGTTGAAATATCTCTGCATCCCAGTCACTCTGTTTTGATAGGGAGTGGAGAAAGTGGAGTATGGAATAAATGGTCTTCTGAGAACATCACTGGTTATGGTAAGTGGAAAATGATACAGGCAGGCAACTTGTTACACACACATTCCACAAAAGCAGGAATTCAAAGTCAAATATTTCTCACCAGAATTGCCACTTGAACTTTGAACTGTGTTATCAGGAAAATATACAACATACTGGAACTTCGCACAGAAAACTGCTCTAACAATCTGCTCTAAGAGTAGAATTTGAAAGGGAGTCACTTCTGCGGATCGATCCATCAGACATCACTGAGGTGTCGCATACAGATTACTCAGCCACCAGCAATAGACTAGTCTGCTTAGCAGCAAAGAATCCATAGCCCATCTCTGGGACAGCATAAATAGGTGTCACACATCTGCCATCACTGTGGCCAGCACTCTTTTCAGCAGAAGCTCACAAATAATGCATCAGAAAATTAAGCTACAATTAAAATAATCCTTGGAAAATTTTTCAAATGCTGTTAAGTAACATCTTTATGTGTTTTGCAACTGGCAACATTTCCATCAGAGGCAGAATAAGATCAATATAAGGTAGATTAATTACAACTGATAGGACATTCTCTCCTTCTTTAGGCTTCACAGAATGTTTATCCAGGTATTATTTTATTAAAATCATTTAGAGAACTGAACATTGTCACATTCTCCAGTCAATGGAGTATGCATATGCAAAGTAAATGCACACAGTCAAGATTCCCAGCTGCATCCGCGTGTTGAAATTACCTGGCCTTCTCACCTTAGCCAAGTATCATGATGCTTCAGTGTCTTCCAAGAATCCAAACTGGATTAAACTGCTTTTTGCTTCCCATTTTCTGCTCTTGACCTCTATCCATGCCACTTACTAAGCTCCAGAGTTTAGTCTGCCTTTGAGGGAAGGACAACATTCAGAGATTCAACGTCAGTGGATGGGTTTTGGGAGACCAATGGGGAACAGCTGCATTACGTTATTTCTTTATGGTGAGCTCATAAAGGATAGATTGTTCACAGGGTGAAATGAAGTGTGAAAACACTTCTGAATCTTTGAAACCCTGCCACAGATGACAGCAAAACAACTATGCCAATAAGATTTTGAGGCATATAGCAATCTATTCCACTGTGCCCCACTGTTTGTAAAAACAGAACACAATTATAGCAGCTAAATAACATTGATTTAGCATGTATTAAACACACTGTGTACCAAGTTATGTGCTAGACTTTAGAGATTGAAATTACATAAAGCTTGATCTTTTCTTTCAGGCACAAACATTTTATAAGTAGAGAAAAAAAATAACAAGTACACTATTGTGCTAACTGCTAAAATAAAATCATACAGCTTCACAGAAACACCGAAGACAAACCCAAATCTGTTCATCTTTCCTAATAATAAAACAAAAAGGGAACACTTTTCCACATCTTGATACGACTAAAAAATAAAGAGTAATGATTGCACAGTGGGGGCTGGAGCGATAGCACAGCGGGTAGGCGTTTGCCTTGCACGCAGCCAACATGGCTGCCCCGAGTTCAATTCCTCCGCCCCTCTCGGAGAGCCCGGCAAGCTACCGAGAGTATCTCGCCCTCATGGCAGAGCGTGGCAAGCTAGCCGTGATGTATTCAATATGCCAAACACAGTAACAAGTCTCATGATAGAGACATTACTAGGCTCGCTCAAGCTAATCGATGAACAATGGAAGGACTGTGACCGTGATTGCACAGTGGGTAGGGTGTTTGCCTTGCATGTGTCCGACCTGAGTTCATTCCTCTGTCCCTCTCGGAAAGCCTGGTAAGCTACCTGTAGCATATTCGAAATGCCAAAAACAGTAACAACAAGTCTCACAATGGAGGCGTTACTAGTCCCTGCTCGAGCAAATCAATGAACATTGGGATGACAGTACTACAGTTCTATAGACATTTATAGATGATTTTGGTTCAAGCACAATACTAAACAGATACTAAACATTTGAGGATTATCTAAAAGAACATACACAAAAACGTTTGTGTGAGGCTCTGCTTTTATCTCTACTTTACAATGTAAATATTTTGAAAAACCATAGAGATTTAAAATATACTAGTATTTCCAATTTCTATATAACTATTTTCCTTTTAAAATTATGTTATTTTAGAAAGTAGACTATAGACTGAACATGTTTGCCACTCAATGCCTCTTTTGCAGACCACAACACCCAAAAGGAGAGAGAGAACACAAGGGATTGCCCTGGCACAGAGGAAGGGTGGGATGGGGGTATGGTGGTGGGGAGAATATTATCCATGGTGGTGGAAAATGGGCACTGGTGGAGGGATGGGTATTTGATCATTGTATAATCGAAACCCAAACACAAAAAATTGTAAATCTACAACTGTACCTCATGGTGTTTCACTAATATAATAAAAAAATCATATTATTTTAATAATCTTAAATAATGCTCTTTTTTTACTTTCATTTTGATACTTGTGAAAATCCCACCACCCCAGTAAGCACCAAGGTTTCTGATAACTAACCCATACTCAAAAATAAAATCTTTAGCTCATTCTTCCCATTCATTTTCCTTTCCCTCTGGTAACACCTTACTTTTCACTGAGTCTAGTAGTTACTTTTGTCATTTCTTTGCCAGGTCAGTGTATTTGCTTTAGATATTTGTATTCTATCCATGAGTAAAACCATATAATAATTCTATTTTAATTCTTTCCTTACTTCACTTAATATAATCAGCATAAGTTGCATCCATTCTGTCCCAAAAGGCAGGTTTTCACCTTTTCTAGTCAAAGCAGTATTCCACTGAGTATATAAACCACAGTTCCATCAGGTCATATATTAGTGGGCATTTCAGTTGATTCCATGTTCTAAGAGTTTTTTTTAACTTTCATTTCTACAACTATTATTCAGGCCATACCTAACAGTGCTCAGAATTGCACTTGAAATTGAACCTAGAACCACGAGACGTGTGTTCTAGTACTTGACCTCTATATTCACCTTAAGAATTTTTATTTATTTAATTGTTTCATTACAGTTTATGCTCTTAAAAGGCAAACATCCACACATAATACCCAATGAATGCAGCACACATAATAGTTCCCCAATACATGTTTTAAATATAATGACCTCCTGCTAAAATGGTATAAACCAGTGTAATAAATAACTCATACAATCTTATTTTTTTAGATACTGAATAAAGATAAAATAAAAACTAATGAAAAATGCTTTAATTAATATATTCCAATTTACTTTGGACATAGGTGATTTAATATGGACATGACTATATTAAATGGCTTCCCCTCAAGTCTGAGAGTACAGAGAATAAGACACTTGCCTTGCTCATGGAAAATACAGGTTCCATTCCTTGCGATGCATATGGTCCCCGAAGCTTTGCCAAAAGTGACCCCTGTACTCAAAGTCAGAGTAATGTGTGAGCACAGAGGAATGTGCTACAAAAATCACACCTAAAAAGGGTTATCTAACAAAACTGTCAGTTTTCTCCATACTTACATTGTGTTCTTCCTTTACCACATTCCATCTTCATCCTGTGGCTGTGGTCCTGTGTCTATATAATACTGCCAAACTAAAATGCATTTTGTGATGTTTTTTGGTGCACATAGAACCCATCTCCTAATTAGATTTATTTTGGGGCCACAGATACCCTTTGGGGATAACTGCTTTCTTATATTTCCAGTTTCTTTCCTGTACTCATCCTCTTTGATTTTATCATATAAGCAGGATAAGAAGAATCAATGACTTTTAGATACAGAAATCTCTCAAAGTGAGCTGTGCTCTAGAAGGAAGACATCTAGAACCATGAGCTCCAGTTTCAAGCACTCTTATTTGTGTAAGAATGGGAAAAATACCAAGAAGCAGGATTGCTGCCATGATGCTGTTTCACATACTGCTTTCTCTAGGAGAAGAAGGGACAATGAGTGGAATGCTGAGACACTATATGTCACATCGCTCATCCATAGGACCAGTTAGAGTTACAAAAATGAAGGCCATATAAAAAAATTAGAATTAAAGTCAATATTAGCAATAGACACTTTGAATATCATGCTTAATTTCATTGGTTCTCCAGTTTTAACTGTTGGTTTTGTATTTTTTGAACCAACACATTTCTTATTTCTTATAAGCTCTCCCGTCCAGTGAACAGCTAAAATCCACAGGGAAATAGCTCTAGTAATCTGGCAGAGAAATTTTGTGGTTGAAAGCATCAGAGAGAAATTTCAGCCAAGAAAAGAGTATTTAGAACAACTAAATCTCCAAGGAAAGTGAATGACTTGTCCTTGGATATTCTAGAAATATTTCTTCTAGTTTTTAGTATAACTATAAATGTTTATGGAAACATTTCTAAGATAGTACTTTAATACTACCTATTGAGCACTATTCATACAGATTACTTTACCAAATAATTTCTAAACTGAATCGTATGGCTTTTGTTTCTCTTGCCTTTGGAATATCTTATAGAAAATATTGTAACCAGATTTTATTTTTGTCAAATAATAATGGCAATAATCACAGTCTCAGTAGTTGTCTCTTTGTGACTTACTTCATTTTCTCAGTCTTGTCAATTTTTACAACCTTCAATTTAATTACATTTGATGCTATTATTATTATTATTATCATAGATAAAAAGTCTTACTTAAATCAGTTCCTCACTGGGAAAATAAACATAAAGCAATATAAAGTGATAGAGCCAGGATTTGTATTCTGACAACTTAGGGAATCATCTTTCTAAAAGTGTTCTCTCTGGTGGAATTTTCTCTTCAAATATGAGTTTTATGAGATCTAATGACACAAAGGAATAATGTAAGTATAACTTGATTCAGTAAAGGAATCAAGTATACCCTCTTCAACAACTTTGTAATATTTGTCATTTGCTTGAGCGGGCCCAGTAACGTCTCCATTGGAGACTTTGTTGTTACTGTGTTTGGCATATCGAATACGTCACAGGGAGCTTGCCAGGCTCTGCCTTGCGGGTGATAGCACAGTGGTAGGGCGTTTGCCCTGCACGCAGCCAACATGGTCGACCCGAGTTCAATTCCTCCGCCCCTCTCGGAGAGCCCAGCAAGCTACCAAGAGTATCTCGCCCTTTGTCATTTACAGTTCAATAATATGCTCTTTTTTGTTGTTTGCTTGGTTGTGGTTTTGGGGTCACACCTAGAAGTGTTCAGGTTTTACTCCTGGCTCTATGCACTCTTGGAGTGAATTAGGATACCATGTGGGGTGCAAGACATTGATCTGAGACAACCACTGTAGCACTGTAATACTGTCATCTCATTGTTCATTGATTTTCTGGAGCCGGCACCAGTAACGTTTCCATTGTGAGACTTGTTGTTTTTGGCATATCGAATATGCCACGAGGAATTGAAAGAGCTATGCTTGGAATATTACATTTCACTCAAATGAGAGAAAGAATCCAGTCGACAATCAAGAATCAGGGACGCTGTCTCGTTTGCCAAGGTGTCAAAAATCAGATGGGCTGGTCACGTAATGAGATTTAGAGATGACCGCTGGACTAGAGCTGTTACCGACTGGATTCCACGGGATGTCAAAAGACCGCGTAGCTGCCTACCTACCAGATAGTCAGACTTCTTCATCAAGATCATGAACAATCAGTTTGAGGCTCTTTGTGTTCCTAGAACGAACAGATGCCATTGGGCTACACTAGCATGCCACAGGGATGAATGGAGATGTTACTGGCGCCCGCTTGAGCAAATCGACGATTAACAGGAAGTCAAGTGAAGTGAATATGCCACGGGGAGCTTGTCAGGCTTCTCCATGCAGGCGGGATACTCTTGGTAGCTTGCCAGGCTCTACGAGAGGGACGATGAAATCAAACCCGGATTGACTGCATGCAAGGCAAATGCCCTGTTGCTATCGCTCCAGCCCACATAAAGAGACAGCCACAAAAAGACAAATTCCTCATTCGCAGCACTATTTCTCTGGCTCTCAAATAAGGAAAAAAAAATAAGATATTTTATATTTTGGAATGGTGAGAACTAAAAGGTGAAATGAAGAGTCCAGTTCAAGAATATGCCATAGCAGGAATCTCACCTTGTCTCCACGATCACTCTTAATCTACAGGTTTATATGTAACAATCGTGTGTGTGTGTGTGTGTGTGTGTGTGTGTTGGGGTTGTGTGGGGTGCACAAACACTAGTTAAATAACTCACATGCATTGGATGAACAGGAAAAAACAAAAACAATGAAGTGTATAGGAGAATTTAGTAGTATGTAATCGCTTTAGAAACCACGTCCTGAGCTCATAAACCCACTCTCAGATTATTTAAATCTGACCTCACTCAATCCCATATGTGGCACCTAGTGTTAAAATACAGGGATTAAATCAGGACTGGATATGCTCCAAGCATGCACATAAATCTCTGTACTATCTCACTCACCCTAAATTTGCTTATTTTAAAGTATCAGCTTGAGGAGGAGACATCTAATTTAATACAAGAACAAGAGTCCGATGAAATACTCTCCAAAGAAGGGGGCCCATATGGATGGACTGTGTGCGTGTCCACATACTCTCTCTCTCTCTCTCTCTCTCTCTCTCTGTCTTTTATTCCAGCTCATAATTGTATCCTTAAAATTAGCCATAATGTTTGCTGGACACCTCAACTTTTACAGCTGTATCCCTGATGACATTCCTGGGTCTTGCCTCTCATAACCATAGATCTTATGGTTATGAGATCAGATTAGAACAGATGGGAAAAAAAAGCAAAGAGTCAGCAACCACCCCAAGGCACAGAAGACTGGAAAAAGTCTGAGGCCTTAGTCTTAAAGAACCATAAAAGCAAGAACAAATTAATCCCAAGTTAGTAGAAAAAATAATGATGAGTTCATAAATATATTAGCAGAGACTGAAAAAATAATAGAGCAGTACCATAAACTATGATTTGGTTCTTTGAAAAAATAATAAAATTGACAAACTTTTAGCTAAACTCAGGGAAATAAGGAGAGAGTACTCACATAATTAAAATAAGAATTTGAAATGGAAACATTACTATTGATTGTTCAAAAATGCAAACGGTTTCATTTAATGCACAATTAAATGAAAACAAATTGAACAACCTAAAGACATGTATTTTCTTTCCCAGAAATATATAGCCTACCAAGTTTGAATAATCAATAAATATAAAATATTAAGTTGACTGATAATGAAATTGAAAAAGGAAATAAAAATAAAACTTCTAACATAAAATTTCAGTATCAGGCAATGTATTTGTGAATTAAACCAAAAAATCATAAAAGAATTAATACTGTACTCTGGATTCTCTTCAGATTGCTTAAATATATGTGTTTTACTAAAGATTCTAATGAAGAGAAACAATTCTGAGTTTTGAACTAATTTTTTGAGGCCTTGCTTCTGTAAGGCCTTAAAAAACATGCATTGTAAAGATTATCACCATGTTCAAATGGCTTTGCCATACAAAAAATATTCGACATGAAATTCAACAAATACATGAACAGAATAAAAATAAAAATCATGATCACAATAAAGATGCAGAAATAAACAGTTGACAAAATTCATCATCCCTGTCCTATTTTAAAAATTCTCCCAACACATTTTACAGAGGAAATGAAACATAGAAAAGACAACATGTTTGATAAGGCTAATAGTAAAATCCTAAGAATATTCATTCCAAAGTCAGGAAAAAAGAAGTGAAGGATGCATCTAGCTATTGTTATTCAGCACAAAACTGGAAGTACTAACAAGAGCAACTGGGAAAAATTAGGGGGAATCAAAATTGAATACAACATAACAAAATGGAGTTAAGTAGATAGATTCTAGGTACTATGGTGCCATTGATTAGTTATATGACAGTCATTTATAACAGGAATGTTAATTTTTGATTTTAAAGGAAAAATAACACCGAAAAAGTAACACCGAAAAGTAAAGTATAACAATCAACATACCTGTTTGTATTGGTTAGGGCCCTAACAACACTGCACTTTATGTGCCTAAATTTTTGGTTATTTTAATGTGTGTGTAGTCGCTTGACATCCCGTTACTCATCAATTTGCTCGAGCGGGCACCAGTAACATCCCCATTCGTCCCTGTCGTGTGCTAGTGTAGCCCAACGGAGTCTGCTCATTCTAGGAACATGAAGAGCCTCAAACCAATCCTTCAGGGTCTTGACGAAGAAGCCTGGCCATCTCGTAGGTGGGTGGCCACATGGTCTTTTGACGTCCCGTGGAATCCAGTCAGTAATGGCTCTAGTCCAGAGGTCATCTTCAAATCTCATTATGGGTCCAGCCCATCTGATTAATACCTCACCGGCAGACATCCACTACCTGCACTACCTCCAATACCCAGCCACTGCCATGCTCAGGACGCTTTCTGGACTGCTTAATATCCATCTCCCAGGATTGCCACACCATATTTGATAGGGTTCAAATATGGTTTGAACCATGGGAACACCTAGAGGGGAAATTAGAGGCCGCCCCAAAATTCCTATCCCTCTTGGAGAGCCTGGCAAACTACCGAGAGTATCCTGCCTACACGACAGAGCCTGGCAAGCTATCCGTGGCATATTAGATATGCCAAAACTAGGAAATACAATGGGTCTCATTCCCCTGACCCTGAAGGAGCCACCAATATGGCAGCATTGACAAGGATGTGGAAGGAGAGGCTGATAGAATCTCAAGGCCAAACTGGGCTGCCAAAATGAAGTGGGTGTAGTAGCAGAGATTTAACCAGGGTCCTCACACATGTAAAGCAAGTGTGATACCCCTAGATACATCCCTAGACAGACCATTTTATGTGGATTAACTCAACACCATAGAAACCAAGAGTAGCACGTCCTCTATGTAGGTTCCTTTACACAATTCAGATCAGACATTGATACTGAAGCAATCTTATACAGTTTACTACCCCAGCAGTTGGTACAATTATTTTTTCGAATCAGTTGGCTAGTTGAATTTTGAGTGATAAAGATAACTCATGAAACGAGAGTTGAATAATCAAACCACACAGTGATTCTTTGGGAAAATAGTTGGCTACAATGTAAAAATTATTTGTAGCCATAGTTCTCAAATTTCAGGTTTTATCGGTCTATCCTTCTTAAGCAATGAAAGGAACTGACAGAAATATAGCCTAAGCTTTCAAACAAGTATAAAGGTTATTAAAAACATACAATTTATAAGCATTATTATATTAAAAGAAATACATGAAAACACCTTACAGCAGTGAAAGAGGAAGCCTCAGTTTCCATTGCCTGCTTCTGTGAGCAGCTCCATCTTTGCTGTCCCCATTCCACATTTTAAATACATCTGCAAATCCCTGACCTCTTTCTGAGAATGGGAAATGAACAATATTCCAAGATCACAGTCTGCCCCAGACCGTAGGCTCACAGGAAACCAAAGAGAAATGGGCAATATTTAAGCAGATGGTCAAATAACCTAAAAGGCCTTAATGTAAAGGCCTGATGCCAACCCACTCTAAAATTCTTGCCTCCTCTGTAACATTCTTGTCATTTGACTAGTAACACAAAGGCCCAGGTTCCTAACCCTCCCCTTCCACCCCTGACAAAGCAAACCCTACTTAATCCTGTACTAATTTCTTCGCCACATAAGGAATTTCCATTATTTCTCTTCTACTTTCCAAGAAGATTTTATTTTCTCTAACTCTGAATCTGAGAATCTTTATTACTCAACATTTTCATTCTTGAAAATATTGAAGAATCTGGAAAGCGTGGATGAACAGAGACCCACCATCACAACTCCTGCATCAGTAAGGAAGATGCAATTTCAGGGTAAAAAGCAAAATTGTTATAGTAATAAATTTGTCATTATGAATAAAACACTAAATTTTTTCCTCTAAATTTTTTTTCTAATTTCATGTCCAAAAATGACACATTTTTGGTGCTTAGATGTAAAAGATGTAAAAGACAAAGAGGAAAAGTTGAATGCCTGGAAATTAAAGTGTTTCTCTACTGCGTCTTTGTCTCATCTCATCCATGAACACTCATCTTTTATAAATCACCTTAGAGTTGTTAATTTAACTCCTTAGCTCATCTGAAACTCATATCTCTGAGGAGAGCTGGGAATTAGAAAGGATTTCTTCATCTCTAAAGGCCTACTATTACCTAGAAATACCTAGGGTGAGTAGTACTTAATTTATCCCTAATTAGATATATATTTAACACATATTTATGTATATATTAGATAGTGTGACTTCTGTAACTTGGATATTAGAAATGATATTTAATAATAAAATTAAATGAGAATTTAGTAATCACTATGATTAATCAGAAACTTCTCTCATTTTATTCAAAATATATAAAAATAATTTTAAAACAATGTATATTAAAATCTGGGTGATATAATACTTTCTAAGGAGAATTAAAGCTGATAGTAAATACTTTTTGAAAATGTTCTTCCTTTACTAATGAAAGTCCTTAAGTATCCTGAGATACATACATAAAAAATAAGAAGTTAAGGACAGTGACTATATCTTATGTTTGGTTATATCCTTAAAAATTATTTTTTACTATTATTTAAAGACTGTATAATTTCTTTACATCACTTTTCCAAATTGAATTAAGGGGTCTGGAAAACTGCATAGCTGTCAAAGTACTTATCTTCCATGTGGCTGACGTGAGATTGATCTCTGTCACTACATTTGGTCTGTGAGCAATGCCAGAATGATCTCTAAGAAGAGACACGAGTACACCTGAGTATGCCTAAATATATATGAGCACAATCAGGTATGGCCCCCCAAAATAATAACAATGAATTGATTTAAGTTTACTATTTTTCAATACTACATTTCAGGTGATTTGATGATGGAAACTTTTACTTTCTCAAAATAAAGCTGCTTTCTAGAGGAGAAAGTGCAATACAGTGAGGAGGGTGTTTGACCATCTGTAGTTTATAAATAAAAGATATTAATAAAATACAATTATCTGAAAGAGAAGTTTAACATAAGAAACGATGGAGTCAATACTGAGATGCAATATATGCTACTTGGGGGTCACTCCCTGCCATAAACAGGAGACCATGGCATGCTGGGAATGGAACCCAGGCTGGCAGCATTCAAAGCCTGCACACAGCCCTGTGAACGTCCTCCCAGCCCTCCTACTCCTGTTCTTTTTTAAATGATAAAAGTCCCTGACAAAATAAGATTGGGAGGAACCGTCCTGAAGATAGTAAAGGCTATCTATTGCAAGCCCACAGCCAACATTATTTTTTTTTAAATTTTTGATTTTTTTGATTTTTTAAAAAAATTTTTATTAGTGAAACACCATGATGTACAGTTATAGACTTATAATTTTTTGTGCTTGGGTTTCAGTTATACAATGATCAAGTACCCATTCCTCCACCAGTGCCCATCCTCCACCACCACGGGTCCCAGCATCCCTCCCACCCCCCATAGCCCCTGTTCCACCCTGCCTCTGTGGCAGGGCAATCCCCCTTGCACTCTCTCTCTCTCTCTCTCTTCTTTTGGGTACTGTGTTTTGCAAGAGAGGCACTGAGTGACAATCATGTTTGGTCTATAGACTACTTTTAGCATGCTTCACCCACCCTGGGAGGGTCCTCACAACACCCTTTATTTGGTGCTATTTTATCTATCTGAGCTTCCCTTTCACCTAGCACGTGTGGCGTGGCTGGCCTTCAATTCAGGAGCAAAATTCCTGGTACTAATCTCAGCCATTCCTGGATGTTAGTCTCCCATTTTGTTGCTTTATGTTGGGTCAGGAACGAAGTCAAGGACAAAATCAAAAGATACCTGGAAACAAATGAGAATAAAACACAAACTACCAGAACTTATGGGATGCAGCGAAAACTGTATTAAGGGGAAAATTTATAGCTCTGCAAGAATATCTTAGATCTGTAGAAACGATGCACATAAACAACTTGACCTCACAGCTCAAGACCTTAGAAAAGGATCAACAGAAAGAGCCTAAACCAGGCAGAAGGAGGACAACATTATTCTTAATGGTGAATATCTGAAAGCATTGGTACCAAGATTGGGTACAAAGCAAAGATGTCCTCTGCCCCCTATCTTGTTCAACATTGTATTATAAATCCTAGCATCAATACATAGGCAAGAAAAGGAAACCAAAGAGATCAAAAATGGAAAAGATGAAGTCAAATTAACTTTATTTGCAGATGGCATAATATTATACATAGAATTACTGCATACTCCATAAATAAAAACTTCTAGAAACAGTAAGCCCATATGGCGAACTGGCCAGCTACAAACTCAATAAACAAAAATCTGTCACATTCTTATATATAAATAATGAATCAGAACAGAAAGAGATCAAAGGATCTATCCCATTCAAAATAGTGATTAAGAATATCACTGTAGCACAGTCCTCCCGTTGTTCATTGATTTTGCTTGAGCGGGCCCAGTAACGTCTCCACTGTGAGACTTCTTGTTATGGAATATGTCACGGGGAGCTTGCCAGGCTTTGCCATGCAGGCAAGATACTTCCGGTAGCTTGCCCACTTCTCTGAGAGGGGCAGAGGGGTGGAGGAATCGAACTCCGGTTGGCCATGTCGGCTGTGTGCAAGGCAAACGCCCTATCGCTGTGCTATCATTCTAGCCCAAGAATATCAACTATCTAGAAATAAACATAAAAGAGATGCAGATTTATACCACTTTAAAACACTTAATATTTGATGCAATCCCTATCCAAATTCAGACAATATTCTTAAAGTACTTAGAAGTAGCTATTATAAAGATTTTATGGAATCATAAAAGGCCCCATATAGCCAAAACCACATGGAAAAATAAGAAACTGGGGGTATCACATTACCTAAGTTGAAGCTATAATATAATACAATAGTGATCAAAACAGTATGGTACTGAAATAAGGACAGTCTCTGACCAAAGGAAGAGAATAGAATATTCAAGAATAACCCCCACAATATGGTCAGCTAATTTTTGGCAGAAATGTTGAGAGCAAAAAATCCAGCTATGATAGGTTCTTCAACAAAAAGCGCAGGCAAAGTTGGATAACCTCATGAAAAAAATTAAAATTGAGGGGCTGGAGCGATAGCAGAGCAGGTAAGGTGTTTGCCTTACACATGGCTGACCCAGGTTCGATTCCCAGCATCCAATATAGTCCCCTGAGCTACTGCCAGGAGTAATTCCCGAGTTCAAAGCCAGGAGTAACCCCTGTGCATCACCAGGTGTGAGCCAAAAAGTAAAAAAAAAAAAAAATTAAAACTGAATCTATATCTCACACCTTACATAAAAGTCAATTCAAAGTGGATCAAAGAACTTGATAGTAAACCAGAATCTATAAAATATATCAAGGGAAATATAGGCAGAATTCTCCAAGACCTGGACCTCAAAAGTGTCTTTAATGATACAAACTCACGGGCAAAGGTGGCAGAATAAAACATAAACAAATAGGAATACAACAAATTAAATAGCTTTGGCATGGCAAAAGAAAATGGGGTAACAAGAAAAGACAGTTAGCTGAATGGGAAAAATTCCTCAGAAAATGAGTTAATAAGTAGAATATATAAAGTACTTACAAATATTAGCAAAAAATAAAATAAAAAAGAAAGAAAAACATAAAAAAATGGGGAAAGGAAATGAACAGGGACTCCTATGACGAAGATCAACAGATGGCCACCAGGCACATGATAAAATGATCACTATCATAATTATGAGGAACATCCAAAGCAAGATGACAATGAGATGCCATCTCACACCACTGGGAATGGCACTGTAGCACTGTAGCACCGTCTTCTGTTGTTCATCTATATGCTCGAGTGGGCCCAGTAACGTCTCCATTGTGAGATTTGTGGTTACTGTGTTTGGCATATTGAATACGTCATGGGTAGTTTGCCAGGCTTTGCCATGCAGGCAAGATACTCTCGGTAGCTTGCTGGGCTCTCCAAGAGGGGTGGAGGAATCAAACCTGGGCAGCACATATCAAAAATAAGTAGGGTAATCTGTGTTGGCAGGATGTGGTATAAAAGGAACTGTTATCCACTACTGGGGGAAATAGTGTCTGGTCCAACCCCTGTGGGATACAGTATGGAGAGTTCTCAGTAAACTTAAAATTGAATTACCCTTTGACTCAGCAATTTCACTTTTGGATATCTATCCCCAAGAAATAAAGACATTCATTCAAAAGGACATATCATACTATCACACTACTATTCACTGCAGCACAGAACAATGTTAATGTTTGGAATCAACCTAGTTGTTCAACAAAAGATCAGTTATTATGAGGATTTGATATATATGTATATATATACACAAATATGTATATGTAGTATATTTGTGTGTACACACCCACAATGGAATACTATACAGCTATAAGGAATAATGAAATCATGCAATTTGCTGCATCATGTATAGAACAGGAAGATATTATGTTCAATGAAGTAAGCCAGAAGAAGGACAATGCAGGATGATATCACTTATATGTGGTATGTAGCGCAACTGGATGAGAAAATGTAATGGTATAAAGGGAGGATGACTAGATTATCCTTATCCCCGAATATAAGGCGGAGAGTGAAAAAAAATGAGCGAAACGGCAGGAGATAAGATATGAGAAGCAACAAGGTGAGGGATCAGAGTACATTGGTGGTGTCAAGGGATGGCAGAGCTAAATATTCAAATCATAGAGACAACAACACTGAAATTATGAGATAAAAATTTTAACAATCAAATTGAAAAGGTGTCTGTCAAGATAGGCTGAGGCTGGGGTAGGAGTGGGTTAGGAGAGGGAATCTGGGAACACTGTTGGAGGGAAGTTGGTACTGGTGATGAAACTTAGCATGTCAAACACTCAACTAGTCAAAAACTTTGTAATTCATTGTGTTTAAATATAAAAAAAATGAAAAAGTGTTGTGCATGGTAAATGTTAGTAGATAGTGAGAAGTCAATCAAAATAAACAGGGTCCCCTGGTCATTTAGCATTAACAAAAATTATTGCTAAATTGACAAATTTCTTTAAAACATACATTATGACTCAGAAGTGGAAAGTTTTTCTTGATAAAATTAAATACAACATTTTTTTTTAGTTTTTTTAAAAAAACTTATTTTGTCAAAGAGGAAGGCAATAGCCAATTGTAAACCTACTTATTATTCTTCAACTCCAATTTTTTCTTTAAATTTAGAGAAAATGCTTAATGATTTACTATTTTAAACAATCCCCCATTTCCCCTTTAAATGTTTACCATCTACTCGTGCTGAATCCTTCCAAGGAGATTACTCCAGGGTATTGTATTATCTCTAGGTCCTCGCTTTGCTCCTTTTACCAAAAAATGCAAAACACAATTCCATCATGAATCTTAAGGGCTCCAATCGTCAAAAATAGAAAAATATTATCTTTGGAATAGCCCACTGAGTTGAATAAAAAACAGAAAACAAAAACAAAAAAATCCACACAAATACGGTTTGGT
This sequence comes from Sorex fumeus, assembly GCF_029834395.1. Lineage (NCBI taxonomy): Eukaryota > Metazoa > Chordata > Mammalia > Eulipotyphla > Soricidae > Sorex > Sorex fumeus. The sequence continues at coordinate 12,460,641 of NW_026606059.1, read as the reverse complement.
TGGGGCAGGAATCCACTCCTATGTTCCTGGTAATCTGATCCCACTCCATGAATCCTTGTAATTTATCCTCCCTATCCTATCCACATTATTACTTGAACCCAGTGATCCAGCTCCAAGGATTGGGATTTAGTGACCCCTCTCCAATCCAAACTTTTATAACCAGCAAAACCAAAAAAGAGGAGGCAAAATGTTAGATACTGTAATCAAAAAAGGTTTCTGAGGAATGATGAGTTATGTCTGCTATCAGTTTAACAGATGTACATCAATAACTGTCAAATTCCCCAAAACAAGATTCTGAATGGCATTCAGACAAATTTTAAAAACTTATTCTTTATCATAGAGAATAATTGGAAGAAACATCTTATATTTACAGTTCAACTGATACTGCCAACACTTGTTACTTTATAGCATTTACTATAGGTTTTGTGATTGCAAAAAGTTATGTGGTTGAAAAGTTTACTGGTATTGCTACCCACCTAAGACTAAACTAAATCTAAAGCTCCCATCTGCAATTTAATTTGTAAATTAAAGTGTTTTAAACACGAGTCAATTATGAATATTAGTTTAAAGGGGAAGGTGAGACTTAAAAGTATTCCCAACTAGATTACTATACCAATACATTGGAATTCTATATTTTGCTTTCATTTTGTCTTAAAAAAAGAAAGTGGCAATGTTATATCAGTCACACAGAGCACATGCATATTTAGCAGTATTGATATTGTAGTCTATATTGTTGGAATTAAAGACATCCTATACCCACATGTACTCCAACAGCAGGTCACACATTAACAGTCATACAACAATTTTTAAAGATAATTAAACCACATATAACCTTTGAAACTGTACAGCATATATAATTGTAAAGCTGAGCCTATTCAACTTTTTGTCATTGATTCTCAATTACTATTTTAAAAAAAGAATAACCTAGTATTGATATATCTTATATTCTGTTTATAAGCCATAAAGAAAAATCATCTTTCTTAATCTCCCTGATTATCTGGTCTTATCAATTTAATTTTTATTTCACCACAAACTTTAGTCATTGTGACATGCATATAGGGGTAAAATTTATATAGGAAATTAGGTAAGCTTAAAAACTGAGGCACATACTTTGATCTAAAGTGGAGATTAATAACAATTCCAAGAATATTATCTGATCAACAAATTTCACTACTTTGAGGCTGCTGACAAAAAAAATAGCAAATGAACAGGTTAGTGTCAGAGTTCAAGCTATGAAAGAGAAAATAATATCATTAATCAAAGTAAAACTAATCACACTGAAAATGCAGATGCAAATAGAGTTACTAGCATTCTTGACACAACAGAGGGAATGAACAAGGCACATTCTAACATTTCAGCATTAAATTTATTGAGCACTGGGCAGCAATTCATTATGATCAGCTTTATATTAAATTCAAGCTTTCCAGAAAATTCTAAGATTCTGATGGAGATGACAAAGTCAAAATCAGTCTCCATGAATATGCAATCTAAACTTAAAAGAATTTCTGTTTATTATGTTCCTATTATTAGAATGACTAGAGTGATAGCACAGCGAGTAGGGTGTTTGCCTTGCATGCGGCCACCCTGGGTTCGATTCTTCCATCCCTCTTGGAGACCCCAGCAAGCTCCTGAGAGTATCCCACCCACATGGCAGAGCCTGGCAAGCTCCCCGTGGTGTATCCGATATGCCAAAAAACAGTAACAAGTCTCACAATGGAGATGTTACTGGCGCCCAGTTGAGCAAATCAATGAACAACAGAATAACAGTGCTACAACAGTGCTACAGTGCTATTATTAGAAAATCAAGTTTTTACAAACACTATTTAGTCTTCTCAAAGAATTTTCACCCCCCAAAATTAAAAAACTTAAATTAAAAAACTATTTTCAATAATGAAAATAGTTTTTTAATTTAAGAATAATAATGAAATGATGAAAATAGTTTTTTAATTTAAGAAATTTTTTTTTGTGTATTTGTTTGTTTTTTGACCGACAACAATTTGCCTGATTATTCTAAGGGATCACTCCTGCAATGCTTGAGGGACTATATACAGGACTATGTATTCAACCCAGGTCATTTATTTGTGTTCAAGGCAAGTGACTTTTTTGTTTACTATCTTTTTGGACCTAAGTGAAGAAGACAATTGTTAAGTATGTCAATAAACATTAGGAAATAGAACAGCCACTGATATAATTCATGAAGACAGATAATACTAATTACCTTGCAGAGATGTAAAATATTATTTGCTCGAGCGGGCCCAGTAACGTCTCCATTGGAGACTTTGTTGTTACTGTGTCTGGCATATCGAATACTCTCGGTAGCTTGCCGGGCTCTCCGAGAGGGGCGGAGAAATCGAACTCGGGTTGGCCATGTTGGCCGCTTGTAAGGCGAACGCCCTACCGCTGTGCTATCGCTCCAGCCCAAAATATTATTAAAGCAAGTGAATTTATCATGATTAGGTTACTGATTTAAATTAAATATAAAGTTCTATGGATCTTAGTGTCAGTGCATCTTCAAAAGTTTCACATGCTCATAATCTACAGGTATAATTTTATTAAATCAGATAGCAATTTTGAAAAATATTACTGACTTTTACCCTACCCCATGTAATTTGATGGAGACTATAATATTTTTCTGATAGTTTAAGATAAGAAATATCAATAATCAAATAGAAAAGATACATTTAACTTCAAATTTCTTAGGAAAGAAAAACTCAGTAAACAAATTTTAATTTAAAATAATTCTCTGTTGAGAAGTTTATTGTAAAATAAAATTACTAAAAATAAAATGCTAATTTCTTTGAATAAACCACACAGTCATCAAGTCTATAAATTCTAGATGAAATATTAACTACATAAATTGCACATATACCTAATCTATAATTTTTAAATTCATACCAGACCTTGGTGACTGATGTGACATTTCTATTTCAGTGGCTCAAAAAAATAAGACACAGCACAATTAGCAGTATATTTATTTTTTCTTACTCAGGAACCGTTGCCCTTTTTTAATAAAACGCAATTCTCATGCACGTAATGATGTTTACTTATATATTACTGCCTATTTAACTATAACTATTAATAATTTTAGCTTTAATTTTTCCCATTTGTTCATTTCTGGACTACACTCAGTTCAGAGCTGGGACCATACATGATGCTGAGGAGAGAATCAGAGTTGTCTACATGTAGACAAGTTCCTTACCTGCTGTTTTATCTCTTTGACTTCATGTCTTTAATTTTGTTAAATGTAAATTTTCAAATAAATATTAAATCAGATGAATTGCAGTTATTATGGCATAACTGGGGCATTCCATGTTGGTTTTTGTAAAAATACTACACTAAGAATCATTCACAGCATACACACTGCAGTTCTAAAGTAAATATTATGAAAAAACACTTCTAAGGTAAATCTATCAACATGTTATATATAGAAACCAAAATGACTACTGGTAATTTTACATAATTTTTCGGAATTCAAGAAAAACTGCAGGTGTTTTAAATGTATAAACACAGATGCAATTTATTCCTGGTATAAAGTGACCAAAATATGCATTTAATTCGTAGAGGTCTAGTAATCTGAAAAGCAAGATAAATAACCACTGAGTTGAATAATACAATTATTAGAATAACTATTTTAAACACTAGTATGAATTAAAATATGTATAAAAGGAATAAAAATGAAATCAAATGCAAAGCTGATGCTTAAGAAATTAAATTTGTTTCTTTCCATTATATAAAATAGTCTATATTCTAAACAGAGAGCCAAATTATACTAAATATTTCATTTAAAACAATACTTCTAAATTACTTATTGATTTTAAAAAACCTAAACTCAAACTAGAGACTTTTTTTCTAGAATATATTGTTAATTCATCTATTTTGATGTTACTATTTCAAGACAACAAGACTGTTAAGATCATTGGAACGGCAGCCATATTTTCTGGATTTCCTGTATAATTTAAAAGATATTTTTACTTAATCCATTAACTTGAAATAACATTTTTTACTTATCATGAAAAAAAATATTTACAATCATTTAATTGGTTTTATTAATAAATGTTCCAAGGGTATCCAACGCTTGCATAGTTGTCATATTATAAACAATTTAATTGAAATAAAGCTTCTAATATATATTGGCATATATTACAATGAAAGATAATTTTTAAATAAAAATATCAAACCATACTGTTTTAATAGAAGGGCATGTGCGATACATCAGGCTACCTGGTGAGAGTAGCAAAATAGAGTTCAGCTTCAAAACAAACGTCAAAGAGAAAAATCAAATCACAAGACAAATTGAAAACTCAGAACAAACTTTCTCGAGCAAATTATGGACTATTTTGCTTCTCTAATTTCAACTATCTTAAAGTTTTGGTGTAATTGTTGTTTCACTCTACATGCTGTTATAAAGATCATTTTTACTGGTAATTTATTTTTCTGCCTTTCCCCTTGGTGTCTGGTTCATTTAGTAGCAATAATTAAGCTCACGAAGTATCTGGAACACTAGTGAGTCAATTTAATGAATACAAAGATGTCCTTTAGAGAAAAATTAAGAAAGACTCAACTGAAGGAGTCACCATCCAAAATCGTTATGAACACAGATGCCACACCTTCCCGTGCCCTGAGGGAATAATTTGGAGTTTACATTTGGAGAAAATGAGTAGAGACTGAGTTGGCCAAATGTGGAGAAACTGTTTCCATACTTCGGTAAGCACAGTAAGTCTACCTGAGAGCTTCTTAGATCAACCTACACACAAACACACAAACACACCTGGACAAACAAAGCTTCCCCGTCAGAAGAGCATCCAAAGGCCAGCAAACAACAGAAGGGAGTCAGAGAGAAACTCTCCCCTCCAGGCTACAAACTACATTTGTAGGAGATTTCAAGTGTGCAGAACTGGACCCTGGATGTCATTCTGACACTCCAGGTCCACGTGACCGGCTGAAGAGCCAGCTGCGGCAGTCCACCCAAACCCACCCAAGGCACACCTGAGTGGGAAGGAAGACAGTCCCGAAAGGAGCCAAATGAAGAAAAGACTGAGAAAGAAAGACACGCGCTCTAGGAATCTCTGCAGGGGAAGACTCGCTTTATTGCAATCAGGTTTATAGGAGCATACATATTAAGAGAAAAAGGAGGCCAAACCGGAGTGGGCAGGGGGAGATTCCCGCAAAATCTCAAAAACAGGATGTTCTGGGCCAGCAATCACTTCGCTCAATGGTCCCTGACCAGAGCAGCCAGGGGTAGCAGCTGTCTGAGGAGGGAGGGAGGGAGGGAGGATTCCCTGCCAGGAAACCAAGGGGGTCCTGCCAGGGAGAGGCCCCCACCGCCCATCCCTTTGGCCAAGGTTCACCCTCGACCCTGTTATTCTCTCAAGCACTCCTTTCAGTGCCCCATACTTTGGAGTTACAAAAACACCCCAGCGCTCCAATTCTGTTTCTAACCCTGTTAGAATACTTGAATGGGAGACAAGAAATTACAGGGCCTGAATAGGGATCAGAGTATGTGGCAACCTCTGGCCACAGCAGTCCTTGTGGGTGATGCTTTGGACTACTTTTATGATGAACAGACCCAGAAGAAAAATGCCCGATGACTGCTCCACCCAAGTCTAGCAAATTGTTTGGCTATGCTACCTTGCCAGTCCAGAATCTGCTCCGGGACCTTCTGCTACATCATCAGCCTTGACTGAGACCCCAGCCTCCTTTCAAACATAACACCTCACCCAAACAAGCTCCAGACCTTTCTCAGCTTGCATGACTTCAACAACAGACTAAGAGGTAATAAGGAACTTAACCCCTGGCCAAAGCCGAGAGGAATCAGATGTAAGTCACAGCTGCCACCTTAAATTCACACATTCATATCAGAGACCGCCCAAAATTGACTGACAGGAAGGTTTCACCATCTTGAACCTTTGTCACTCAGGTCTGCTCCCCCTCGCTGCTGTAAGTGCTATTAGCAATTCCCCATCCCACTGTGCCAGTCATGATCCAGGCCTTCTCCAACATGGTACACAGATAACTCTGGACATTTGTGACCTCAAAACACTGCTCACCAAAATAGGAGACTAACATCCAAGAGTGGCCGAGATTAGTACTAGGGATTTTGCTCCATGGTTTGGAGGCCAGCCACACATGCTAGGGGAAAAGGGAGCTCAGATAGAGAAGGGAGCACCAAATAAAGGGTGTTGGGAGGATCTTCCCAGGATGGGAGATGCATGCTGAAAGTAGACTATATGTTTGCCACTCAATGCCTCTTTTGCAAACCTCAACACCCAAAAGCAGAGAGAGAACAAAAGGGAATGCCCTGCCACAGAGGCAGGGTGGGATGGGGGGATGGGAGATGAGAGGGATACTGGGACCCATGGTGGTGGAAAATGGGCACTGGTGGATGGATGGGTACTTGATCATTGTATTACTGAAACCCAAGCACAATAATTTGCAAGTCTACAACTGTACCTCATGGTGTTTCACTCATAAAACTTAAAAAATAAAAAAAAAAACCACTGGTCACCAACTAAGCCTTCTAAAATTTGTGCAAATGTGAAAATGGTAACTTATGATCCCCAAAGTGCCACCCAAGAATATTTCAATTTGGCACCATAGATCTGGTTAGGCACTGACAATCACGAGCCAAACCCCAGAGAGAGAGCAAACGAGAACAACGGCAAACAACTGCAAACGCAAAGTTCCAGTCATTCCCAAGGCACACCTACCCTCAAAGCCACAGTTCTTTCCAGGAAGCGACTCTGTATTCACTCCAGTTCATTGAACTTCAATGACTGGGTTTTTTTAGAGTACTGATGACAGTGAACTCTGTCTGGGCTGTCACAAAGACACTCATGAACTCAGTCAGACCCTTTCCTGTTACTCAGAACTGTGATGCCTCTTTTCACTGTCCAAGTGCAATTGATCATAGAACCCTAGGCCAGATTTTTATGTAGTACAGACATAATGAAAAGTCAGGGCAATTCACCTGCAGCAATGAATGAGGACAAAAGCCTGGGAAGAAACCCTTGTATAACAAAGCAATGCAAACAACTAAAGAAAATCTAAAAGTAATAGATGCTCATTAAAATGAGATAAATTGAAGACAATTTTAACGAGGACAGAGAAAAATTATGCAGATAGAATGCAGCCACTATAAAAATTGCATCAGCATTCTTAAAGGAACTAGAATAGTTTCACAAAAGACCATATGTAACCAAAGCAATCATTTTTGCTTTATTTATTAATTTTTTTATTATTTGGTGTAACACCTTGTGGTACTCAGGACTTATTCCTGACTGCACTCAGGTATCACACCTGGCAGGGTTTGGAGAACAACAGGCGGTACTAGGGGGTTAAATCTACATTGAATTTCCACAAAGCAAGCAGGGTCAGTAATTCAACTACCAGAACACATAGACACTAATTCAAAGAGATGCAAGTGGAAACTTACCAGGGCAGGGAGATGAGGAGACCACTGAGACAATAGTGGAGGAAAGCACAACTTGGCTTAGGGTATTGTGCTAGAAAGTTCTATGCATGAAATCTTCCACACCTGTGTCATTGCAGCATAAAAAACACAAACGAGCTCTGAAAACAAACCAAATGCACAAAGACCCAACCCAAGATCCAGTGACAAGAAGGAGTGGAAAATGAGATAGATAAAGAAAAAGGAATGCTTCTTTCTCTCCATGCATATGTATAAATACAGAGTGTAAAACCTATATTAAATATGTAAGTATGTTTACGATCACGATCACGATCATGATCATCCTGTTGTTTGTCGATTGCCTCGAGCAGGCACCAGTAATGCCTCCTTCCTAGCCCTGAGATTTTAAAAGAGCCATTTCAATGCTCTCTCGGGGTTAGGAGAAGGAGACCTATCATTGTTACTGGTATTTGGCATGGAGTACGACACGGGAAGTTTGCCAGACTCTGCCATGTGGGCTGGATACTTTCAGTAGCCTACCAGGTTCTCCAAAGTAAGAACGAGACAGTAAGATGTTGCACGGCTGCAAATGCAGCCGCGTGCTTCTGGGAGCTGGGTTTTATAGTCTCTGGGTCTTGGCCATTGATTGGACCAACCTGGCACTGGTGGCAGCTGGTGGGTGAGACACCTACCTACTGGAAGATGGGGGATCTGAATGGAGAAGACCCAATCCCGATCCAAGCAGGCTTGGAGATCGCAGCCCCGGGACCCACATGCCTGGGTTCCTCTGCCGGTTCCTTCATGCATGAGGCTTGTCTGGACGTATGGAGAGTGGTCACAGGATGGCTGTGGCTGATTCTGGAGGTCTTTGGCTGCTGGGGCTCTGCTGGGGGTGGGGGGGGGGGAAGAGGGAAACTCAACCCGCCCCCCTCCAAGGGGCCCTGGTGAGGACAGCCAGGCGCGGGGGCAGGAGACTTTGCCCCCAGAGTCTCATTAAGGTATGTTTAATATATAACATATATTAAAATATGTAAATATATTTAATACATGAATATTATATAAATGATGAGCATCAATTGATGTAGATGAGCATCAATGGCTAGTGGCCAGTAGACTGTGAAGGCATATTAAAGCTTGAGTAGGGAGCCTGAGGTAGTAACCTAACAAAATTATCATAAGCCAGCATGACCACAGCAAAATTAAGAACAAAAAGTAAAATAAAATGACTAAAACTGTGGATAATAGACCTACAAATCCTTGAGGTCTGGGGTTGGAGAGACAGTACAGTGGGTAAAGTGCTTCCTTCCTCACAGCTGACCTGGGTTCAATCCCAGGCACCTGATGAGGTCTCCAGAAGCTCACCTGGAGTGATCCTGGAGCAGAGAACCAGGAATAAGCTCTGAGCAGAGCTGGATGTGGCTCCCAAACAAGCAAAAAAGAAACAAACAATATTTTATTTTTTAAAAAAGATAAAATGTGTAAAAATTGGAATGAGCATATATAGCTAAATATATGAAAATATTTAAGAAATATATATGAAAATATTTAAGAATTAGTAAGATAAAATTAAAATTGAAGTTACCAAATATTCCTCACTTAATCACTTAATCTAAGATCAGCTGCCAACACTACAAATGGTTCCTTGTGCCCTATCAGGAGAGACCCTTCAGCACAGAACCAAGAATAAGTCCTGACCACCACTGGTTTGCTCCAAGAAAAAACAATCAAATTATAGTGAGTATAAATTAGCTATGATTTTTAAATACCTATCAATTTTGTGCCACATCTTTGATAAAATACTGTTCCTGGGCCAGAGATAATAGTATAGCATTTAGGCGATTGTCTTGCCTGTGACTGACCCATGTTCAATCCCCAACACGACACCTGGTCCCCTGAGCACAACCAGTCCCTGAGCCCTGTCAGCTGTGGCACAATGAACATCATCAATAACAAAATTCTCCTAAAATATATTTTAGATACACCCTTGTAGACATGCACAATAGACTGTATTATGATGTTTATTTTTATTTTGTCTGACATAAAACAGAAATAAGCACATATCTCTCAATAAAATAGCTTCATATAAATGGTATCATAAAATGTACACAGTCATCAATAAATACATGGTTAATCTCAATAAATGTTATGGAGTTTACCTAAGATATGCTTTTAAATTACTAAATAAAATCAAATTTCAGAATATAATATAAACTTTTGTTGCCAAGTACTTTAAAAATACACCAGGGCTATAATGCACAAAACACACACAGGCATCTTAAAGAGTTAAAATATGCTCAGAAGTATATAATAATTGTATAGAGTGATACATAGAGACCACTTTCTTTCATATATAATCATATCACATTTAATGATTTACAATGTTCATGAACTCATATTAATACAGTGAGACAAGCTTTATAACAACTATATAATTGTGAAGTGACTAAAGATAAATTTTACAAGACATCTAAATGAACTTTATGAGGAAATTTTGACAACGACATAAAAGAAAGTGTTAATTAATGAAGATACATGAGATATCCTGGAATAGAAATACTACCAATTGTTATTCACATTTACTTGGTCTATAAATTTAATTTAAACTGTGTCCCAGTGGAAATTGGTGGAACATGTTAAATTTTAAAGCTTCTCTCAATTGATATATAGAAATCATACACATAGAACTAGAAAAAATAAGGAATTTATACTAAGAAAAGGCTTGCCATCCTGTAAATACCATATATAAAATAAAACAATTTGATATTTTATGTTCACTACATTATCACAAACATATATGGAATAACAGAACCTGAATGAACCAGAGATACATTATGATTAATGAACATTATGATACATTATGATTAATGAACCAGAGATACATTATGATTAATCTATGCCTTTATTGAGGGCAATAAATGTAGGTATATGAGACAGACAGATAACTTTCTTTTTTTTTCTTTTTTTTCGTTTTTGGGTCATACCCAGCGTTACTCTGGACTCTGCACTCAGGAATAACTCCTGGTAGTGCTCAGGGGACCATACGGGATGCTGGGGATCAAATGCCCTACCTGCTGTACTATCGCTCCAGTCCCAGGCAGGTAACTTTCAGGAACAAAATTATAAAACACACAGCAACAAATGAAGAATATTTAAAAACTAGTTTAACTAATTATCAAAAATTTATTTAAAGAAACTTGACTTTTTAAAAAAATGCTAAAATATTGATACAATGAAGTTTACAAGAATAAACTTGTAGACATTCTGAAAGACAAATATAATTGTATTTATTTCTTACTTATATAGGTCAAGATCATATAGTAATTACAAGTTGACTCTTACTAATTTAGTTTCTAATCATTCTCTTTGTCATTTCTTAAAATTTTGTTGGAATAAGCAATATAAAGTAAGTATGTTATGTGTCCAAGGGATCAGAGTAGAATTAGGAGAGAAATTAGGGATATTGGTGGAAGGAAGGTCACACTGGTGATGTTGGAACACTAAATGCTTGAAACAGCTGTACAATGATAACTTTGTAAATCATGGTGTTTTAATAAAAATTAATAGAACAAAAAGAAAAAAATTAAAAAATAATAATAATTACTGAAAGACATATTTAATAAAATTATATGGGATATGATGTATAGCATATCTCTCGCCCCCATGCCAGGCTGTCTTCACCGGGTGCCCTAAGATAGGGGTGGGATGAGTTTCCCTCCTCGCCCCAAGGAGAACCCCGGCAGACGAAAACCTCCAGAACCCAGCCACAGCCATGCTTAAGGCCACTCTCCACACAGTCAGATGAACCTCACGTATGAAGGAAACGGGAGAGGAACCCAGGTGTGCGGGATCCGGGGCTGAAATCTCCAAGCCTGCTCGGATCAGGACTGGGCCTCCTCCACCCAGATCCTCCATTTTCCAGAAGCTTGGCAGTAACACCCACAAACTGCCTCCGGCACCATATAATCTTATCAACGGCCAAGATCCAGAGACTCTAAAACAAAACTCCTGGAAGAGAGCAATGCAGTTTCTCCCTCTCAGGGAGCCTGGCAAATTACCTGCGATATATTCAATATGCCAAAAACAGTAACAATAACAGGTCTCATTCCCCTGACCCTAAAAGAGACACCAATATGCCGTTGGGCTAGGCTAGCATGCGACAAGGATGAACGGAGATGTTACTGGCCCCCACTCAAGCAAATCGATGAGCAATGGGACGACAAGTGATACAAGTGATGTTATATAGCCTATAGAATTTAAGGTCTCCAATACTGAATTCACTACATATATATTATATACATATATATATATATATTATGTATAGTATTGTAGCACTGTCCTCCCATTGTTCATCAATTTGCTTGAGTGGGCACCAGTAACAACTCCATTGTGAGACTTGTTACTTGTTTTTGGAATATCAAATCCATCACAGGTAGCTTGCCAGACAATGCAGTGTGGGAGTAATACTCTCAGTAGCTTGCCAGGCTCTCTGAGAGGGATGGAGGAATCGAACCTCAAACCCGGGTTGGATACATGCAAGGTAAATGCCCTACCCACTATGCTATTGTTCCGGCCCATATGTATGTATGTATATATATATACATAAATTTATATATGTATATATATATACATTGATTATCACGGTTATCACAGTCCTCCCATTGTTCATCGATTTGCTCAAGCGGGCCCAGTAACATCTCCATCATGAGACTTTTTGTTACTGTGTTTGGCATATCGAGTATGTCACGGGTAGCTTGCCAGGCTCTGCCTTGCGGGCGAGATACTCTCGGTAGTTTGCCAGGCTCTCCGAGAGGGGCGAAGGAATTGAACTCGAGTCGGCCATGTTGGCTGCGTGCAAGGCAAATGCCCTACCACTGTGCTATCGCTCCAGCCCATATATATACATACATATATTAATTCCTTATAATTTTGGATTTATTAATTCAATTTTGTCTTGTACATATATGCAAATGATATTGACTTGTATGTATTTTAAAAATTTTATCCATGTAATTGAGTTTACTCAAATTTCTCATATTAACTTTGTTAATTTACCTAAAAGAAGGAATTTAATACCACATATTTTTAAATTTTATTTATCTGAATATTTTCCCTCTAACATGTTTTCTTTTCTTTAAATATTTTAACTAGTTTTTTTAAATAACATACTTACAAATGCAGTTCTGAACCAAAACCCACTTTCCCTCAAAGTACAATATTCTGGCTCTCTTATTAAGAAAGTGTCATAAAATAAATCTGTTGTTAGAAGGGTAACCATGAAGAAATACTCATTTACCTAAAAGGCCTCTTTCAATATAGAGAAATGAACTAATTTCTCCTAAGTATTACTAGAGCAGGGAACACAAAATATAAATATGTTTGGGAAACAAAATGGTTTTGGTGTTCTTTGAAATATGGCATGCTGTACCAGTGAGCCTGCAGTGAGAACTCTTGAAGCTTTATTATTTCAAATTAGTCAATTCCAACAAAAACTTAAAAGTCTGCTATTTTGTGATACCGTTTCAGAGAACTGTATTTCTTCTGCTGTACTTCCTCTTGTGTATGTTAGAGCTGGTGAAATGTTTCATCACTGTCATTCACTGCCTATAACATCTGCGATAATTATTCAACTGCTCAATGTGTGATCAAGAAATAAATATTTCAAAATAAAGAAATGATAATTCAGACTTGAAACAGAATGATCAAATCTTCTCCTAAGGCATTTTACAGAGTAGTTTACAAAGTTCAACTTGTATGCTGAAAACAGTGTCTTTTGTCTATTTTACACTACCAAATTTTAGAAAATTACAAGATCAGCTTCTAAGATTCCTTTATTGGTACATAGCTCCCAGTATCTTTAAACTTCTAGAGAACTTTTTGGTTATCTAAATTTGATCTGTGTGACTATAGAATAAAGCAAATGTGAAAGTATATCACTTTTGTAGTGAGTCAAGGATGCTGCACCTCATTTCTGTTGCTCTCACAATGTTTGTGTTACTTCCTTGAACCAATCTGGAGAGAATACAGCTGTCAGATCCAGAGTGCAATAGAGAGGCCCACATGAAGATAAATAAAACCTTCAGTCAACAGTCGTATGAGGGAATCTTTTTATAAGCACATCTGGCAGCCAAGCTATTAGTCTAAGAGCTGAACTTTAATCTCATAAATGATGATCCAAAATCATTCTACTAAATCACTCATCTTAAAGAAATATTCGAAATATAAGAGATTGTGTCTGTCTATGCTGTTTATTTGTTAAGTAGCTTGTTTTGAATCATTAAAGGATAAACTTTCCCATGAATGTTTGAAATTGTTTTGGGTTTCTCCACACCAAAATCCCCCAAATTTGCCATTAGTTTGTAGAAAATACTTGCAACGAGAGGAAGGACAAAATTGTATAAAAATCACCAACATGTGACTGACTTGCCAGGGGCACTGGTGCTCTGATCAGATTTTGTGAGGGTACTTTGAACGGATGGAACACACATTTGTCGGTCTTCAATACACATTTGTCAGTCTTCCTCCTCCTTTTCCCTAAATAATTTTCTGTGCTTTAATGTTTTCTGTTTAGCATTCTCCACTCCAGTGCTTTGAATTCAAATACAAAAGCTAAAATATAGAACCTTGAGATCAAAGAAGCAAGGCTAAAACTTAGAAAAGTGCCATAAAGACTCACAGCAGATTATTGAATAAAACCCTATAGGCCAGAAGGGAGTGATAGCACCAACACACTGACTAAAATAGACACCTAAACAAGGAGACTATGCCGCCAAGATATAACTTGAATTCACAGGAGTGACACAAGATTTTACAGGCAAGCAACAGTTTAAAAGTTCGTGGCTGCTATGCCTGGAACACTGAGAAACCCTACTTGGCAGTAATAAGACACTGAACACATAAAATGTGTTCTTAGGTGGTGAGTAATTATGTACTCTAACTTCTAGAATAAACTCAAAGCCAACTTGTTTTGTTTCGTTCCAATTTTAGTATATGTGCTGCCGAAGTGAGCACAAAGCCAACTTGTTTTGAACTTAACAGGGGATATAGTCTTGGAGGTAAATTTCATGGTAATTTCTAGGTAAACACACTTAGAAGACACTAAATAAGAAAAATAAATTATTTCTGACTATTACATAAAAGATTCATATCAAAATACAGGAGAAAAAAACTAAAGCAGCAAAGGAAAACTTTAGAAACACTCAAAATTCATATAAAATATGGCAATAATTTCTTTTATTTGAAAAATTTCACTTAACTATAATGATCTGTACCTACTTACCAAATGAGGCAGAGTATCTACCACTCTAGTATCTCTCTGGCCCTTTTTTAATGTTTATACTCACACCATGGTGTAGAAAAGAAAGAAAAAAACATTTAATTTCATTTACAGTTGCAACCAAAAAAGTCAAGCACCTAGAAATCAAGAAAGGATGTAAAAGTTATTTGATCAACATGATAAATCACTATTAAGAGAAAGAGAAGACACAGGGCAATGCAACAATATTAACGTGGTTAAAATGACTATTCTAAAATGCCAACTCAATACAATGCACATCAATATCCCTGTGACACTCAAAAAGAACAATAAAAATCACTGTTGCATGAGTGCAGGAGTAAAGGGTCCCTTCATTCACTGCTGGTATGAATGGCAACTGGTCCATTATTTTTGGAAAACAACATGAACACTTCTTGAACAACTAGGAATTGAGCTTCCATTAGAGCCTCCAGTTCCCCTTTTTGGAATATACCCTAAGGGACCCAAAGCACAATGTTGAAAATAAACTTTGTACTCTAATGTTCACTGCAGCACTGTTCACAATAGTGAATAGCCAAAACATAGGGTTGGTAGCATGCAAAGTAAGCCAAAACAACCCATGTGCCCAAGAACAGATCCCTGGATAAAAAACTATGCTACATAGACAGACATAGATGGAATATTGCTCAGCTCTGAGAAAAGATGAAATCATGCAATTTGCTGCACCATTGATGGATCTGGAGAGTATCATGTTAAGTGCAGTTAGTCAGATCTGTCTTGTATGCAGAGTATAAAGAAACATAATAAGGAAATTAAAATGGCCAAATATAATGGAATAATAATAATCTAATAATAATCCAAGGTCAAGGAAAAGAGTGGCCAGGAGGACTGGTCAATAGTTGGAAGCTACCACAAGTGTGTTGGGGGCCCAGGGAAGTTAGGATAGAGACAGGGCCATTGTGACAATAACAGTTGGAATAAATCTACTGGACAAGAACCAAGTGTTGAAAGTAGATAAAGGGATATATGTGAGAACCTTTCAGTATCTGTACTGGTAAAGCATAATGCCCAAAGATAGAGAGAAGAGAGAGAGATAAGAAAGGAAAAGAAGAGGGAGAAGGAGAAGGGAAAGGAGATGAGTGGAAGGAAACTGGTCCATTGGTGATGGGAAATGTACACTGGTGAAGAGACGGATGTGGGGACATGATATAACTGAAATCCAATCATGCAATCATGAACAATTCTGTAGCTCTATCTCACTATGACTCAACAATTTAAAAAATGAATATTCTTTTCTTGTTAAATTTCATAGTAGGTACCCTAGTTTACAAAACTGTTATTGGCAGAGTTTCACACATAAAACACTAATTTTCTCTTTCTGAACCTTGGGTTCATTGAATGTGGTTCACAAAGGAAATAATTTCACTGATATCCTAAAAAATGAAAGTATGTATAGGATCAACTAAATGTGAAGACAAAGTTGGTGCTAAGTAATAGGTAGCGGCTATTAAATTGGGCTGGAGCGATAGCACAGCGGGTAGGGCGTCTGCCTTGCACACAGCCAACATGGCCAACCCAAGTTCGATTCCTCCGCCCCTCTCGGAGAGTCCGGCAAGCTACCGAGAGTATTCGATATGCCAGACACAGTAACAACAAAGTCTCCAATGGAGACGTTACTGGGCCCGCTCGAGCAAATTAAATTGTATAGTATATAAAAACAAACTATATTAATTATAATATGTTATGATGTAATGTAATAACCCCACATTTTGATGCTCCTGGGTGTTTTTTCTTGTAAAGTTTTACCAGTGCCTTGTATATATTGATATTAACCCCTTACCAGATGTGTAATGGGTGAATAATTCTTCCTGTTTCCATGCGCTGTCTTTGTATTCTGGTCATGTTTCTTTTGAGGTGCAGAAGCTCCCTATTTGTTTATCTTTGTACTTATATATTTCAAATCTTTCATATACATAGCTATTAAAAGGACAATTACACATTCTCATCCTAACCGATAATATTATGAATAATGCTTTAAGGACAACTAACATGCTACAGAGTGGGAAATAACTGTTTTTAGGAATGTAAAATGGTGGTTTATGGAAATTATATGTCAAATATCCTAGTAAATCCTATAGCTTTAAATCAGCAATTTCTGGCATAAGAAACTGTCCCAATGAATTTGTAAGAGAGATGTTCATTGATGAATTATTTATAAGAGAAAGAAAATGGAAGTACCCAAGTGTCTATCAATAAAAAATGAATTATGCTACTTTTATGGAGATAATCCATTTATAACCACTTAAAAGGTGTCAAGGGGATTTTATGAATAACACAAGAATATATGAATTATATAACTTTGAGATATCCATGGACTAAAACCTATGCAATTTAAGATGCAAATAAGAAGTCTTTTATAATGTTATGAAATTATGCACCAAAAAGTATAACAATTATTTAGGTATAAATATTTTAAAATATGTTTAGGATTTCTCAACTGTAATTATAAAAATTATAAATAAGTAAAAGATAATCTATAGTAATGAAAAGGTAAATATGTTATCTGGATTGGAATATGCAGCATTGTTTGGATGTCATTTATCCTCAAATTAGTTTATCATATCAAGGGTAACCCCAATTAAATATGTTATTCTGTCAATACTGATAACCAGTTCCTAAAATTTGCATGGAAAAATATCAACTAAAATATTTAATTTAAACTCATACTATCAAATTTCAAGATTCACAATGAAGTTGAAAGACAGGAATACTGATTATAGGGAAAGAGTAAAAAAGTGGCACAAAATAAAATACATATAAAGTAAAATATATAAACAATTTATTGAAAATATGCAAATGCAATTGAATATACTCTTGAAGAGAAGTATTATACACAATAATATAAATATGTTAAATGAGAATAAATTTATAGCAAATTAATAGAAAACTGGAATTAATTAAAAATGTACATGTAAAGGAAATGCATATGAAACTTCCAAAAGAAAACACAGGAGAAAAAATTTCATACCTTAGAGTAAACAAAAGTTTTTAGACATACCAAAAGCATGAAACACACAATAAAAGGAATAAAATGAAAATTTGAACTATCACAATTAAGCAATTTTTTGCCATGCACAGGTAGGAATCATTTTTTGTTTTCAAGGTCAATTTGACATTTATAACTTTTACAGGCCATACAACACATAAAGACAGTCCTTAGGCAGCCAATGAGAAGCAGGCATTTTCTATCCTCTCATGTACCAAGACAAAAACCACGTTTTTGTGAATATTTTATGGCCTGCAGGTCAGATATTCACCATCTCTGTAAGCAACAGAAAACCAGAAAATATTTGAAAGTCTATATGCTAAAATACTTAGAATACAGAAGTAGGGCACCCAGAAAATCTCAATAAGAAAACATATAATTTAACATCTAACAATGAGTAACATCTCTGAAGTGATTCTTTGTCTTAGAGGGTGGGGCACACCTAGAGATAAAGGTAAAGGTAAAGGCCCTCCCGTTGATCGTCGATTTGCTCGAGCGGGCCCAGTAACGTCTCCATTGGAGACTTTGTTGTTACTGTGTCTGGCATATCCAATACTCTCGGTAGCTTGCCGGGCTCTCCGAGAGGGGCGGAGGAATCCTCAGAGGCTATTCCAGGCTCTATGTTCAAGGACCACACCCTGAAGTGCTGAGTATTATATGCAGGGCCAGAATTTAACCCTTGTAACCAACACAGTGGTATGCAAAGCAAGTGTCTTAACCTCTACACGTTCTCGTTCTCTGCATCTCAAGTGAAAATATCTGAATCGATACTATTCCTGAAGAATATAATATATGAATGGCATATAAGTATAGGAAAACATACTCAGCATGCTAGTCAGTAAAATGCCACTCAAATAAAGCTGAGTTACATACGCTTGTTTGAATTGTTTAAAAATTAATATTGACAACATTGAGGCATGATCGGTCATTGTAACAAATGGAATTCTCATATAGTGCTAGTGGAACACAAAATGATAATTGGAAAATAATTCAGTTTTGTAAGAACAAAACTAATGTTGCACTTACAGTATGATCTAATAAATGGTTTCTATAGGTTTAGTTTTGATTACATTTTCTTTTTGGTTTTGTGGTCACACACATCAGTGCTCAGGTTTTATTCTTGGCTCTCTACTCAGAAAAAATAAAAACAAAAATAAAAAACATGTTTATGCAATAAAATCTGTGCATACATATTTTTGTAGCTTTATAGCTAACAGACCAAAATTAAATAAACCCTGAAGTCCTTATTTGTTTAATGGATACGTTTACATATCTACACATGGAAAACTAATTTATAGAGGAACAAAAGTATTGATTAATATAGTGCCATATAAAACTTAAGTGATTTTAGATTAGTCTAATGCAAATATATATAATGATTTATTTATATTTACTTTATTTTTTATTACTAAAAATGTCATACGAACAGAAAACATACCACTGTTGTGAACTGGAGCTTTAGATATATTCTAGTTTTTCTAAGAAAAAAATATACCTTTGATTAATAGTTTACAGCTTCACTGCACATAACAGTTTTGGCTATCATGACGATAGGGCATTAATGCGGTGGGGTGGGAGGAATGAATGTGTATGAAACAAGCTGAATTTCAGGAAGTGCTAAAAAATTTTCATGGTCCATGGAACAGAAATCTAATGATCTCTCCTATACATCAGGCAAATCTGTAAAAAGGAAATTGGCACAGAAACACAATCAGTACTTCAAAATAATTTACCAACACCACTGAGATTTTATTATAGTGACAATGGTTCTGTGTTTTGTGATGGTTCAAAAAGTCTGTTTGGAAAGGGAATTGAATTATGCATTTCCATTGGCATGCCAAACATTTGATGAATCTATTATAATATAAAACTAGGCATGTCATAGCATGAGCATTGATATTTAAGAGTCAAGGCCAATTCCAGAATACTGCATATATAAAGCCTGTTTAATAGAAATAGTTTCCTTTGTGAAGTTTATTCACTTTTTAAAATTTTATAGAATTACCTCTTAAAAGCTGGAGATATAGGGTAGCAGGGAAGGTGCTTGTCTCAGATCCAGGTGACATAGATTTGTTTCTCAGCAAAACACAGAGAGAGTCCCTTGAGCACCACCAGGAGTAATCCTTGAGTACAGAGACAGCTGTAAGCCCATAGCATTGCTAGGTGTGTCCCCCAAACCAGACAGACAGACAGACAGACAGACAGACAGACAGACACACACACACACATATTACATTTTAAATATCTGGCATTTCCAGAAAATTAAAATAATTTAATATTTTTATGGAAATAATACTTCAGTCACTGTCACTGTCCTCCCGTTGTTCATCAATTTTGCTCTAGCGGGCCCAGTAACGTCTATATTTTGAGACTTGTTGTTACTGTGTTTGGCATATCGAATATGTCTCGGCTAGCTTGCCAGGCCCTGCCGTGCGGGCGAGATACTCTCAGTAGTTTGCCGGGCTCTCCGAGAGGGGCGGAGGAATTGAACCCAGCTCAGCCAGGCTGGCTGGCTTCATGCAAGACAAACATGCTACCGCTGTGCTATTACTCCAGCACACTTCAGTACAAATAAAATTTCATGTATGCATTTGTAGATACTAACACAAAAAGAGTAAGGATATTATTTTAGTTTTAGAACTTAAATTCTCCCAGTTGACAATTTTCCTCCATTCATATTACTCTAATGTGTCTTTTTTTCATTACCCTGCAATTTTCTTAAAATTTCCTTTGAGGTGCTAAAGTGATAGCACAGTAGGTAGGGTGCTTGCTACCAGGAGTAAGCTCTGAGCACTGCTGGCTGTGAACCAAAAACAAACCAGCAAAAAAAACAAGTATATCATCTGTTACAGCAAAGAAGTAAAACCATGCAATTTACATGCAGGGATCTGATATCAAACTGAATGAAGTTAATCAGAAGGAGAGAGACAGATACGGAATGTTCTTTCGCTTGTGTGGGATATAAAGAAACACAGTTTGAAAAAGCAACAAAAGTTAAAAGGCAGCAGGAAATGAGACCTGGTCTACAAGACTGAGTTTTATGGGGCTGATGGACAGAGGGTGACGGAATGAGAAGACACTGAGATGACATTGGCTGGAAGCAGACGCTCTGTGGAGGGTGTGATGCTGCAACACTGCACACACAAAATCCTACTGCTAATAGGATTGTAAATCAGAGTGCCTGAAATCATTCTTCGGGGGTGACACACCTGGTGGTACTCCTGGTTCTGTGCTCAGGCATTATTCCTGGTGGTGCTCTAGATGGGGTTCCTGGCATCAAACTTGGGAAAGGCACTTATAAGGCAAACTCCTTTCCCATTATAATATCTATCTGGTCCTATCCCCTATTAATTTTGGTGATATATCATTATTTTTCCAAAACTTCTTCATAACTGCCACCGGTAGAGAGTTAATAACCCTCCACTTTTGTCCTGTTGGCCCTTTTCTCCCATAAACCTTGCTCATTTTAGTTGCATTGAAGAGATGGTTATTCTGAAGTCATCCTTAGACCTTGTCAAGAGTTTCGATTAATTTGAGAGTTAATCTGGACTTCTGTCCCTACCGAATAAAGCTACAGAATTCCTTTACGTCTTATTATTCTTAATTATTTGTGGGCGCCACGGGTGGAACTTTAAATTTCAGATAGTCTGAACAGTGATACTGGGTGCTCTTCATGATATCAAAGTACTACTTATGCCTCTCTAGATTTCTGGCCACCACCCTCACCATGTAAGGACTTTTTGGCAGGAGAAAAGAGAGTAGAGGTAGATTGCAAACTTGAGTGTGGGTGGAGGTGGGATCTACAGTGAGTCCCTGTGCTGTGGGTTCACAGCAGAAACCTCAGCTAAAGGGTTAGAGGAGAAAGGGCACAAGGCAGCAGTCTGAGACACTTGGTTTTGGGTGTGGATGTGGAAATACCCCTGAGTGTATAAGCAAGCAGGACATCCACACCCAAAGAACAGGAGAACAGGGCTCAGAGACACAGAAGTGTGGGTCCAGCTCTTGTCTTGTGTGCGTCAAACTGGATTCCTTCCTAAGCACCCTACGCTGTCCCTATGCCAGGATTGGTCGCTGATTAAGCTCTGAGCATTGAAATAAGCCCTGAGAACTGCCAGGTATGGCCCCAAAACAAAAACAAAAGCAAAAAGAGAGCAAGCCAGAGAGAGAGAGAGAGAGAGAGAGAGAGAGAGAGAGAGAAGAAAAAGAAAAGATACAGTGCTAGATAGAAAGAAAAGGGTCTCAATAAAACAATTTTTATGAGAAAATTATAAAATAGAATGTAAATGACTAATTTACTTATTATTTGTAACTATAAACTAACTATAACTATTACAATAACAATAAAAAGTAAAAGGCCCTCCCGTTGATCATCGATTTGCTCGAGCGGGCCCAGTAACGTCTCCATTGGAGACTTTGTTGTTATTGTGTCTGGCATATCGAATATGTCACGGGGAGCTTGCCAGGCTCTGCTGTGGGGGCGAGATACTCTCGGTAGCTTGCCAGGCTCTCCGAGAGGGGCAGAGGAATCGAACTCGGGTCGGCCATGTTGGCTGTGTGCAAGGCAAACGCCCTACCACTGTGCTATCGCTACAATAACAATAAAACAGGAAAACTAGAAAAATAACAGCATAAAATACATCAGTCAAAAAAAGAAAATAATTCTTTTGGGTTTATTTGTGTGTGTGTGTGTGTGTGTGTGTGTGTGTGTGTGTGTGTGTGTGTTTTGGGGCCACACCTCTCCAAACTCAGAGGTTACTCCTGGCACTCAGGAATCTCTCCTGGTGGTACTCAGGTGGCCCTATGGGATGCTGGAGATTATACCCGGGTTTGCTGTCTACAAGGAAAGTACCTGAACGACTGTACTCTCTCTCCATTTGAAACAGAATTAAAAATAGCACAGCAGTAGAGTGTTTGCCTTGCAAGCAGCCAACATGGCCAAACCGAGTTTGATTCCTCCGCCCCTCTCAGAGAGCCCCAGAAGCTACTGAGAGTCTCTTGCCTGCACGGCAAAGCCCGCCAAGCTCCCCATGATGTATTCGATATGCCAAACACAGTAACAAGTCACACAATGAAGACGTTACTGGGCCCGCTCGAGCAAATTGATGAACAAAGGGAGGACAGTGACAGTGATAGTAAATATTTAAAAAAAAAGATAGCAATAAAAATAGTAAATACAGTGGCAGAGGTATGTGGGCATTTTGGTGAGGATGTGGTAACATTTTATACATAAAGCAAAAACACTAACACTATTGTGAACAATTTCCTCCTAAAGAGTCCTATCAGTTCGTTATTCATTTCCTAAAAATCCTTTTTTCTATACACACTTGTATAACAGTTTTTAATTAATCGATAAATAAAGTGTATGTGGGGGGTTGAGTCCACACCTAGTGTTCCCAGGGCTTGCTGCTGGCTCTGGTCAGGAATTACTCGTGGCAGCATCCAGGGAATCATGTGGGTGGTCAGTGCCAGGGATCAAACCCAGTCACTTATATAGAAAGAAAGAGTTGTACCTGCTGTACAAACTCTCAACCCCTAACGTGTAATTTTTATTATTTTACTTTTTATATTGAATAAGGATTTATCTATTTTTTAACTTTTTAATTGAATCACTGTGACATAGAACTTTACAAGGTTGTTCATGATTGGATCTCAGTCATATGGTATTCCTTCGACACCCCTCCCTCCACCAGTGCATATTTCCCAGGACCAATGTCCCCGGGTTCCTCCCCATCACACTCTACCCCTCATCCCTGCTTTCCTCGATGGCAGGAGCCCTTTCCCCCACCCCCCTCTCTCTTTCTGGGTGTATTTTTTATATTAAAGAAAATTAGCAGGAGAGACAAATCCTTACCTAGACTAAAAAATAAAAAAATAGAAAATTCAAATAATTAAGAAATTAAAAAGAGGAAGAATAACAAAAAAAAAATACCACAGAAATGCAAAGAGTCAAAAAACAATGCTAAGAACAAATTTATGACACAAAACTGGAACCCAGGAGACCTGGATGCATTTATATATACAACCAATCTCTTAAGGTTAATCAGGAGGAAACATCATGTGTGTTATATCTACCAAACGTTCTAAATGTTCTATTATCTTTCTCAAGCTATTTCAAAACCTTGAGGAAATGGAAAAATTTTAAACTGTTTCAATGAGAACAGTAATACCTTGCTACCAGATGCAGAGAATCATCTCTCTCTGTCTCTCTCTCTCTGCCTCTCTCTCTCACACACATCACACACACACACATACATGCACACATAGACAAAGATCAGTGACGAGCATGGATGAGATGATCCTTAACAACATATTATTCATATAAGCCCAATAATATGCAAAATGGGCATAGCTATATAATACAGCAATATGGCAGAGTAACAGAACAGTACTAACACCAACAGTAGAAAAATGCCAACTTAAAGATTAACAACATGGCACAAATCTCTTTTTGAAATAATACTACAATACATGTCTATGTCAGAGTTTTCATTTCTCATGTGAAAAATCCATACACAAAGAGAAAAATATGGTATTTTTAAAACTAAAGAACACATCCACTGGCTAGTGTGATAGTACAGAGAACTGAGGTTTTGCCTTACAAACATAAACCGGAAAGCATTTGATTCCAGGAACCCCATATAGTCCCCTGAGTCTCAGCCGCAGTGATCCCTGAGCAGAGAGCCTGGAATAAGCCTGACCACAGCCATCTGTGCCCCTACTCCAACCAAATAATGGAAAAGAAAAGAGAGAAGGCATCTACCAACTCTGTGGCGTGCAATTAAAAAATGTCAACAAATTATCCCAAAGTTCTGATTCATCATCTCAGTATTACACAAAGCTTGAAAAGTCAACTCCTAACTGCACACATAATTATGTACTGTAGAGGTTCAGAAAGTTTTTTCAAGTCGCTATCATAACAGGGCTTGAAAAAAAAAAGACAATTTTTTACAACAGAAAAAATGGTAGATTCTTAAGAGATGCAGGGATTTGCTGGAGAATGTGTGAAGAAATTATGAATTTTCTTGAAGAAATGTAATACACTAGAGCATTGAAGAACCAGTGATTTATTGTGTAAAGAGGCTTGGAGAGAGTTTGAAAGCAACCAGAAGTAGGAAAGAATGAGAGCAAAGTAATTAGTTGGCAAGAGAAATGCAGTGTACAGAGTTTATGTTATTAGTCATTTCAGCTTTGTATACATAAGGGGAGCATTATGAAAACTTTACATTAGAGTCCTCTGACAATTGTTAGCAGAAAATATTGGTAGAACATAAATTGCAGGTATTGTGGTAGCACACTCAAGTATTTATGGGAACTGAACTTGGCTTCAGAAAACTCTTAACCCTACTAAAATAATGGATATGATCATTAAAAATGAAGATTTTAGATCTTAAAAACCTTAGATAATTTTGGGGTCATCGATAGTAAAGTGTTTAGAAAATGTCAGAGAGGATAGAGAGTACAGTAGGTCGGACACTCGCTTTGCATGTGCCAACACAGGGTTGATCTCTGACATCCCATATGGTTCCCTGGGAACTGCTAGGAGTGACCTCTAAGTGCAGAGGCAGGAATATTCCCTAAGCACCACTGGGTGGCCCCCCAAAACAAAACCAAAAATGCAAATTGCAAGAAGCACAAGAGTACACTTCTGAACTATTTATTAGACAGAAATATGGGGATAAATTATCAATGAAACATACAGTTCATCAGAGAAATGAAGCTAAATAAAAAGGACAACAAAGCATGACTGAGAAAACAAAGGTTGATAAAAAATCACATTTTTTTCTACTAGAGCTTTACAAGTTTTCATTGAATTGATTTTCAGAACTATATTATATTCTGTTGGAACCATATAATCTCCAGATTAATGTTCTAAGCCTTGGATTTCTCATCTATAAAAAAGGAAATGATGCCACCCAAACAATAAGACTGATAATAAAATGATCTACGAATTAATGTAATATCCATGTTTAAAACAGTTCCTGGTTTACAGTAAGTATCATCTATTTTTGGTGTCATAATTTCATTTTATATACAATGAAACAAAATTATATATAGCTGGAAAGTGAAACTGAATGGAATGTCAATAAGATGGTGATATTCAACATTATCAAAGGCTGGAGAGAATTAAAATTAGAGGAATTTATCAGCTTTGTCATTGAAAATAGTTCATTTACTATTCTTCAGAGAGCCACTTCAACAGTTAGTGGAACACTACCCGGAATCTAAGTTAAGAAGCAATTTGCTTAATATAAATAATAGTTTTCGGCATGATCTTTCCAGTAACTAATCATTCATGATTAGAAAAAGTAATATGCCCCAACAAAAGCATGTATAATATATAAATATAAATTTTAATACTAGTAAGGAAAGTTTATGTATGCATAACAAATTAAGAAAAAAATCAATGGGGCTGAAGAAATAGTACAGTGGGTAAGGTACTTGTCTTCTGCACAGCAAATTTGCTTCTATCCTTGGCACCCGGTATGATTTCCTAAGCACGGCCAGGAGTGATCCTGAGTGCAAAGTGAGGAGTTAGAACAGTCATGACCCTAAAACTAAACACCAAACCGACAAAAAAGCAAGTCTGTCACTATGGAGAAATGTATAACTGGAGGTAAATCAAATATCTATAACAATCTCATTGGTCCTAAACAACTAGTATTAACTTTACTTGTGTATTTAGGTCAGATATTAAGTGTCTTTGCTGTAGGTTCCTTTGAAATTTGTATATTTTCAAATTTTAGCAGCACAGAATTTCACAAACTATCCCCTGGAAGGAATCTACACAACGAGTAGCAATAATAAGCATTATTTGCCATGATGATAAAATGGCATGTATAATTTTCTGGCTTGAAGATGATTAAATACTGGTATATTCTTTACAAAAACTGTATGCTGATGAAATGCCACGACAGAACTGCAAAACAAATCTCCTGTCAACTCAGACCAAGGTCCCAACTGCCACAATCTGCCAGAACATAGCTTGGTGATTCCTTTTTTAATTGGCTTGAAAATTTTTTGCTGCTTTCAAATGAAGGATGATTGGGCTAATTAAAGATCCTGAGAGTTCTTTCTTGTTCTCTAGCTAGAAAGGAAAATGACTCACTCTTAGTTTGAAAGAATTTAAAGACAATTCATGTCTGAAAATGGCTATTATAATTTAACCAAGATGAATTTAGTATTTACAAATAAAATTTGTGTGCAGAGGAACAAGGTTGGTTTATATTTAAATAATGGTATGAGAAATATAGCAAGACTATTTACTAAGTACACCAAACACGAAGCACGTGGTAAAAACTAGAAAGAGGGGCTGGAGTGATAGCACAGTGGATAGGGCGTTTGCCCTGCACGCAGTCGAACAAGTTTCGATTCCCAGCATCCCATATGGTCCCCCGAGCACCGCCAGGAGTTATTCCTGAGTGCATGAGCCAGGAGGAACCCCTGTGCGTCACTGGGTGTGAACCCAAAAAGCAAAAAAAAAAAACTAGAAAAAATATATATATGACATTCATCCATTCATTCCTTAAGGAGTTTAGAGTCAACAGATAAAGACTAGATTAATGATAAATAAATAATAATATAAGGGACACTCATCTATGGGTTGGTATATATGACAAGCTTTACTACTCAACACTTTATCATTTCCATTGTCCAAAATTCAATTTAATATGTGTTTCTGTATAATCTAAGTACCTGTGTGTATCAGGTACTTTATTACAGGTATGCTTAACATTTGCAACCTGTCAAAAATTACCATGTAAAATATGACACTTTAATAGACTAGAAACATTTTAAGACAGGAAAACATGCATTCATAATAAAAATGTTCAAGAGACTATGATAAGTTGACTCCCTAATCTAATGAGAGAAGCTGACAGCTTACACCTGTGAATTCAGAAATAATTCTGGGATGCTGCTCTAATTCTATTCATCATACATTTCTGTAAAGTTCTTTGGTTTCAATATTCTCCAGTTGATGCTTTTAAATGGCGAGAAAATGGACCATTTCAATACTGAAATTTAATAGCCCTTCAACATTACTACCGGGGGCTGGAGTGTTAGTACAGTGGGACAGTGGGTAGGGTATTTGCCTTGCACCTGGCCGATCCAGGTTCGATTTCCAGAATCCCATATGGTCTCCCTTGAGCACCGCCAGGAGTAATTCCTGAGTGTAGATCCAAGAGTAACCCCTGTGCATCGCTGGCTGTGACCCAAAAAAGAAAAAAAAATTACTGCCCAAGTATGGACTGTGTGTGTGGGGGGGGGGTATTTTATTTTACATCCTTTCTCTCTCTCTCTCTCTCTCTCTCTCTCTCTCTCTCTCTCTCTCTCTCTCTCTCTCTCTCTCTCTCTCTCTCTCTCTCTCTCTCTCCTTGAGCCCACTTCACCTTCCCAAGTTCCCAACTCCTCTTTACTCGTGATCCTGCTGAGGGCTTCTTCACTCCCATCCACTCCCTTGGCCACACCTGCAATGCCTCTCTGTGCTTCCATCTGCCCCACAGGCCCCTATGGGCTCCCCCACCAGGAAACTCCCGGGGAGCCTTCATTCGCCCCCACTGAGCTCCAATCAGCTTCCATGGGCTCCCACTGCGTTTCTCTCCACTCCCACCCCTGCTGTGTTTCCACCTGCTTCTGTTCCTGCCTCAGCTCCCTTATCAGTCCTACTGCAGATTCCACATTCCAGACCTGAGCCTGAGACCTCGCTGCCGCCTGGAAGCCCTTCTCCCGCCAAGCCAGCCATGTGCCAGGAAAGCTGATAATGGAAATCCAGAGAGTGTTTTAAACGCAGTGAAACCTGTGTTTTCCTAGAAATTGGGATTCTAAAGATGAAATTCTTTAGTATGCTTTCTGATAAATTTGTAATGTGAATTGGACTTTCGCCAAGTATAATGTAGACAATGCGATCTTAATTCTGAGCATCTTAAAGCCTTTTGGACATCATAGATATGATTTAATGCTTTCAAAATAGTACTGCAGAAATTAAGTCAAAGAAGGCTTTCTTGTATTTTATAAAACTGATAGTTCAAAGGTTTTCTTATGCTGATATGTCTAAATGTATAAATATATTTCTGCATTGATTATTAGGATACCTGACCTCAAGAATCTTGTGAGTTTAAATAACTGTGGTACCTACAAACAGGTTCAAAAAAAATGCTTTCCTTTAAACATGGCTTTTGTAGAGTTATAAAATTGGTTGCAAAACTTTTATCCTATCAGTGTTTAAAAGATATCAGACATTCTTGCTGGAATTCCAGACAAACCTCAGGGCTTCATACTGATGAAAAAGTGGGCCACTTTAACATTCAAGCCACTAGGAACAGCCCCTTTGGCTTTAGCTGAATATGAAAACTGGGTAAAAATTGTGGGAAATGACAGCAATCAACTTTTTTTCAGCTTATTTTGCTAACATTCCAGTACGTGAAAATACATGTTACTAATGAGATAGTACAAATAATTATTCAGTACCTTAGAATTTCATGGCAAGGATTGTCACATTTAAAAAAAAGCGAATAACATGGGTATTCTAAAACCAGATGAGCGTGGTACTGTTGTTTAAACTGTACGTTATACCTTTTCAAGTTTTAGCAGCACCATATTTGATCTGTAGCACCTAGTAAATGGGTATATATCACATGGGTAAGAATGAACAGCTTGGTTTTCTCTTCCTAATATATTTAAACATATTTAATCCTCTGTGTCAATTATCATTGAATAGATTCAGTAAAATGGGATCTCTCTTACCGAAAGATGAAACCCTGATATTTGTCATATTGGCTTGACTTAAGCTTCAGTTGTTCTAAGTTTTGCCTTAAATCCTAACACCTCAAAATGTGGGTACCACCAAGAGCCTTTCTCTGTGTCTTGTTACTGAGAGCAGTGACAAGATCACTGTATCACTGTCAAATCTGTTGTTCTTCAATTTGCTCAAGCAGACACCAGTAACGTCTCCGTTCGTCCTAGCCCTGAGATTTTAGAAAGTGCCACATTTGAGGCTCTTTCAGGGTCAGAAGAATGAGACACATCATTGTTACTGTGATTTGGCATACTAAATAAGCCACAGGGAGTTTTCCAGACTCTACCATGTGGGCAGGATACTTTTGGTAGACTGCCAGGTTCTCCAGAGTGAGAAATAGATAATAAGATGTTGCACAACCGTGAATGTGATCACTCGCTTCCTGGAACAGTCTCTGGGTCTTGGTCATTGATGGAATTACAAAGCACTGGGGGTAATTGGTGGGTGTAATGCCTACATACTGGAAGATGGGGGATCTGGGTGGAGGAGGCCCAGTTCCAATCGGAGCAGGCTTGGAGATCTACGCCCCAGGTCCTGCACACTTGGGTTCTTCTGATGGTACCTTCATGCATGAGGCTTGTCCGAACATGTGGAGAGTGGTCTTAAGCATGGCTGTGGCTGGAACCGGAGGTCTTCAGCTGCTGGGGCTCTGCTTGGGGCAGGGAGGGAAACTCAATCCACCTTCCTCCAAGGGGCCCTGGTGAGGACAGCCAGGTGTGGAGGTGGGAGACTCTGCTCTGTTCTCTTCTGGGAGCTGGGTTTTATAGTCCCTGGGTCTTGGCTGTTGATAGGATAACAGTGCCAGGGGTAGTTGGTGGGTGTAATGCCTGCCTACTAGAAAACAGAGGATCTGGGTGGAGGAGGCTTGGAGCAGGCTTAGAGATCTCAGCCCCAATTTTTGTAGAGTCTACTGCCCCCACGCCTGGCTAGCCTCACCGTAGCCCTTTAGAAGGAGGGCATATTGAGTTTTTCTCCCTGCCCCGAGCAGAGCCTTGGCAGATGAAGACCTCTGGAATCAGCCACAGCCATGCTTAAGACCACTCTCCACACACTGCAGAGAAGAAAACTGGCCAGTGGGTTTCACAACTCCTGGAGAATTCTCTGGGCCCCATACTGAGCCGATATCACCGGGAGGTTCCAGTTGGGGTAGGTGCTGTCTCTCTGCCTTCTCCAGATGGGATCACAGCGACCATGAGCTTCTACAAGCACGGTTCCCATATGTGGCCACCAGGACTACTCTTTCGAACTGCATGCTGCTTATGCAGCCATGCGACATTTCCTAATATGCAAAGTGAGCAATGAAAATAAATGATCTAGCGTCTGTCCCTGGAAGGCAGGTGTGAACAGTGTTGGGAAAATCTGAGAAAAATATAATGGTCAACCTAAATGCATCTGGACTATGCATTTAACTATGGTGTTATGCCGCCCCAGGAGGGGAAGGGTGTTTGTCCCTCCGCCTGTCTCCCCGCCCCCTTGCAGCAGCGGCATGGTGGCCTCCATCTTTTGGAGCCTAATGGACAGCGAGGTAGTGGACTCATTGACAAGGCACGCGGGGCCTGGTGGAATGGGGGGTGAATCAGTCCTGCTCCCTGCCTTGACAAGGCCCCGGATTTCCACCCACAAACGCCTCCTCTGGCTCCTGAATGACCATGATCCCAGAGGCACACAAACCAATCTCAGAATCCATGGGATTTTGGCAGTAATCCCTCTAGACTTATTACTAAAATATCAGAAATCCAAAATCGCGTGGCAGCTATTGTGACCACACGACATCATATGCTCTTCATAATCAGCAATAGAAAATAAATTATCTAATGATGTCTTTTTGGCAGGTCTGAATATTGGGGAGCATTCCAAATAATAATGTTGGATCTTTTGTCATAATATTGAATGTGATCTACAGAGAGAGAGAGAGAGAGAGAGAGAGAGAGAGAGTGAGTAAAGTGGAAATCTGCCACATGGGAGGGGGGCGGGTGGTGGTTGGAAGGGGAGCCTACTGGGGTTCTTGGAAAATGTGCACTAGTGAAGGGAAGGGTGTTTGGTCATTGTATGACCGGCCAAGACTTAAATCGAAAGCCTTTGTGACTATTCTCACAGTGATCCACTAAATAAAACTTAAAAAAAAAATTGTCACGGTCACGGTTCTCCCATTATTCATTGATTTGCTCAAGCGGGCCCAATAATGTCTTCATCATGAGACTTGTTGTTACTGTATTTGGCATATTGAATACGTCACGGGTAGCTTGTCAGGCTTTGCTATGTGGGCGAGATACTCTCAGTAGCTTGCCGGGCTCTCCAAGAGGGGCGGAGGAATCAAACCCGGCTCGGCTGTGCACAAGGCAAACGCCCTACCACTGTGCTATCGCTATTAATGTTA
The DNA here is from genome assembly GCF_029834395.1 of Sorex fumeus. NCBI lineage: Eukaryota > Metazoa > Chordata > Mammalia > Eulipotyphla > Soricidae > Sorex > Sorex fumeus. Next base: position 12,428,764 of record NW_026606059.1, on the reverse strand, counting down.
GAATATTGTATGCTGGAAAATTTATTATTAATAAATTTTGATCTGGGGGCCATAGCTGTTGGTGCTCTTTGCTTATTCTGGCTCTAGACTTAGGGATCACTCCTGGTGTGACTTGGGAGACCATAGAGGGTGCTGTGAATAGAAACCAGGACTTAACCACTGTAACATCTCTCTCTGGCCACTCAAACTTTATTATTAACAACATCATAAACCATTGTGCCTAGATAAAAATGGGGGGATAGACCTAGATTCTTTGCTTCTTTGTTTTTTAGTAGTGGTTGTCAATAAATCATTTGTCTAAAAAAAAACTGCATTTGTCTGTAATAGATGTTGAAAATACATTCTCCCAGTTTTAAAAATAAAATAAAATAAAATAAAATAAAAGACCACTCTCCACGCATTCGGACAAGCCTCATTCATGAAGAAACCAGCAGAGGAACCCAGGCAAGTGGGATCCTGGGCTTAGATCTCCCCATTATCACAAAATCTAATAAAATATAAATAGGTCCTACTTAGTATCAGTAGTTAAACAATGATTCAAATAGGTAAGATGGACAAGAATAATGATAAATGGTCAGTAAATGTGGTTTTGACTGTGCAAAAATGGACAATAAACTATCTCTTCCCTTTTACTGGATTGAAAAATATGTAATAAATATGCATTCTATAAGAAAGAATAATTGAAAATATCATATAATTTATAGAACCAGGGGTATAGTAAATTTTTTGTGAGTTATAACTGTAATTTTATTTCTATCATTAAGAATATTTCCCAGCAAATATTTTCCCGGAAAGGAGTGTACTAGAAAATTGAAGGAGTATTAAGAGTTGAAGCTCCAAATTGATTATTTTATGGACTAGTGAAGTTACCCACATTCTTAAGTCTCAGTTTCTTCAAATAAGTTAAACTGTAATAATAACTATCTCGTGAGGCTTCCTTTTTGACAATTTTTTGTGTTTTTTTAAAACTAGAGCAAAAATATAACACTTACAACCACTATAGAATATAACTGATATATTTCCCAATCTAAAGTTCACTGACACTAGGTCATTTGTGCGTGCATGTGTGCATACATACATATATAGTGTACATATATATACTATACACACACACATATATATATATGCACATACATATCCCAGTGCAGATCTCATGACCATCTTCATTCTATCTTGAAGACTCACTAGCAGGAAAATCTGCAGCCACGACTATCCTTTAAATAAACTAACTTATCGATAAAATAATAGCTTATAAATAAATAACTTCTAATTTTAGTTAGGTAGCTTACAAATAAATTAAATAAAATAAACTAACTTATAATTAAAAACTATTTAAATTTCAATAAATATCACTAAAGAATATAGTTCTCTTAATATAGAAAGTAAGCCATAGTCCTTTTTCTTTAAGCTTTGATTTTGTTCCAGTTTAGTATGAACACATTAAGATGAAAAAAACAAAGGAGACAGTAAAGAGAAACACTGTGTTTCTTTGTTTGTTTTTAAATCTTTCAAGCTGAATGTGTCTCGCCTTTTGGCTAAGATCAAGAGTAGTATCTCTTCTTATCAACTTAATATCTGATACATCCTCTATCTGAGGACAGTATACGAAATGGATTTGGGGGAAGCCTGAAATAGAATAGGAACTTTCTCTGTCCGTTCCATACACCGACCTGATATTGCAGTACTTCCAGAAACAGTGCACAAAAAAAGACATTAAAAAAAAAAAAAAGAAATCTCCCAAGCTAAAAAGATTGAAAGGAAGCAACTTGGAGAACCAGATATCAGAAGACCCAGGGCTAATATCCAACCTTTGACATTAATTAGTTCAGCTGTCTTGAGGGAAAACACTCAATCTCCATTGCAGTTATATCTGCAGTCATTAATGTTGGAAGGCAAGGAAATTAAGCTCTTCCTTTTTCTCAATAGTACATTTTATTATTATTTTAACCAGTAACATTGGCTAGAAAAACCTATCGGGGGTCCAAACATCTCAAATTGCCATGGATTCAGTCCTCAATGTTTCTGGCTAATTCATTAGTATTGCATTATAAACCCCTGATAAAGCAGTTTATTTCTTCTGAACTTTACTGCACTGGCTCATTTTCAATTTGTGATTTTTATTTTCACCACAATTATCTCTTGAAACAATTCCTAATTTAATGAAGACAATTGGCCTGGACATCAGGAAAAAAAAGTATACTTCTTCCCTAAACTAGTTATCTAACTTAAAAAAAAAATAGTGTATTTTATGAGAATCCATTTTTTTCTTTCAATCTATTTATTTCTTCCATAAATAGTATTTATCTACCATGAGTCTGACATATTTTATTTATTTGAAAAATAATATTTGATTATACAGTTCTGTGTTTTTGACTCTCAGTACTGAATGTAGATAGCATTTTTCTATTTTGTTCTTCATTTTATTTCCTTCCCATAAGCTACCAACTCCAAGGGCTCCCCTTAAGGAGTTGTAAACACCAGTGGTTCTCAAAATGGATTGCAAATTCAAATGACCTGAACAGACTTAAAAATGCTTAAGCCTGGATCTGACCCTCAGGTATTATTCTGATGTGATTTTCCTAGTGCGGTCTGCCCCACAACCACGTTATTAGAATATTACAGAGGTATTAGAAATTTTAAAAGCTCTTAAATCTTAAAAACTCTTAAAACAGTTTGTTACTGGGAAAAAAAGAGAATTTTAGACCAGTGGAATATAATTGAGAGCCGAGTCAGACCCACAGGTATATAGACAACTAATATTTGAGAAGGGGAAATGATATTTAGTGCAGCAAGGAAAGCCTCGTCAGCCAATGTTTCCGGGAAAACTCATCAGTCACACTTGAAAAATGGGCTCAGGCCTTATCTCAAAAATGTCAGCTTAAAAAATGGATTAAATAGCGCCATGTCAGACCTGGATTCACATTATATAGAGGAAAACACAGACTGAATCTTTCATGACATAGAATCTAGAGGTATTCAATGATAAGATTTTCGCCTAAACAAATGAAATCAAAAATAAACAATGAGATCACATTAAATTGAGAAGCTGTCTTTGACATCACAAAAGAAATTATCAACAGAATGAAAAAGCTCACAAATAGGGAGAGAGTATTTTTCTCACCAATGATCTAACAAGGGGTTAATTATGCAATACATGACCGACCAGAGTTTGATTCCTCCGCCCCTCACCCCTCTCAGAGAGCCCAGCAAGCTACCGAGAGTATCTCGCCCGCAAGGCAGAGCCTGGCAAGCTACCCGTGATGTATTCGATATGCCAAACACAGTAACAACAAAGTCTCCAATGGAGACGTTACTGGGCCTGCTCAAGCAAATCAATGAACAATGGGAGGACAGTGACAGTGATATATGTTTATATTTATGTAAGATATCCTTACTAAAAACTTTCTTATATATGCACTTTAAAAAGGTGCAAGACAAAAATGTGTAAGTCTGCAACTGTACCTCATGATGTCTCACTATTAAAAAATTTAAAATAAATAAATAAAAAGGTGCAAGAAAACTGACAGTCAGCCCATTGAAAAATGAGAAGAAATTAGCAGAAGTTTTTTAAGGAGGACATATCTATAGATATTGAAAAATCTACCATCAGGAAAATGCAAATTCTATACACAATGAGATATTGAGATATTGCCTCATTCACTGGTCAAAAAAATTAAGAAAAATAAAAACTAGATTTGACATGGATACGGGGGAAAAGGAACCTTTATCTACAAATGATGGGATTGTAACCTGGTTCAACCCTTTTACAAAAACATTATGAACACTTCTTTAAAAAAATTAAGAATTGAATCTCCACATAACCGAGCAATTCAACTTCTTGACATCTATCCTCAAGACCCAAAAATTATACTCAGGAAAAAACAAACAAACAAACAAACAAAAAAGTGTGCTCCTATATTCACTGCAGCAGTACTCACAATAGCCAAAATCCTGGAAACAGTCCAAGTGTCATATAAAATACTACACAATTATAAGTAAAGATAAAATCACTTAATTTGCCATGGCATGAATGGAATTGAAGTCTACTTTACTTACCATGCAAGTAAAGCAGCCAACACAAGAGGGGCAGATACAAAATGAAGTCTAATATGTGTGACATAAAGACTCATGATAGGAGGATAACAAAGAGAACAGAAGAATGAACTATGTGAACTGAGATTATTAAGTGTGGGGAGATCAATGTAATGGTGAAAAGGTTTCACAGAAGAACCCTGAGGCAACAGTAGTGAGAAACAGACATTATGGGGAGGAATTGTAGTATTGGGTGTTGGAATAATGTATGTAAAACATGCCATAATTAAAGTATTATAAATCACAATGACTATGTTTAAAAAACTAAGAATACTTTCTGTGCAGGATGCAGTTACACAAAACAATAAATCACTTATTTTATGTGAAAAACTAAGACATATAAAATCTATTAAAAGGTGTAAAAGTGATTCGAAGAACAAATAAAATTGAGAACTTATTGAGATGATAATTGCTTTTTTTTGACAAATGTATCCGAAATTCAGAGACTTAAATGGCTTATTATCTTTAATTGATGGGCCTTTACTTTTTTATTCTTACTGAGTTTTCTGTCTGATCCATATTAGCTGATCATCGAATCACACATTCAAACATTCAAAAGAACTCTGAAACTTTCAGAAGCATATTTTAAGTGATTTTTATTACCTCTCAACTAATTTGACAAATAAAATTCATTCAAATATCCACAAATCAAATTTTCTGAAGTAATTTCTAAAACTTAATTCTCAGGCGACAAGTTCAAAGACAGGTACTGACACAGAGTTCTACCACAGCACAATCTAAAAAATAACTCACAAAAGAATTTGAATGCAACAGGAATTTAAATAGGAATTTAGAATTTATATCTGAGAAAATATTGATGTACTAACCCAAGTACAATTGATTTTAATTTTAAACTGGATTTACTCAAAATTCAATTACTAATTACAAAAATCCTTACTAAAAACTTTCAGAAAGTTGATTCTATTTGGTTCTGTATGTTAACTAGTTTGCATTTTTGGCAGAAAAACCTTATCTTTTTTTCACAAAGAAAATAGAGTAATAGATAACTCTCTTATGTTCTTGTTTTATCAGCTACAGACCTACCTGTTTCCAACCTGTCATTCCTTATATCTGTCCTAGGAGTGATGCCCTTTCTGTACTCAAGTCAATCTCTCTATCAGTGCTCTGCAAGCAACATTCTCATAATTGTTCGAAGTTTTGACACTCTCGGCCCTCAACCAATCTTCCAACCTAAATCTAGATTTACAGTCATGTAATCCTTTGTTTTTAGTTCTAAAGACACTCTAGACTCTTTCTGTTTTAAAGGGTGTTTTCTCTTGGACATATACTCCTAGTTCTACTAATCTTTAGCTTTCCCAACATATACACATGCCATTTGAAAACTAAATAGATTAACACTCCTTTACTCTGAAACTAACAGTTAATGTTATTTTTTTCCTACCATGCTTCCAAATCTATTCATCTCAAAAATCTATGGTGGTTACTTTAGTTCACAGTGTTCTCTAATTCACCTTGTTCAAACTAAGAAACAGTTATTATTTTTGAACACCACCTTGTCTGTGACCTTCTTGACAGCAAACAGTAGTTTGTGCTAATACTTCCTCTATCATGGACTATGCTCCCTTTTAATTTTGCTGCAGATATCTGAATATAAATTCTTTAAGTGCTTTTTCCACCCTACCCTCATTCTATATGTACTCCATTCTATATATATACTCCATTCATGCCCTTGACAATAATATATTTCTTCACCATCCTAAAACTCCCACATCAATATCACTATATTCAACATGCCCATCTGCATATTCAATGATTTCCCCCAGAACAACCTTTCGCTTACTGCAACTAATTTCAATTCCCCAACAAAAATTACATGACTCCTTTTTTAATAATACTATTACGTTGTCTTTATATTACATACACAGAAACAGGTTTTAAATAAATGGAAAATATGACTTTGCTCGGAGAAAGGTACTGAGGATGCTTGAAATACTCTGTGCATTAAATGAGTAACACCTTCCTTGGCGATTACCAACCTCCTTCCTCTACATAGCTATTTACGTAAATGTGAAAACAGTACATAAAAAATTAATTGCCTTTTGCCATTGAAAATATCCCTGAGGCTTATAAATTTAAAGAAATACCCTTGAGTACTATACATGAAATTTCATCATAACTGAGCTTTTTCTCCTTTGTTCCTGACATTCTTACCCCATTTCCTATTAGTGTCCTCTGGAAATATATTTTAAATAAGTCACTGATGCTGCAATCATTTACTTAGAATCTGCCTCCAGAGAACTCAAAATATCCAGTTACCAAGACAATTCACAGTCTTTGCTAAGTTTTGGTTAGTGATAGAGTGGTTATTTTTTCCAACTTATAAACTTAGGATTAGATACCAATGACCTCAGTATAGATCATTAAAAAAAAAGTTTTATTTCCACGACATCAGATTTTCCAGGTGAATTCTTTTTATTATTGAAGTAACATAAATTCACAAGACTATATATTTAAGGGGTACAATTGCATGCCTCTTCAAAATGTGTAAGTGACCTCTGTTTATGCCTCCAGGTGATATTAATCTACTGGCTAATGTTTTTAGGACTTTCTTGAATCCTATTCCTCCCACTATTCCCAGGCAGCCTTCATCCCTGACCTCTGCAGTGTCGACACTGTTCTTTAGATTGAAAAATCTGGGGTCTTTTTCAAGTGAGGCAACCAGCCTTACTTCTGGAAGTCCTTGAAGCCAAGCCCACATCCCACAAATGCTGGCAAGTAGTCATGGACCAGTTAAATATTCTAGGGTTCCTGGAGTGTGTGACTGCATTGGCAATCGCGTAGAACCTCCAAAGTCTACAATACCGACATCCTAGTAGGAGCACACCAAATTCAACAGGAAAATAACACAGAAACCAACTGAGCTTATTAAACAAAAACATTAATACAGAAGGCTCAACCAGCAAACAACAGCTTAGTAAACCCTCAGACAAGGACTTAATGACCCAGGGTGAGAAATAACAATTTTCAAAAATTTTCTTTTACTGGCTGGAGCAATAGCACAGCGAGTAGGATGTTTGTCTTAATGCAGCTGACCCAGGTTCAATTCCTTCATTCCTCTCAGAGAGGCCAGCAAGCTACCGAGAGTAGCTCCCAGTGGCATATTCAATATGCCAAAAACAGTAACAAGTCTCACGAGACGTTACTGGTGCCCGCTCAAGCAAATTGATGAACAACAAGAGGACAATGCTACATTTCTTTTACTGAAGTATTTTTTGATAATTTGATTGCCTGTTACTTACAACAAGATATATATGATAAAAATATTTTGTGCCTGCTTTGGGGGTGGTCAGGGAAATGGGGAAAATGCTACCAGGTTACACTGGTTGTAGGATTGATGTTGGAATATTAAATGCCTGTAACAAATGCATCATGAAAAACTTTGTAAACCACAGTGTTTAAAGAGGAAACAGTAAAAACACAACACATTATATATTCGTTATCTTTTGTAAAGATAGATGGTCGGCAACTACACCACCTCCGCTTTGCTGATGACATCGTTCTAATAACACCAAACATCAACCAAGCGGCACAAATGCTGAACGACTTTGACCGTGAATGTGGAAAGGTCGGACTACAGCTGAATCTTGCGAAGACAATGTTTATGAGAAACAGCCTTGTTCCTGACGCTCCATTCGCTCTCAATGGAACCACCATCTCCGAATGCAACAGTTATATATACCTAGGTCGAGAAATCAACATGATGAATGACCTGGCACCTGAGTTGCGCAGGAGGAAGAGAGCGGCTTGGAATGCCTTCAAGAGCATTGAAGAAATAACTAAAAGGACAAAGAACCTCCAACTACGAGCACATCTCTTTGATTCCACTATTCTTCCTGCATTAACATATGCCTCAGAGACCTGGACCCTACGAAAACAGGATGAGAACACTATTCGGGTCTCTCAAAGAGGAATCGAAAGAACTATGCTTGGAATATCACGATTCACTCAAATGAGAGATAGAGTCCGGAGTTCTGATCTTCGTCAACGCTCAAGAATCAGGGACGCTGTCTCATTTGCCAAGACATCAAAAATCAGATGGGCTGGACACGTAATGAGGTTTACAGACAACCGCTGGACTAGAGTCATTACTGATTGGATTCCACGAGACATCAAAAGATCACGTGGACGCCCACCTATAAGATGGTCAGACTTCTTCATCAAGACCCTAAATGATCGGTTTGAGGCTCTACATGTTCCTAAAACGAACAGATACCATTGGGCTACGCTAGCACGCAACCGGGATGAATGGAGACGTTACTGGCACCCGCTCGAATAAATCGATGAATAACGGGGATTAAGTGATTTACAAATCACTTAAGTGATTAAGTGATTTGTAAACTACTTTGATAAATTGCTTTAAAAATTGTAAAATAATATATTTGCTTTATTAGTACTCACCAACAAAGAAACAATACCTTTTTTAAAGTATTTATTTAGCATTTATTTAGTATTTATTTATTTTAAAGAAACAATACCTTATTAAAGTACCCTGGAACGTCTCTCTCCTTGATCCCCTTCCACCTCACCATTTAATAACCTCAGTTCTGTGGTCAGAGTCTAACGAATGTAAGGTCTAATTTCCTCAGGATTTATCTATTTCTTGTTTCCATGGATCTGTACATCCCTTGAATAAAATAATCTAGTATTTTTCTTTCTCCTTCTGGCTTATTTCACTTCATAGGACAACTCTAGTTACCACCATGTTGTAAAAGGCAAGATTCCACCTTATAACTGAGTAGTATACTTCATTAAAACCATTTTTTTGTGGTTGGCTAAGTATCACCAAGAATGACTTCTGATACCCCTGAGCCCTGAACGGGAGGAAAGGAATAAAGGAAAGAAAGAAATGGGAGGAAGGAGAGAAGGAAGGAAGAAAGGCAGGAAGGCAGGAAGGCAGGTAAGAAGGAAGAATGGGTAATTATATCTCTAATCAGTTGATACAGATGATATTAATTGAGAACCATTTTCCTGAAACACATTTTAAATGTTACACACTCCGTTGTTGCATTTCCATTAGATCAATTAGACCATCCCTTCCTTTATCATAAATAATGGAAAAATATTTTGTGACATAAAAAATACACCCTTAGTATACCACAATTATGTCTGTACTCTCTTTTAACTTTCTCAGTTCTGACAATCTCCAGTGCACAGAGGGCTAGGCAATGCCAGGGACAGATCCCCTTTCAAACATCTAGAAAGCAACTACATAGCTCATGAAACCCACATCAGTCAGCAAAATATGTAATCAATCAAAAATGTGCAGTTTTGAAGGTGGGTACTTAGAATCTACCTAGACCACTGTAAGAGCCAGTGTGGTATGAAACTGATGCCAGTTGAGAAAAGAGGAAAGACTTCTGGCATCTCACATTTTCAAGGACTCTAGGCAAGATTATGAGGGAAAGATTAGGACCCTAGCCTGGTACCTGAGGGGGCAGTGACTCATCTTTGAACACTGGCAATTTGGCAAGCATAGTGTGGCTACCAAATCCTGTTCCAGCACTAACAAAGCTCAGATACCCCCAAAATTTCTAGCTACAAATCATATCCTGTGACTTGCTGAGTAAAAAGAAACCATAATTGGAGCAAGGAAATTTCCTGGGCCTAGACTTAAGTAACTTCTGGTCCCTAGGGCACCAGACTCCATTCGGAAAAAGATTCATGTAACTGACCAAAGCAAGAAACTGTGGCTAGGCCAATGTCATATTTATTTTAGCAACACAGGGAAGATTGTTTGGCATATCCAAGCCACAACAGTGATTAGCCTTCACTGCCCCTACTACCTTGGGCTACAAAATCTTCGCTTGTAGCATAGATACTGCAAGGAGAGACTTAGCAGGCTACTCTTCACCCTTTTGAAATTCCAACAAAGTCAGTAATAGCAACAGACACAAGAAACTGGATACAATGGAAGAGTCTGGGATGGCAATCATTAAGCTATGTCAGGGAAATAATAGGAGGAGAGGTAGCAATTATGGATTGTATATCTCAGTTTGCTGCCCAATCCTAGGGTGTAGATGAAAGAAAATTTAAATATGTGCGTGCATAAATGTATGTATGTTTATATCTACATACATATATTTTATACACGATATACATACCCCCTCACTCCAAATAGGATACACACACATATATATTATATATTTTTAAAAGTGGAATATTTATGTCTTTGACATTTGAGGTCATACATAGCAGGACTCAGGGCTTATGCCTGGCTCTGTGCTCAGGAGAATTGATAGAGTGTGAGAGATCAAATCAGGGTCAACCTCATTCGGAGAAAGTGCTTTAACAACTGTACTATCTCTATGGTACCCAATCCCAGATTTTTAAAAGTTTATTTTTGTGCTTTGAGAAATACTAAGTGTCGCTTGGGGAAAGGGCAGTCCCATGATGATGCTTATAAGTGTGTCACTATGTGATACTCAAGTAATGATGCCAAGGATCAAATCAGATGCCCCTCCCCAAAAAGAAAGTGGATAGAGTCCTTGCTTTGCATGTGGCTGATCTGGATTTGATCCCATGCACCATGCATTATCTCCTGAGCATCACCAGGAGCAATCCCTGAGCAGAACCAGGAATAATCCCTGCAAACATTTGGATATGAGTCCCCCACAAGCCCCCCAAACCTAAAACCCTTGAAGCTCCTCCATGCATAGCATGTATACCATCTCTTTTAGTCATCTCTGGCTTTCAAAATATGTTTATAAACCAAAATCTACTGCAAGTACTACTGGAAAAACATAAAAAATGAAAAAATAAAAATAATGTCAAATAAATGAGAAAGACAATTTCTCAGAAAGTAACTTTAATAACTTGGAAATGAAGAGACTCTAAGACATGATGAATTTGACTATTATGGAAAAAATCTCAAATACATATTATTATAGCACAAAGTACTGGTAAAATAAGAAAGGAGCAGACAGAGCTCTTTACCAATGAAATTAAGCCTAAAAAAACTTTCAATGTTAATGGTGAGTATAAAAAAAGCAATGAATAAAATTAGAATTCTGCTAAAAGCCATAACAAACTATCCAGTTTTGCAGAGTAAAGAAGTGGAATTAAAAATAAAACCCCATTAATGGCTCAAATGGAAGAGAAAAGAGAAATGAAAATATGAAATAAAAAATGAAGGAGACCTTTGAGAAATATCACTTTCCATTAGTAAAGGAAATATACCGGTAATGAATATACCATGAGGTGATGAAAATGATAAAGGAAAGAGTGCTTTTTCAAATAATAAAAACTGAGATCTTTCCAAAAGTAAGGAAATAACTATAGAAGTCCAGGACATGGGCAGAGCTCTCAATGTTCTATATGCAGAAAAAAAATTATACTAGGATAAATCATTGATAAATTTTTAAAAGTCAATAAAAGATACCAAGTGCTGCTAGCAAAAAAAAACCACATACATAATACAGAAAAGCACCAAATCAGGTGATCATCAGATTTCTCATCAGAAACTACAATCTAAGAGTGAATAAAATGACACATTTATAAACCTAGGAGGTAAAATCTTCTAGCCAAGTCATGAAATATAATGGAGAATAACTGCTGTCCTATATATCATGACTAAGCAGAATTTGTTCCAGGGATGAAAATATTTTTCATTACATGCAATTCAATTAACACAATATAGGACATTTTAAGAAAAGAAAGCTAAAAGTACATCATCATTGGTTAGAGGTAGCTTAAATTGTTTGAATGCTTTGCATGCAGGATACCGTGGATTTCTATTACCACACAGTCCTTTAATGGTGACTGGGAGTGATTCTAATACTCTGGGGATAAATCTAGCATCACAAGAGGATAAAAAAATCAAACAAAATCACAACGTCATATTGATAGATGTTAAAATAACATTTAACAAGATTCAAAGCTCACTAATGAATGGCAGTGGGTGTGGCTCATGGTGGAGTAGTTGGCCTCCAAAGATCATTAATGATGAAAAATCTTAATATTTGGGACTCAGAGACATACTACTACTAATATAATGACAATAGTAAATATAAAAATGATAAATATTGATATTAATTTGTTAAATTAATAATTATTAATAATAAATGTTAGTGAATTCTAATACATATGATCAACTTATAACTAATATTCAATGGTGACTACTAAAATATTTCCCCTATGATATGAAAAAAGATAAGAACGTCTGATTTCACTAATAGAGTTCAACATAGTTCAGAAATACAACTAGAGAAATTAAGTAAGATAACTATATCAAGGGAATTCAGATTGAAAAATTATGGTAAAATATAACATTTTGTAGATGTTATAATTAATAGTATACATAGAAATACTAACAGTACCACCAAAAGCTATCTGCAAAACACAAAATCAATATAAAATACCTTACATTATATATCACATGCATAAAAAATGAATTAAAGATAAATAAAGAAAATTACTCTATTTCCACTACAATAATAATGATATCTGACACAATCCAATTAAAAATTAAGGTAACAGACCAACAAGCAGAAAACTAAAAATTAAACAAAGAAGAACAATATACAGAAATAAAATGAAAAAATCCACTTCAATATATTGAATGAACAAAAGTTACGAAAATATACAAGGATTGAGACTTTCCTCAGGAATAGGTCATTTGATATCCTTCTGTGAGGTATTGGGTTCAATCTCTGGCACTGCAACATATGAACAAGCAATAAGTAATATTTATATTACTTAATGTGATGTACTTACTCCATGAAATACCTATTACAATCTTAAATTTAATTATCAAGGAAATAAAGCAAATAGTTCTATAATTTGTTTTCAGAAAATGACCAAAGAAATTCTTCAAGGAAAAGTATAATGGAGGCATCATCCTCTCTGACATCAAATTACACTACAGAGATGTGGTAATCAAAACAGTATGTTACTGAAACAAACACAGACACATAAACCACTGAAATCAAGCAAAAAAACCCATAAGAAATTCTCACACAGAGAGAGATTTACTCTGGGCCAGTAACCAAGACCATTAATACTATGATACTAATATCTGGGAGTTGATTGGCTCTGAAATACATCTACTTCTAGGTACCCATCATAGTTATTTGACTTAGGCTTGGTTAACGTAGTTCCTAATGCCCAGAAAGAGGCATCCTGCCATGGGACTTGGAAGGATTCAGGGCAAATGGCAAAGCTACCCTGGCATCAAATGGGACAGTCTTAGAAAGCACAAAAGCATGGTCTCGATGCAAGCTGTTATAAAAGGTAAAGGTAAAGGCCCTCCCGTTGATCGTCGATTTGCTCGAGCGGGCCCAGTAATGTCTCCATTGGAGACTTTGTTGTTACTGTGTCTGGCATATCAAATACTCTCGGTAGCTTGCCGGGCTCTCCGAGAGGGGCGGAGGAATCGAACTCGGGTCGGCCATGTTGGCCGCTTGTAAGGCGAACGCCCTACCAGTGAAAAGAGCCTATGGGGAGCAACAAGCTGAACCAGCCTGAGAACTTGGTCTGGGATTTACAGCAATAACCTTGCTTGGCCTTGGAGCCCAGACAACTAATATTTGGAATCTATAATATTTGGAATCTATATAATATTTGGAATCTATATCTCTTACCGTGTTTATCCAAATAACTGCAAGAATTAATAAGAGTAAACTTAATTGTTTAATATGTACAAGAAAATGAAACTTAATTGCTTAATAAGAGGAAATTTAATTGTTTAATACATACAAGGGAATTAAACTTAATTGTTTAATACTGGTACCTGCTCCAGCAAATCGATGAACAACGGGAGGATAGTGATACAGTAATACGAGCAGCCAGGGAAAGAGAAAAGCAATATAATGTTTGTTGCCAATCAACTCCCAAATATTAGAAGATAGTATTAATGTCGTTCTGTGTTTAAGAACACTGCTCTATAATAAAATCTAAAAAGGCTATAGGGGAAATAGAAAATCAAGTAATTCACCACAAATACAAAATCCAGAGTCACCAGAAGGTTTTGCTTTATAAGTATCCAAGCCTGACTTGGGGAATTTAGTAACTAACACAAAGGAAAGGTTTAAGAAAATCTCGGAGATTAGCTGTGCTCATAAGAGCACTATAAACTCTTGGGGGAGCAAATGGGACAATTCACTGATGAAGCCTAAAACACTTTGGGTTGGTATCCAATAATTAGATCCCCTTTTTTTGTTTCTTTATATACCACACATGAGTGAGATCATCTTTCAAATTATTTTCCTGGGTAGAGTAGAAGACCATGTTCATGGTAGAGAAAAGAATGGAGGTAGCAGAATAGAACCAGGGAGGTAGGTATTGAGAATTCTATTTGGATATGGTTATTTTCAGATGTCTATAAAGTATCTGTATGGAATGCCCAGTAGAAATGTTGACATTAAAAGGAAATGCATATATATTTATATGCATATATATGTTATAATTACACAATAGGGCATTGGAAAATAGAGAAACAAATAATGTGATCCAATGATAGACTTAACAAAAATTTGAGAAATTATGTCCTCTCCTCCCATTGTTCATCAATTTGCTCTAGTGGGTACCAGTAACGTCTCCATTGTGAGACCTGTTGTTAATGTTTTGGCATATCGAGGACAACATGGGTAGCTTGCCAGGCTTTGCCATGCAGGTAGGATACTCTTGGTAGCTTGCAGGGCTCTCGAAGAGGGGCCAAGGAATAGAACCCAGGTCAGCCGCATGAAAGGCAAATGCCCTACCTGCTGTGCTATCCCTCCAGCCCTCAGAGAAATTATGTAAGAGAAAAAAATTAGAAATTGTAGAATAAAGGTTAAGTAGAAGATGTTAAATGAGCCTAACTCTGGATAAAAGGTAAGATCTAAAATGCCAAGGCAAGAAAAAAAAATTTAGAGAAGGAATTAGTTCATTGAATCAAATACTTATTTTAAGAGACAGATAAACAAATCACTATTTAAATAAAAACATTACTTACATTCTGCCCTTAATACAAGCTGTATCAGGTATGCTATGGAGCAGAAAGCCTAATGAAATAAACTAAAGAGAGACTATGAGTTGACTTGGTTGGTATCATGACTCTGTTAGTTCCACTAGAGAGACTGGGTAGCAGAGATTACAAACTTAATTAAAAGAGATGTTTATTGGAACTGGATCGATAGTACAGCAGGTAGGGCCTTTGCCTTGCATGTGGCCAACCTGGGTTTGGTTCCCAGCATCCCATATGGGCCCCTGAGCACCTCCAGGAGTAATTCCTGAGTGAATGAGCCAGGAATGATCCCTGTGAATCGCTGGGTGTGACCCAAAAAGCAACAAAATTTTAAATAATTTAAAAAAATAAAAGAAATGTTGGGAGTCTAACTATACTGAGAAAAGGATTCCCCCAAAAGGAAAAATATTTAATTAGAATATATTTATTCCCATCTCTCTCATTCATGTATTTGGATTAACACAATATATAGTCAAGATTTCTCTTAAAAACATTTGTGGAAGTTTTATATATAACACAACACAATTAAGTAAAAAAAATGCTTTTTCAGATTATTTCACTCTTATTTGGAATAAAATAGTGAATGAAGGTAGTAAAAAGAGGAAAACAGTATAGGGAGAGAGAGATGAAAATATGCTGGGAATTTTCTTTCTTTACATCTTCATTCACAGGCTGTGCACACAGGACAAACATACCTTTCCAATAATTTTTACAAATTAAGTTATAAAATTAAATTCTTTTGAAATGAAATGGTTCACACACCCAGCTGTTTTCATATTGCAGAAGAGAAAGAATTGCTTTTTGTAACATACTTCCCAAATAGAGATTTGCAAGGATTAAATAAAATATTATGCAATGCTACAACAATTTGTGTACCACTAAGTTTTATAAAGATGTATAAGCATTTCACATGAATGTTTGGTTCACTATCTTTTGAATTCACATCATTACTTTGCATTTCTATGCCCCTTCTCGTATTGTACTTGATTATTGATGCAAATTAAGAATTTATCTTGACTGGAATGATTAGCATTCTGGTTAGGGTCTATTATTTCAAAATAATGACTCCTGGGGATAGTCATTAGAACAATTCAACAAAATGAGTCGCGTATTTCTTTTATTTCTTGGCATGCATTATACTCCACCATATCAAAGTAAAATCCTGAACTTTGCTCACAGAAGAAATCACAGTGTGATGAGTATTTAGTTCATTGCCATTTCCTAAATGCCTTCCCATTGACATCTGTTCTGGAATTCTGGACTGCCAAGTCAGGACTTCCACTACCAAAGGCTCTTTGATGGCTGCTGCATGGGCAAGATTCCATAAATATTAGCCCAGGCTGTAGACAAATTCTTGTAAATGATGATTAAAGGAAACCACTTTGTAATTGGCTGAACTGAGGAACTCATGTACTTTTTAATGTCATAAATCAAGTTACACTGTGCAGTAACTGGCTATTTAATTAGCAGCTTCATATTTTGTCAATCCAAAGAGGGTCACCAAGAACAAGCTGCAAATTTCCTCACAGACTCTATAGACCTCTTAAAACCAAAACATTGTAGCATATGATGAAAATAAGCATTGAATTAGCATTAGATATAAAAATGAAGTATTTTTCTCTGCATGTATTTCTTATTTTCTCTTTGTACTCTAATACACAGATTTTTATATACATAAATATAAATGAACCAGGATATGCAATGAGAAATAAGTTGAATTTAAATTGTGCCATTAGTTTTTATAACTTCATATTTAAATGTATAAGATGCACTCTATTTTTAAATTCAACAGCAAAATTCACAGTCCAGGGAATGGATTATATTTGGAGGAATTTAAATGGCAATTAAAAATTATTTAGCTCATCTTAAGATGATTAATATAATCTTTCACTATAATTTTCCTAAACAGTGGGAAAAGTTCTTTAGAATATCTGGAAAGGACTGATAAATACAGCTTATAAATAGGAAAGAAATTAAATTAGTGTAATAAATGTTGGGAGATAGTAAAAAAGAATTATGAGCATCAGTCACTTATTAAAAATAAATACATAAGCAGTAGATAGTTTTGTTAGTCAACTTAAATTTTAATTTAAAATGTACATGTTTCTGAAATGGATGCATATTGTAAGTTGTTTTTTAAAAATAATCCCTAAAATTCAAAATTGTGTTCTTATGGTCATATACTTTCTTAGCCATTATATCTATTACTTCCAGCCATGCGTTAAAATAGTGTTTCACAACTGGCATATAAAAAGAGAAAGATATATTGATTTCATAGTTGCTTCTGACTTACCCAAAAATTGACTAGTTTAATCTTAGGGCTGCTAGCTAAATTCACATTTTTCTCCAAGTTTGAGGGTAATGGGAGAAAGTATAAAAGTCACAATAAATTTAATTTCATTTGTTTTTGCAATAGTAAAACCAGTAACTTATTTTCTACATATGTACAATGGAAGTAATATATTCTGCATTGACACACACTTGGAATCACCTATAAAATTAATCAGAGGTACTACAATTAATTGATTTTGGCAATGCTAGCTCTTTTGAGTCCCTGTTTTCATGCAATTAATAGCAAATGAGTTATAAACAGAATAATAAAATCTGTTTTAAAAAAATTAAAGAGAAAATAAGTTACTCTTACTTATTCCTTTCTACTTTTATTAGCAGCAATAATTATCTTACCTGGAAAATTTATATTGAAATATTAAAAATGCTTGGAAATCAAAAGCACACAAAATACTGAAATGAAAATCATGAAGTCTGAGTACTCAAGGTTACAGACTCATTTCATGCCCTAAGGTTAATGTCAGTGAGAAGAAAGACACTACTTAAAAAAAATTCTTTATTTCTCTTGTGACTTTTTCCACTTGCGTTAATAAAAGATTTGGCTTCGTGTTGTTCTGACTGTAAGATCACTGCTGAAGACCCTTTCCATGACAACATCTGCACTAGTAACAAGAGAACAGAGTGAGGTGTGGAACCAGCTCTCCAGGCTACTTCTAAGAAATGACACAATCTTTCCATACATATTTTACTGTATAAGTCACATCATCTATCCAAGTCTAACATCTAGGGTGTAGAAAATCACAATAGTACCTCAGTTCTGGAGGAAAGGAATCACACATAAAATGGGGGACCATTGCAAATGACTATAATTATCTAGTGTGGGGTATTTTAGGGAGAAGAAATTCTACTTCTGAAGCCACTGTACTTTCTACCACATGTGATTGAACCTCATCTTAACTAAAAAGCTAACAGAGAGTGATGATTATGATTACAGGAGATGGAATACATTAAGTGCCTGCCACATAACCTTTCATATGACAAGTACTATACAATATTAATCCATAAAATATCATTTTTATTGTACTAGAACGTGGCATATCAATACTCAGAGATGAATGTTCAAACTATCAGTAGACAATTCACATTCATGTTTATTGTATTTCATATCTTCAAGTCAAAAATCACTGTGAAAAGTTAACTGGAAAATGGAATGATTTTTGCAGTTGGAATTTTGTCAAGAATGTGGGGTATCAACTTCAAACTGTACTACAAAGTAGTAGTAATTACAACAGCATGGTACTGGCCTAGAAACAGAACTTTGGACCAATGGAACAGAGTTGAATATTCTGTCACAGACCCCCAACTTTTTGACCACTTTATCTTTGACAAAGGAGCAAGAAATGTGAAGGAACAAGGAAAGCCTCTTCTACAAGTGGTACTGGGAAAACTGGATAGCTACCTGCAAAAAAATTATCTCTGACCTCTGTCTAACGCCAGGCACAAAAGTCAGATCAAAGTGGATTAAAGACCTCAATACCAGACATGAATCCATAAGGTAAGTAGAGGAAAATGTAGGTAGAACTCTCCCCGACATTGAAATGAAAAACATCTTTAAGGATGAAACAGCACTGATCATGCAAGTGGAAGCAAACATAAACAAATGGGATTCCATCAAACTAAGAAGCTTCTGCACTTCAAAAGAAACAGTAACCAAAATACAGAAAGAGCCCACAGAATGGGAAAGAATATTTACCCAATACCCAACTGATAAGGGATTAATATAAGGGATATACAAGACATTAGTAGAATTGTACAAGAAAAAAAACGTCCAACCACATCAAAACTGGGGAGAAGAACTGAACAGAAGTTTCCTCAAAAAAGAAATACAAATGGCCAGAAGGCACATCAAAAATGCTAGTCCAGCCTTTCTGGAAAACAATATGGACAGTTCTTCTAAAACTAGAAATTGAGCTTCCATATGACCCTGCAATACCACTTCTGGGAATGTATCCCTAGGATACAAAAAAAGCACAGTAGAAATGAGATCTGTACCTATATGTTCATTGCAGCACTGTTCACAATAGCCAAAATCTGTAAACAACCCAAGTGCCCTAGAACAAATGACTGGTTAAAGAAACTTTGGTGCATCTACACAATGAAATACTATGCAGCTATCAGGAGAGATGAAGTCACGGACTTTGCTTATAAATGGATAGACATGGAGAGTATCATGCTAAGTGAAATTAGTCAGAAAGAGAAGAACAGACATAAAAGGACTGCACTCATTTATGTTGTATAAAACAACATAACATGAGGCTGACACCTAAGAATAGTAGATACATGGGACAGGTAGATTTCTCCATAGCTGGAAGCCTGCCTTATGAGCAAAGGGGAGGAGGCATCTGGAATAGAGAAGGGATCACTAAGAAAAAAATGGCTGGAGGAATCAGTCGGGATTGAAGATCTGTGCAGAAAGTAGAAAAAAGGACCAAACATAATAACCTTCCACTGACTGTATTGCAAACCATAATGCCCAAAAGTAGAGAGAGATTATGGGGAATCATATCTGCCATGGAGGCAGAGGGAGGGTGGGAAAGGGTATACTGGGGAGATTGGTGGTGGTGAATGTGCACTAGTGGAGGGATGGGTGTTTGATCATTGTGTGATTATAACCCAAACATGAAAGCTTATAACTATCTCATGGTGATTCAATAAAATTAATAATAATAATAATGTGGGGTATAAAAAAGACCCCCTGCTGGAACTGTCAGTACCTTTGGGTTGAATATCTTAGAAGCATGTTTCCGAAGAACACAATGACATATTTCTCTATTCCAGAATACAGCACTTTCACAAATTTCTATATTTACTTACAAGCAAAAGTGTAACTTCTCAAATTTTCTAACAAAAAATAAATTAGTCTCAACAAAATTCACATATTTTCACCTCCACATGGTTAAGCAAAGAATTCTAGATTAACATTAAAGGTCTTAGGACCTTGAAGAAATTAACTACAAAATACATAACAATTTTATCTAATCTTAGAATTACAGATATACCATAGCAGAATAGGTTTTTCTATCATCGTTGAATCAACAGATTACTCAAGTCCATATCTTTATTTCACTTAAGCCATTATTTCTAGTTTTTATTTTAAAATTAACTTTCTTTTTCCAATATAAGGGAGAGAGCAATATAAAATATAACTGGGGGATTCAACTAACGGGTCAACCTGTACCCGTAAGGCTAGTGCATCAACTGACTGATGGTGCCTTCAAGCTTCCTGATACTCCAAAAATGCCTCTGTGCCTATGGCCAGACTCCAACAACTTGGGACCAAGTTTCCCAACAATAAAATGACCAAAGATAGGTATGTGGGAGCCACGCCCACAAACCACCTCCAGCTCAGTTATGCAAGTTCATTTATCATCCTTGCTTCAAATACCCCAAAATAAAGCTTGAAAGAGATCAAAAGCCGTAGTTAGTCTTGGACCCTCACAAGGCTGAACAGACCACAGTAAATTGGTGGTGGGGGGTGAGATTAGCCTGGTGCCACCGAAACAGAGCCCCCGACAGCCACTAGTTCCCACAATCCAAAATCACTGTTATACCCCTGGCCAGACTCCACTGTCTCAGGATGAAACTCACCAAGATATAGCGCGGTAGCACTGTCTTCCCATTGTTCATTGATTTGCTCTAGTGGGTTCAGTAACATCTCCATTGTAAGACTTACTGTTACTATGTTTGGCATATTGAATACATCATAGGTAGCTTGCCAGGCTTTGCTATGCGGGGTGAGATACTCTCAGTAGCTTGCCAAGCTCTCCGAGAGGGGTGGAGGAATCGAACTCTGGTTGGCCATGTCGGGCACGTGCAAGGCAATTGCCCTACATGCTGTGCTATCGCTCCAGCCCAAGACATAATCTGCTGAAAACTCAGGTATGTGGGTTTTGTGACTGAAATCTCTAGGCTTTTTAGGAGGCCCAGTTGGTGAGTCAGAATGGGCTACCTCGCCCCATCTCCCTGTACTTCCAGAAGCATCAGTGTCAATCCACACCCCAAAGCTGCCACCAGCCTTACTTTCCTGATAAAAATACTGAATGCCCTGAACAATCATGATGACCTCTTAGTACTTCTATAGTGAACCATAATGCAAAAGGGAAAAGGAGAAAGAAAGAAAGAAAATGCCTTCCATAGATGTAGGCTGGGGATAGTGGGGGTGGGGTGGGGGATGGGCTTTTGGGGATGAAGGGTGGGAAATAGGAGACATTGGTAGTGGAATATGTACACTGGTGGAGGAATGGGTGTTGATACAATGTATGAGTGAATCTAATCATAAACAGCTTTATAATGGTCTATCTCATAGATATTCAATAAAAATTATAAAATAATAAAAATAAAATATTTCTTAGCGGCTGGAACATTACCTTCGCTGAAATGTTAAAGTAATTAAATAAAATATTTAAACTGATTTTTCTCCCATACATATAATGATATTTTACCTAAGACATAAGTTTTCACAGTAAACTAAAAATTCTGTCTCTGTCTCTGAAAAGTAAATCTATTTTATTCCTATTTGAAACTCTAAATTACAATAGATGAAGAAATGAGAAGTAAACTATACCTCCAGTTCTATTAATTTGCTAATCTATGGTTCATATTTCATATTACATGTTACTGGAGATATTTTTTAACAATTTTGGTTTCCAGGCATACTAACATTATTTTAGATATCTAGAATTTATTTTGAAATGGAAAATATCTGATGTACAGAGTCAAATGCATTATATGCTATAATACTCACTAGATTATGTTAGTTTACTATTTCCTTAATAGTAGTTAAATTGGTTTGGCCACCATGTTGACTCACTCACTGGGCCTGCTGTACCAATCCAAAGTAAATATTCCTGAAGATGCACACCAAAGAGTTAAAATCCATGTACACACTAGGCCCTGCAGCTGAAAACTCCAAGGCGCCTTTGGGAGGCAGGTGGGCCAATTACCATCCCTGCCAACTCCCTCAAAGCCACACTCACACCCCATGAGGGCAGCTACAACGAGGGCTAACCTCCACCACTTCACAAATATTTTCTGCAGACATCAAACTGTGAACAATTTCAGGTACCCTGGTGCCTAGACTGAGAACTCTGGTGTTTCTCAGATTTGGGTTTTGCAGTCTCCTACACCCCCACATTGAACTTCAAAAAGGCACTGGGCAGCCACTCCCACCGCTCACAGTTGCTGACATGTCAACTCATTGGCCCAGGCATACATCCTGAAATCTCTGGACCTGTGGCCATATACACAGCTGAGCAAAATCTTCTCATCCTCAATACTAAAATTCCAGTAACAGCGCACCAAATTACATGGGAAAGTAACATAGAGGCCAACGAAACTAAAAAAAAAAAAAAAAAAAAAAAAAAAATTTAACACAGAATGCTCAACTAACAACAAACAGCTTAATAAAAGCTTAGACAAGAACTTAGCGACCCTGTGATCAGATGTAACAGTTTTCACATAAAAGCTGATTTTATACTATTGATTTTGATATTGTTGCTTTGTACACAATCATGTTAAACTCTAGAATTGTATCAGCAATTATGGCTTCTGCACACATTAAAAATAAATTTTTAAAAAATTAAATAATGTAGTTAAACAGTATGAAAATTCTGAAGTATTTATTGTTATTTATGATATCTACCCTCCAAATGGGCTGGAGCGATAGCACAGTGGTAGGGCGTTTGCCTTGCACGCAGCCAACATGGCTGACCCGAGTTCGATTCCTCCACCCCTCTTGGAGAGCCCGGCAAGCTACCGAGAGTATCGAGTATCGAGTATCGAGTCTGCACGGCAGAGCTTGGCAAGCTCCCCGTGACGTATTCGATATGCCAAACACAGTAACAACAAAGTCTCCAGTGGAGACATTATTGGACCCACTCGAGCAAATCGATGATCAACGGGAGGACCAGGGCCACCCCCAAAATATTGGCAATTATTCCCATTTTATAGACAGAAAATTTCCAGTTTACTACTACTTTGGACAAATTGGCAAGCTACCGAATGTAACCTGCCCACACGGCAGAGTCTGGCAAACTCCCTGTGGCGTACCCAATATGCGAAATACCAGTAACAATGATGGGTATCATTCTCCTAACCCTGAAAGAGCCTTGAATATGGCACTTCTTAAAAAAAACCTCAGGGCTAGGACGAAGGAGACATTACTGGGGCCTGCTCGAGGCAATCGACGAATAACTGGATGGTCGTGATCGTGATCATGAATACCCATTAATACAGAATATAAATAATGACAGGAAACTATGAGTTATTTTCTAATTTTATAGAGTTAAAAAGTGATAATAAAGAACTTTCACCTCCTGAATTTATGTAAAGACCATTACATGTGCATTCCTCATTGTTCCCGAGCACCACCAGCAGTGATTCCTGAGTTCAAAGCCAGGAGTAACCCCTGAGCATCTCTGGGTGTGACCCAAAAAAGAAAAAAAATAACTGCAGTTTTAAAATAATTGAAATGGGGCTGGAGAGATAGCACAGCGCATAGGGCATTTGCCTTGCACATCGGCCAACCCAGGTTCAATCCCCAGCATCCCACATGGTCTCCTGAGCACCGCCAGGAGTAACTCCTGAGTGCAGAGCCAGGAGTAAACCCTGTGCATCTCTGGGTGTGACCCAAAAAGAAAAAAATTCAAATATCATTATGAGCAAGAAATTTTTTGAGAGGAATTAAAGTTCCAAACGAATAGAACATAGGGGCTGGAGTGAAAACACAGCAGGTAGGGGAATTTCCCTTTATATGCTCAACATAGGTTCGATTCCTGGCACCCCATGCGACTTCTCAGTCCTGCCAGGAGTGATACCTGAACACTAACAAGTGTGGCTCTACCAATCAAACAAACATACAAAAAACAGACCTTTAAAAACATTACAAATTAAGCTGACATCTTAGATATTTCCTACATTTGTGGGGATTTAATAATTCTACACACAGGATTATTATGCTTGTGTATGTTTCAGGCTCTCCAAAGTAGGAAATATCTCGTATAACACTTGATTAAACAGCCACATGTGCTGAAGATAAGTGAATGATACTTAACAAAAAGTTCCAGTTCTATATGAAACAATAGCATATTTTTCATCAGACTGCAACAGAAAATTTTTCAAGAATAAAGATTATTCTCTAATCGTATTCTTTAGATGACCTGAAAGAATGTTCAAAGAAATGGCAAAAAAAAGTTAAAAGAAATACATATCATAAAGGAAATGTAAACTATTGAGACGAATACTATAAATCCAAATGAATAATAGTTTAAATAAAATTACAAGCGTGTTATAAATTAAAACTCTACTATGTATTTCTTAAAAACACACATTTTTCTTTCTTAAAGTTTAGAACAGATGTTAAATTTGTTGAATATGTTAAATTTAAAACAAATTGTAAATGAACAGATCTAGTTAATACTACTCAAAACACCTACTTTAACTCACCTTTGACAAAATAAATTATGTGATGGAGAGATAGTACAGCAGGCATAGTGCTTATCTTGCACATGTCTAAATCTGGGTCCAATCCCTAGCACCCATATATTCCTAGGAGCACCACCAGGAGTGATCCCTGAGTACAGAGCCAAGAGTAAGCTCTGAGCACCAGCAGGTGTGGCCCCCCAAAAATAAATAAACAAAAAATAACATAAGCCTGTCCGTCCCCCCCACCCCTTGCTGTTTCACCATCCTGGGTGAGGCTCGCCTCTGGTTGATACCACTGGCTCAATTCTGGATGGGAAGCAGAGCTCAAATAGGACGCTTAGTCTCCCTTCTAAATGGATCTCCGCTGCCTCCACACACCACTTGCACTGTATTAAGGGCCCACACCACAACTCTGACCTTTTGTTTGCTACCCACCATCCCGGCTGATGGATATCTCTGAGCCTATTCCGAACGGGAGACAGAGCTGCAAAGGGACACAGCGTTCCTCCCTCACGGGTGACTGACAGCAGCCCCAACACACAACCTGTGCCTTGCTAAGGGTCCACATCACAGCTCCTGAAGCGAACGATCCACTCAACAAGTTACATGCTGCTCAAAGTTATTCTTCCTGCCATTCTGCCAGGATGGACAGAGAAGACAAGAGAGTAACCTCTAGCTTAATCCCTTTTAATTCTTCTAGCATCTTGCACATCTTGTGGGGGTTAATCACAAAAACCCACTAGTGCATTATACATATGCAGTGTATACCCATGCAAATAATAACGGCTTTCTACAACAACTTAGAATAAATGCTACTAAAATTTGTATGGAATCATAAAACTCCTTGAATAGTCAAAGAAATTCTGACAAAATGAAAGATATGAAGCATCACAATTCCTGGTTTTAAATGAAAATATAAATCTATAGCAGTCAAAATACTGTGACACTTAAATAAGAATAGTCTTCAGACTAATAGAAGTGAACTAGTAGTTCAGAGATTAAACCCTTACATAGATGAACATCTATGACATAGCAGCTGAATACATGAGTTAGAGGAAAGACAGCATTTAATAAGAAGTTTCCCCCTAACATATTTATTGACCTATTGTGTAAAAATAATGCCTTTATTGTTACCAAGATGCTGTTTTTAGAAGATTATTAGTCTTTCTTTCTAGCTTTATAATCTAAATAAATTGCAGCAAATGGATAAAACTCCAACACACTATTTGCTAGAGAAATTGAGACGGTACATTTACTCATGCTTAGCAAAATACTCCAGGAGAAAGGCAAATACTAGGTGATATCACTATTTTGTGGTATGAGATACAAAACAGGGTACTAGACAATTTCAAATGATACCAAACCCTTAATCTAGTATTACAGAATTAAGTATACCACATAAAAAGCTAGAAGTGGGTTGAAATGATGAAGTGAACGCTAAACAACCAATAAGCAGCATGTAATCCTTGGGAGAGGGTATGTGTAGACCTTTTATGTAGCTACATATCTAAATTCATAAGTATTAGCTATTATAAACATGGGAACTAACTGTAATTGTTTATTTTAAAAAATAAAATGATCTAAATCACGCTTCATCTTATTAGAATTTTCAAGAATAAAGTTTTAACTTTATAGTAAATTTAGTTACACTTCTGTAACATGAATATACTTATTGCTCAGAAGAGTTCTAATGGCACTAGTATGATAAAAACATGTATCAATTTTCAGAGAAGAAATTTCACATGATTATATTACAGGCATAATAAAGCCCAACTTTGCTATGTTAACTATAAATGTCTAGCCATTATTTTGTTTGGTATGGAGGTTTGCACTCTGAACATAGCCAACATTGATAGTAGTCCCCCAAAACTTAAAGTCATACAAGATAGACATGTGGGTAAGTATGTGCGGAATAGTATGTCAAGGACATCTTATGTCCATCTTCCAAGACAAAGATTTGGACCGGTTTATTGAAATTAGGTAAACAGAATTACTTAACCCAAACAAATAACATAATAAAGTATATAATGGTGAGGTGACTGATGTAACAATTCAATAAAAATTTTAGAGCATCTAAGTCCTGTAAAACAAGTTTATTTGGCTATAGAATTATTTTAGAGTTTGCATTTTCTTTTTCAAAATTCACAGGCTTTACATTAACTGGTTCCATTTATGAACAATAATGAGACTTACTGTAATTTGAGAATAAAAATGTACAAACATACAAGAGAGGTAGATCTACTAAGAAAGGAATATAATTGACTAGGTTCTTTAGTGCATGATTGACACTGTTTTTTACAAATTATTCTCTATGTGGTTACAATATAGCTTCCTATTCTTTCAAATATGGGAACCAAAAAGGTTTCT
Source organism: Sorex fumeus (assembly GCF_029834395.1). Classification (NCBI taxonomy): domain Eukaryota; kingdom Metazoa; phylum Chordata; class Mammalia; order Eulipotyphla; family Soricidae; genus Sorex; species Sorex fumeus. The sequence continues at coordinate 12,401,571 of NW_026606059.1, read as the reverse complement.
GTAGAAAGAGATTAATGTAGTCAGAAAAAACATTTGTTCCTAATTCTAAATGTCATGTTAACATCTAGCAGATAATTTAGTCAAATATTAGATTTTCAGGTGTAATAGATAGTGGAAAAATGTAACTATAGTTATTGTCTGCATTTGCATTCATCAAAAATAATAAGACAATTTGCTCCTGCGATATTTCTTTAATTCTCCTATGTCATTTTCCCTTCAATTCATTTCTTTAAAATCTACATATATAATCAAAGGAAGCTGGAGCAAAACTACAGTGGGTAGTACCTATTCCTTGCACAAGGCCAATTCAGGTTCAATTCCTGGCACCTCATATGGTCCCAGAACTTTCCAGAAGTGATCCCTGAGTGCAGAGCAGGAATAAGCTCTCAGCACACCTGGGTATGGTCCAAAATAGAAAAAAAATTAATGTTTCTAAAGAGCCTGACTACATACGTTTTGGGGATTTATGTCAAGTCACAGTATATTAACTTTTCACTTATTAATAAAGCTTCCATCAAACTGTTGCAGTTGGTTGCAGTTTTACTGAAAATGCTGATATTTCACAGGGCCCATTCTTACTATTGACTTTTCCAGTTAAAAACTGCATTAGGCAAATTAAAATCCAACACATTCACTTTGTTTGGAATGTCCCCAAATGAAGAATAAATCGCAAAAAGGAAGAATGCAGAAGGTGAACAGGGAGTGAAGAAGAGAGGCACAAGAGGAGAGCGTTTCCAACATTTGCTAGATCAGGATAAATGCAGAGAGGGTTTGCAAAGCCAGAATCCTGTGATTAATGAGGTGTAAGAGTAATGATCTGTTATAGAAATAGACAGGATAATTATTTATATCTTCCGATAAATGTGTTTTCCAAGAATTAACCAACTTAACTAGAGGGCAGTATGTCTCCAGGCAGAAGAGAATATTGAGTATTACTTATTTCTAAGTTTCTTAAGTATTTTAAATTACCAAATGCTTGGCTCCAGTCAGTTAATAGCAAAAAGATAGATCACTGTTTTTGAACATAGGCATTCTTTTTCTGTGTTTATAGCTATGTTTATAGCTGTTCCATAGTGGACAATGAAGGATTAATTGATTTCATTATCAACTAGAGAAATAAATCAATCAGCCTTCTACAATAGTCGGATCAACATATATCTAACCCACAAAACACTATCTCTAACAACAAATCTAATTATTTATCACATTTTATTTTTCAAGACTTTGATATAATGGAATCCTGTGCAGCCTATTTTTACAAGAGATTTATTAATTTGCTTGTAAGATTCTTCATATGGATACAATTTAACAGTACTTTGCAAATGACTTTTAAAGGAAGTAGTAAAGAAACTCAAAGCTAAGGCTGATATCTTCAATCAATTGTTTGTGCACAGTTACGCTAAGAAATCATTATAAGTTAGTGATCCAAGAACATCTAATATTGGGCATGAAAGAGCAAGTGTTCCTAGTTAATCCTGTCTGCACATGAGATTAGGGTAGGCCTCTATGAGCTCTGCTCAGGGCTTACTATGGTGCCAGGGATCCACTATAGTTTCTTCAGCCCTAATCTCACTGTGGTTGCTTTATATGCTTTCAAGTTGAATTTACCGGATTTGCAGTATTTATTGATCATATTCACAGAATAATTTCTTAAACTGATACGACATGGGTTTAATGGGGTTGGAGATACACTGTTGTCTCCCTATTTTTCTCCTGTTATAGGACTCTTAAGAAAACTTTTAGTAATTATTTGATTGAATCTCTGACACTGAATATCTGTGAGCCTTCCATGCATATTTAATGACTTTAATCAAATTATGTCAACGAGTATATTATTGCTATTCATGTCACATTCTTTTGTATTTTGGAAAGTGCCGACAAACTAGGAAAAAAACAAAAGTTCTTTGTTATTCTTTGACAAATTTGGGGCCTATTTGAAAATAAAGGCAATTCCATCTGTTTTCAAAAGATATTACTGCAGAGATTCTGAATCCTGAAATTACCTGATGGAGGCCATGGTTACTAAACACAACTAGGTCATTATACCTTTCATTGTGGTCACTTGGTCAAATTGGGCCACTGCTTTCTGTTTGGGAAGTAATGGGTACTCTCTACAAAACAATAGTTTTAACTGACTCTTTAGCTCTAGTTTTACCCAATAAATCACCTGCATACTTTGTAGCACATGCTAAGCACTAAGATATATTTCAGTAACTATAATGCACTCCATCAGAAGAACAATGAAAAAGTGGATATTGAACTCTTCAAATAAAATATCTCTTTAGTGTGCAACATTTGCTAAAGGCACACAATATTCCTGCTATAAGATTTGATCATGCATCTTTGCTGGTTCCAGAATGAAAGAAAGACAGAAAGGGAGAGAGAGAGAGAAAGAGAAAGCTGGAGATTGAACTGAGCATCAATTTATCCTTCTCATTTGTATCTACCAGACACTTTTATGCATTCCTATTTATCTCCCACCTGAATAAGACTTTATCTAAAAAATGCCTTCCTTAGTAAGGGACTGTATACTTAACCATTTGTTAATGAAGAGACAATCAATAATGTGCTTAAGTTGGCTAGACAAAGTCTAGTGGTATTCTAAGTAAATCGATGATAGGAATGACACCTTATAGAAATTATAACACTGCATCACAAATATGTCCACACAAAATTGCTTGCTTCACACTTGGCCAGTGTGTTTCCAATAGATACTATCCATCATTTATCTATGAATTAAAAGAGTTAGGTTGCCATAGAATCAGGATGAAATAATACAGTGAGAAGCATATTAAATTCTGTCACATGAATAACAAGCTAAAAATTCCAAAAGCATTATTCAAATCCTTCTTATTTTATTGATACATAAAATTTTAAGGAGATTTATAAACACAGATTTATTGCTCCCACTCAGAATGACCCTATGCTCAAAATCTGGAAAGAAAATGGGTAACTTTGAAAGACCATTTAATATTTATTTGTATCTAGTAATATTATCAGTGATGTGCTTCCATTAACTCATTTAGTCCACACAAAATTTCACTTAAACACATCAAGGAACTATGAAGCAAATCATAGCAAATTTAAATAACTCAGAGTGGAACTTCTGGGTCATATAATAAAATAAATTCCTACGTTTTTTTGACAATGCACATGTTGTCTTTCAAAGAGGCTAGATATTCCCAGCATCCCAAGCATCAGAGGCTTCCTTTTTATTTCCTGTAGGGGCAGGCTGGAGGTTGCAGGGAGGATATTGGGAGCATTGCTGGAGAGTAGCAGACACTAGTGAAAGAATTGGAGCTGGAATAATGTATGCCTGTAACTCAACTTTGCTACTCTAAAAAAAATAAATAACTATAAGTGCTGGAGCTACTTGAAGCAATAATCTGCTTCTGGATCACTTGTGCTTAAACACATAGTTAATGCTGAATCAAAAACAATGTAAATTCTAATAGTATCTCATTTTTAATAAGCTAACGAGGGGGTGGAAACTAGTGGTCCTCCAGTTCCTTCTGAGCTTTACTTCCTAATCCAAACAATTAGATGCTGAGTTTTATGCTATGCATCACATCTATTATAAATGGAAATATTTTGGGAAGCAAGAAAAACCAAGATTAAAGTGCTGGTAATCCCATAATTATAAAATAGGAAAGTAATTTAAAATCAAATTCTTCTATATCTTATATATAAGCTGGGCTCAAAATTTTAACAGTATAAACATTTGTATGTACAATAGTTCTTTCAAAGAGTACAGAAATGGAAATGTTTTGATTCTTTCAATTAGTTGCTATATGGTTGCAAGCATATACCTTAATCTTTCAAGTCACAGTTTCTTCCTTGGTAAAATGAGAATAATTATATTGCTTTTATGTCAGAAAACTAATTACATCAGTTATTACATACAAAATGCTTACACATTTCTCTGAGATTTTGTCAGATATTATTTGTTAGGAAAATATCTGACTCTATATTCTTATTTTATGGAACTCCCAACCTTTGATGCTCAGGAAAAGTCCAAATAAAAAATTATAATGTTGCTAAAGTTTACATTTTAGCCATTGTTCCTTTACCCATTTTTTCCCCAGAGCTCTATTAGTTTCTTCTTGTAAATAGAGTGGTACATATTAGCCTTCCAAGACTCAGTCTCTTTACAACTTCTTTTTCATTTTTTTTATCTTTATGCATCTTTATTCCTGGAATATTTTGGGAAGCAAGAAAAAATAAAATGTTTCCAGGGAAACCTGAGTATAATTGTTTGTTTCTTTTAGTTTTTCTTTTAATATTTTACTTTATTTTTAATTTTTTTAAAACTTAGTATTTTTATGAAATTAGTTTCAGTACCATGATTCATAATTTTGTTAATGATGGGTTCCCATGTATGTAATTCTAACACTACATCCCTTACCAGTATACCCATCTGCGTCCCCCAGGGATCCCAATACTCCTCCCTTTCAAGTCACCCGCTCCCAAACACACACCTACACACGCACAAACTCAGTGTGTGGATCAGTTTGTTTTCCTTGTATGGTCTGTGACCCTGTGTTGATGCCTGGCTGTGTATCTCTAAGTCCACATGTGACTAAGTAAAACTAAAGTAAAGGCCTCCCGTTGATCATCGATTTGCTCGAGCGGGCCCAGTAACATCTCCATTGGAGACTTTGTTGTTATTGTGTCTGGCATATCGAATACTCTCGGTAGCTTGCCGGGCTCTCTGAGAGGGGCGGAGGAATCGAACTCGGGTCGGCCATGTTGGCCGCTTGTAAGGCGAACGCCCTACCCGCTGTGCTATCGCTCCAGCGCGCGGTACATGTGACTAAGATCTTTCTTTATCTATCCCTTTCCTTGTGACTGACTTCACTCAGCATGGTAACCTCTAGTTCCATATTTATATCTTCTTAAATATTTCTACTGTACTCATTCCCATGTTACACATGAAAGTTGGTTAAAATCTCTCTGCCAGATTCAGCCCCAAGTCCCAAGAACATAAAGATCTCTCAAGACAGCACTTGTATTTTGTTCTTCTGAAGAAACTGTGCCTGAAGCTTGCAGTCCTGGTTTTGGTACTCCATCAAGTTATTTCACCCACTTCCTCTTGCTGAGTGGTTGGCTTAAGGAACACTAAGCACACAAATTAATCCGAAGTCTCTCCTGAGTTAAATACCCACTCATTTAAACATTGCCTTGATCAGTAATAAACACTTATTTTCTCCAATTCTCATAAAAGCCAGCCAGCAATTTATTAAACTTTTCTAAATTTCAAACATCTCACCACCTTATGTAAATTGAATATTTGTGTTTTTTCTTCTTAATTCGAAACTTTGGCTCATGAGAGAAAATCCTGGCTCTGATTTCTGTATTCCTTGAAATTCTCTTGGCTTTTATAATCCATTCTCTATAGCTTCAGGCTGCCATGAGAACTTCTCTTCCAAAACGTGGTCCCCTTGACTACATACCTACCTAGTTATTTTCCTAAGCATAATCTCTCAGAAGCAGGCATTAACCCTAAGCATATACTTTGTATTCCCTTAAATAAGAAGTGTTGAATGACTACACAGCCCATTAAGATTAACTATACAAAATGTTTTTTATTGAGGACAATGCTGCAATATTTTCATGGTTTAGTGTTGTTCCCTTATAATTATTTTTGCACAAAAGAAATTAAATACAAAATTATGAGAAATTCTACTACCTTAAATGCATGACTTTTTAAATCCTGAAAACAATAGAATAAAATGAAAAGAGGATTGCTTATGAAACTAGTGACTTGTACAAATAATTACCAAAGTTCTAAGTACATTTTGAAGTAGTCGCAAATATAATTAGTTAACGTGGAATTTTTGACTCTAAAACACAAATATATGCTGAATCAGTACATTTAAATGTTATGCACTATTTGAAAAATTTTATTGAACAAAGCATGCTACAGGCCAGTAATTACAGTCAATTATTCATCAAATTAATGTTGGGAAGTTATCAGTCTTACATTTGCAGTGGTATCTTCTGAGCACAGGCATTTATAGGCAATTCAATAATTTTTATAAGGCAAAAATTGGAGGATAGTAAAACTTAGAGATAACTCCCTCCTTTGGAATTCGCAGAGTAGTAAAGATAAAGACATTTCCCTGGAAAATACAGAGTATTTGCTTACGGAAGACTTGCTTCCATCAAGTTTCACCTCTGGAGAAGTAGATGAGCAAGTGATAAGCAGTTTTATATATCATCAGTTTCCTAATTCTGTGATTTTTCTCCTGTATTCTACTACACAGACGTACAAACTGACCCTTGGCAGATCAGTTTATGGATATGAATTCAGAACCTGTGTTATTATGTCACTCTGATTAATAATTTTTATAATAAACACAATAAAACACACATCATATATTTATGGGCTAAATGATTATGTCCTACCCTTAAAATTTTATATATTAAAATCGTAACATGTGTGGTGATAAAGAAATGGGATTTTGACAGTGACTTATCGTGAAAATGAAGAGTCTATATTTCTCTTGCTCTTTCTCTCTGCCTCGCTGTCTCTGTCTCTCTGTCTCTATCGTTCTCTGTCTCTCTGTGTCTGTCTGTCTTTCTGTCTCTCTCTCCCCTGCAATATGAGGATACAAGAAAAAAGTTAGCCATTTACAAACCAGATATGAGACCTTCCAGATGTATCTTACTTAATCTTGAAATTGCAGCCTCTGAGTCTGTGAGAATCAAGATTCTGTCATTTTACCTAGTCTGTCGTAATTTTTGTAGCAACCCCAGTACACACGTGCATATTACTGTTTATATTATAGGGATGCATATATAAGATTATATAAACATATATTTTAATCCAATTGCAAGTGTATTATGTTGTAGTAAAGAAAGACTAAGTGTAAGTAATCGTTCATTATTTGAAATCTCAGTTCATCATTTTACAAAATCAGAGCTTTGACAGTTTCTGAGTTCACTGATGGATATATTACTGCAAAGGTGAAAACGCTGCTTTTCTGTCTCCTGCCTGAGCACAGACACAGGCTTAAGGAGGACATTACCCAGCCTGGGTTCCAACATTGTTCAATATCGCGCTCCTTGGCTATTTCCATTATCCATCTGACTGTCTAGTTCTCCTGTCAACTAGATTAAAAATGACCAATTTCATTTACTAAATTTCATTGTACCCCCCTCTCTCTCTCCCATCTCCATTGTAACAAAATTTCTTTAGGGATCCAGTGATTCCCTCCCCTACTTTGATTTAGGTACATAATTTATAATAGTGTTAATGATAGTTTCAGGCATAGATTGTTCCAACATCACAAGCACCACCAAAATGTCCCTCTACTGGAGTTTCAAAGACCTTTCTCACAGACTGCCTCCACTAGGAAAACTAGCACTATTCACCAGCTCTGCACCTATGTTACTTTTGGCATTTATTTCTCTTTTATTATGTTTCTATGTATCCTACATGTATGAGAGAGATGATTTTATATTTGTCTCTCTCTTTCTTACTGACTACACTCATCATGAAATCCTCTAGTTTTGTCCATGTAGTGGCAAATTCCATGATTTTATCTTTTCTTATATCTGTGTATATGTACCACAAAATCTTTGTGAAGTCAATAGTTCTTTTGCTTTTTCCAGATCTTGGCTATTTTGAATAGTGTTCCAATAAAATAGACCAGACATGCTCTTTTGACATAATTTTTGAGTTGTTGAGGTAAACTACTTATACAAATAAAATATTAACTCAATGTCCAAAGAAAAAGAAGATGTAAGAAACTGGAAACACATGTTCTGTTCATGGATCAGGAAGATCCATATTGCCAAAATAACTGTCCTTCCCAAGGTACTATAAAAATTCAACATAGCCCCTATAAAAATTCCCCCTGATAATTTTTAGCAACATATGCCAAATGCTGTTAAAATTGATATGTTGCGATCAAAACTCTGAATAGCCAAAACTATCCCAGAAAAAAAGGATGCTTCTTTCCCCAATGTTCAATTATACTCTAATTTTATCACGATTGTGTCCTAACGGAATACAAAGAAATTCTGAAAGCAATAGGCCCTAGGTCAGCCAATCTTCAAGAAAGGAGTTAGAAATGTAAAGTGGAACAACAAAAGTCTCCAAAGGAAACTGGTGAAGGAAAACTGGTCAGTCACATGTGAAATAATGAAATTTGGCGTCATCTAACTCATTACACAAAACTCAATTCAAACTGGTTTAAAGACCATGACATCAGACTTCACAATCAATAAATTATATTAAGAAAAACATAGGAAGAATTCTTCATGACACTAAATCTAGAGGCATCCAGTAACTTTGCAATATCTTGTTTTTAACTTTTATTCTTAAATTTCCTTGAGTACTTCTTTTTGCCTGAATTCTTCTTTTTAATGTTAAAAAAAAAGTTTATTTGGGTGCTCGCAAGCCGAATAGTTAGTGGACTTCTTGACCTTCCCAAAACCCCATCTTGTCTTCAAGGTTACAAGAAAGGTACTTCTTAGGAGAGGCTGCAAACAGTGGGATATGCAGTCAATAATAAAATCCACCTAGTGGGCTGGGGGAGTTTTAATAATTTTAATAAGGTAAAGGCCCTTCCGTTGATCGTCGATTTGCTCGAGCGGGCCCAGTAACGTCTCCATTGGAGACTTTGTTGTTACTGTGTCTGGCATATCGAATACTCTCGGTAGCTTGCCGGGCTCTCCGAGAGGGGCGGAGGAATCGAACTCGGGTCGGCCATGTTGGCCGCTTGTAAGGCAAACGCCCTACCCGCTGTGCTATCGCTCCAGCCCAGTGATAGCTGGAGTGATAGCACAGCGGGTAGGGCGTTCGCCTTACAAGCGGCCAACATGGCCGACCCGAGTTCGATTCCTCCGCCCCTCTCGGAGAGCCCGGCAAGCTACCGAGAGTATTCGATATGCCAGACACAGTAACAACAATGTCTCCAATGGAGACGTTACTGGGCCCGCTCGAGCCAATAATTTTAATAATACATTTTAATAATTTCAATATTTCATCTTATCTACAAAGCTAAAGGGTAGGAGGACTATGATTTCTTGAAAAGGGGAAATTAAGGAAAAACTGTCCTCCTTCATGAAATGTGATTATAAATGGATGGACTGGAGCGATAGCATAGTGGTAGGGCATTTGCCTTGTGCACAGCCAGCCCAGCCGAGCCGGGTTTGATTCCTCCGCCCCTCTTGGAGAGCCTGGCAAGCTACCGAGATACCCCACAGCGCAACAACAAGTCTCAAAATGGAGACATTACTGGGCCCGCTTGAGCAAATTGATGAACAACGGGAGGACAGCGGACATGGAGAGTATCATGCTAAGTGAAATGAGTCAGAAAGAGAAGGACAGACATAGAATGACTGCACTCGTTTTTGGAACATACAATAACATAAAATTAGTCTAAAAACTACAGACAGTAGAGATAAGAGCCAGGAGGATTGCTCCATGGCTTGGAAGCCAGCCTCATGTGTTAGGGGAAAGGCAGTAGGGATGAAGAAGGAACCACTAAGTGAATGACAGTTGGAGGGATCACTCCAGATGGGAGATGGGTGCTGAAAGTAGACTAAGGACCAAACATGATGGCCTCTTAGTATCTTTATTAAAACCATGATGCTCAAAAGTAGAGTGAGAGTAAGAAGGAAGGTGCCTGCTGTAGAGGCAGGGGATGGGAGAGGATGGGGGTAGTGGTAGGGTTACTAGGGACATTGGTGGTGGAAAATGTGCACTGGTGGAGGGATGGGTGTTAGATCATTGTATCACTGAAACGTAATTATGAAACTTTGTAACTGTATCTTACAGTGATTCAATAAGGGATAAAGGGGAAAAAAAAGAGGAAACAGTCCTTCTGGCTTTGGGGCAAAGAGTGGTTTCTGTCTAATCCTGCTCTTCAGTACAGTTTCAATCTCTATCTGCTGCCCTTCCTTCAATTTCTGTGGACGTCGGGCCTTTGACTCAACATTATTTGTTTCCCTCTAAAATGACCCTTTTATTCCCTTTGATATAACTCTAACTTAAGGGAAGCTAGTATCTACAGGATATTTTCTTTTTATAAAATCAGCACAGTCACTAATAATCTCTGTAGTCACCAGTAACCCTGAAATCTCAGCAGGTTCTTAAGCCTCCATCTCCAGCCTGTATAGTCTTAAGAAGAGGTTAAGATGCAATTCCAATGGGTCATTACCAGGGGAACCCTGGGTTCTCTGAGTGCCATTTTGGAGACCCCTCTCTCCCATCCATACCCAAAGAAACCCCCGACCATGTAATCTGGCAATGTCTCTTCTGGATTCAAAGGAAAGAAAATCAGCACTTCAAAGCATATTGCTATTGGTGGTTGCAGGTTCTCCTCAGTCAGAATTGAAAGGAAGACACTTCAGATGAAATGGTGAGTTCAGAAAAGATTTTATTTAAAAGAATAAAAAAAAACTGGACCACATCCAGAGGTCTTCAGGGTTTTAATTCTGGCTCTGAGCTCAGGGAAGCGGTAATTAAGGCAAACTCACCCAGATGTTGTACTAGCTCTCTGGCCCTACCTAACTTTAAAACATTTCTTAACAAAGATGGGTGGGTGAGTATTCTCCATGGAGTTTAAAGCAGGCTGCTGTAAAGTACCTGATAGGAGTAGCTTCTGAAGTGTGATCTCCTAGGTCATTCAGGTTATCAGGCACATCTGGAGCACACATTTGTGGCATTTCACATCAGTAATCCTCATTTTCCCTTATCCTTGTCCCCTTGTCCCTATCAATATATTTTTTTGTCTTTTTTTCCCCTTTATTTTTTATTTTATTTTTTTTACAGTTGTAGATTAACAATTTTTTGTGCTTGGGTTTCAATTAGACAAGGATCAGATACCCATCCCTCCACCAGTGCCCATTTTCCACCACCATGGACAATATCCCTCCCACCCCCATCCCCCCATCCCCCCTGTCTCTGTGGCAGGGCAATCCCCTGTGTTCTCTCTCTCCTTTTGGGTGTTGTGGTCTTCAAAAGAGGCATTGAGTGGCAAAATGTTCAGTCCATAGTCTACTTTTGACATGAATCTCCCCTCCTGGGAGGATCCTCCAAACATCCTTTATTTGGTGCTCCCTTCTCTATCTGAACTGCCCTTTCCTCTAGGATACCCGGCTGGCCTCTAAGTTATGGAGTAATCCTCCTGGTGCTGATCTCAGCTATTCTTGGGTATTAATCTCATACTTTGTTACTTTATATCCCCCAGATGAATGCAATCTTTCTATGTCTATCCCTCTCTTTCTGACTCATTTCGCTTAGCATGATACTTTCCATATTGTACCACTTGTATGTAAATTTCATGACTTCATCTTTTCTAACAGCTACATAGTACTCCATTGTGTAGATGTACCAAAGTTTCTTTAACCAGTCATCTGTTCTTGGGCATTCAGGTTTCTTCCAGTTTCTGGCTATTGTAAAGAGTGCTGCAATGAACAAACAAGTGCAGATGTCACTTCGACTATACATTTTTGCCTCTCTGGGATATATTCCCAGGAGTGGTATTGCTGGGTCAAATGGGAGCTCAATTTCTAATTTTTTGAGAATCGTCCATACTGTTTTCCAGAAGGGCTGGACCAATGGACATTCCCACCAACAGTGAAGGAGTGTCCCTTTCTCGCCACATCCACGCCAGCATCGGTTGCTTTTGTTCTTTTGAATGTGGGCCAGTCTCTGAGGTGTGAGATGGTATCTCATTGTGGTTTTGATCTGCATCTCCCTGATGATTAATGATGTAGAGCATTTTCTCATGTGCTTTTTTGCCATTCGAATTTCTTCTTTGAGAAAGTTTCTGTTCATTTCATTGCCCCATTTTTGGATGGGGTTGGATGTTTTCTTCTTGTGGAGTTTAACCAGTATTTTGTATATCCTGGATATCAACCCCTTGTCAGATGTGTATTCGGTGAATATCCTTTCCCATTCTGTAGACTGTCTTTGTATTTTGGTCACTGTTTCTTTGGAGGTGCAGAAGCTTCTTAGTTTAAGATAGTCCCATTTATCTATTTCTGTTTTCACTTGCTCAGACAGTGGCGTGGCATCTTTGAAGATACCATTAGCTTCAATGTCATGGAGGGTTTTGCCAACTTTATCTTCAATGTACCTTATGGTTTCTGGTCTGATGTTGAGGTCTTTAATCCATTTTGATCTTACCTTTGTACATGGTGTTAAGCAGAGTTCTGAGCCTATTTTTTTGCATGTAGCCATCCAATGATGCCAACACAATTTATTAAAGAGGCTTTCCTTACTCCACTTCACATTACTTGCACCTTTATCAAAGATTAGATGATCATATGATTGAGGGGAGATGTCAGTGTATTCAACCCTGTTCCATTGGTCTGCAGTTCTGCCTTTGTTCCAGTACCATGCTGTTTTAATTATTACTGCTTTGTAGTACAGTTTGAAGTTCGGGAGGTTGATTCCTCCCATTTTCTTTTTCCCAAGAATTGCTTTAGCTATTCGTGGGGGCTTATTGTTCCATATAAATTTCAGGAGTGTTTGCTCCATTTCTTTGAAGAATGTCATGGGTATCCTTATAGGGATTGCATTGAATTTATACAATGCTTTCGGTAGTATTGCCATTTTGACAATGTTAAGTCTCCCGACCCATGAGCAGGGGATATCTTTCCATTTCCTCATGTCCTCTTTTATTTCCTGAAGTAGCGTTTTGTAGTTTTCTTTATACAGGTCCTTTACTTCCTTAGTTAAGTTGATTCCTAGGTACTTGATTTTCTGGGGCACATTAATTCCCATGTCCACTGTGACATTATAGAAAATATTCAAGATGAGCAAACAACCTGAGTCTCTTGATGGCTGAATGAAAAAGAGTTTGTGATCGATATATAACATAGTCTATTTACCATGAATATGTCTGTAAAAAACATCATTAAGTACATTTAATTAAATAGTTTTACTTAAAATAAACCCTTAATCAAGGACTGGAGAAATAGTAGAGTGGGTAGGCACTTGCCTTGCACACAGCTCAGGAGGGAGGGTCTCTGGCACTGCGTACAATTCCCTGATTCCTGTCAGGACTGACTCTAGTGTAGAGTGAGGAGAAATCCATGATAAATACTGAATGCAGAACCCCCAACCCATGAATAAATAATAAAAATCACTATTAATCCTCTATGATTTAGTCCTAGAGCTTTTAGTGTTTGATTTTGAGTGTAAGATAGCACCCCAATAGTAGTATATAAGATGAAGTTAATGTTTATATCCTGTTGTATATATTCTGTGTATAAAGCGTCCAGAACTGACTAACAGGCTTCACAATTTCTGTGTGTGTGTGTGAGGGCGGGGGGGGGGGGGAGGGGATGGCGCTGACACCATCAATTCTGGTCCTCACAGGCCAGCATGTAGCCTACATCTTAAAGTGAAGCTGACCACCATCCTAACCAGAAGGATAGATAAAGAAATAAAAAGAAACTGTAAAGGATATTTTCTTCATTATAATGATGCTTTCTCAAAATTACACACCTCTCCTTAGAATACATTGTTTAGGATTAGCTATAGTTAGCTGTAAGGAAAGTAGGGGGAAGCTAAAAAGTAAACTAAAATAAAACGTTCTCCCCCACTGAAAGACACATACTCACTTAGCTAAAAATCAAACTCTTTCAATAAATGACAGATGAAAACTGGAGCTTAAGAAATAATAGTGTAAACATTCAAATATTCTGAATATATACCCTATATCTTACCCACAAGCTAAAAGAATAATGATATTAAATTATACAAATTCATCACAAAATATAGGGTGTTCAATGATCTGTTGATAAATATATACATAATTGTTGATACCTCTGGGTCTCAACTTCTGTTACTATGATCTCAAGCTTTAACCACTAGATGTCAAAGAATTCATTTCTATGAAAATACCTGTATCTCTAAAATTTCAGTAAGATTAAAAAAATGAATATAAATATAGACAAGTGCCTCTTTAAATAATGTTGATAGGGGACTAATTATCAGCACTAACATCTACGATAGAGGGAGATGGTGAAAAAAGTCTATAAAAGGTTATCTATCATTTCTGAGTTGGAGGATGAATCTGCATCAAGTCAAAGAGCAAAGTTGAATGTGGAAAACTATGAGAAAATAAAATTATGAAGGAGAGCTAGAATCTTCATTTTTGTCTAACTTCAGTTTCAACTCTAGTGCTTCTCTGCCAAAGAAAATGATTCCCTTGACATCAGACCTTATATCCAATAACAATTAGATAGATTATAAATTAGCTTACCTATATGTCAACTAGATTATATGGATCAGGACTCGGAAAACCCATGGCAGAAAATCCAGGAGAGAAAACAGCCACAGACCTGCATGTTAACCCATGCCAACAAGGTAACCAATATGGGCACAAGTTCTGTGTCCTGGACCCAGTCTTCAAAACATAAAAAACTCTATGTACCTTATGGACTCATGCCTAATAGTGAGATCTTTAGATCTTTAATCCACTTTGATCTGACTTTTGTGCCTGGCATCAGACAGAGGTCAGAGTTTATTTCTTTGCAGGTAGCTATCCAGTTTTCCCAGCACCACTTGTTGAAGAGCCTTTCCTTGCTCCACTTCACATTTCTTGCTCCTTTGTCAAATATTAAAATGAGTCAGAAAGAGAGGGACACGGGCTGGAGTGATAGCACAGTGGGTAGGGAATTTGTCTTGCATGCGACCGACCCAGGTTTGATTCCCAGTATCCCATATGGTCGCCTGAGCACTGCCAGGGATAATTCCTGAGTTCAGAGCCAGGAGGAGTGACCCCTGTATATTGCTGGGTGTGACCCAAAAAGAAAAAAAAAGAAAAAAGAAAGAAAGAAAAGAAAGAGAAGGACAGACATATAAAGAGACTGCATTTGTCTGTGGAGTATTAAATAACATGAGACTGACACGAAAGGACAGTAGAATCAAGGTACAGGAAGATTTCTCCATAGCTGGAAGCCTGCCTCATGAGCGGACGGGAGAAGGCAGCTGTAATATTAAGAAAATAATGGCTGGAGGAATTCGTCGTGATGGGAGATGTGTGCTGAAAGTAGATAATGGACCAAACCTCTCATTTTCTGTATTGCAAACCATAATGCCCAAAAGGAGAGAGAGAGAGAGAGAGAGAGAGAGAGAGAGAGAGAGAGAGAGAGAGAGAGAATGGGGAATATTGTCTGCCTTGGAGGCAAGGGGAGGGTGGGGAACTGGGGCTATACCAGGGAGATTGGTTGTGGGTAATGTACACTGGTGGAAGGATGGATGTTTGGTAATTGGGTGATTGCAACCCAAGCATGAAAGCTTATAACTATCTCACAATGATTCAATAAAATTTAAAAATAAATAAATAAATAACTACCATTACTATTTCACTTCTGTCTGTCAAATCAGTACAAACTTATGTCTTCACTCATGACATAGAGCAATGTTTAGATGGACACAAAAGGAAAGATCGAGTTCATTTAAGTTGATGCAGTCTAAAGTTGAACGTACTAATACTTTTAAAACATATTCTTCAGAATTCCTTATAGCTCTTAAAACTAAAAATACTAAATATAGCTCTATAGATTGTTTTTGGTTCTTTAGAATAACAACAATTTGTTATTTGGTTGATTCTGATATTTGCTGTACAAAACTGAAAACTAAAACTGGAATTTGATCAAAAGGAAAAGAAGATATTTTACTGAACATGAAATTATTTAAATGTCCCTTAAAAATTAAGCATTTTCTCCACTTAGAAGTTTTGGGAATTTATGGAGGTAATTTTGCTGAGTGATTTTGTTTGCTGATTTTAAGACTTACTTTCTTTTTCGCTCCACAGTTTCTATAACACATTTTTTTTTCATCTAGTAACTATCCATCTTTGCAAATAACTACTACAAAGAAAAACAGCAAATGGAGGTGAATATGTCGGGTTATTTTAGAATCCCCACCTTTTCCAGAAATGTTTGGAGGTTTGATATGCATTAGATTTTCATTTCCCTTTGCACATGAGTGCCGTATGAATTAATTTTGGATGAAATGCATTATTTCCACTTTTGAAATACCTTTTTTATGAAATTACAAAGTATAAGTTAGCATGTCATGATAATCACCAAACAAATTAAAGGGTATCCATTTCCAGGATACCTAATCTCTGTTGGTTTTTGTATAACTATATAGAAAATAAAATTCAAATGAGATGGAAAATACAAGTAAAAGCATACTTATCATATAAAAATTAAATTCTCAAAGTTTTCAAACACGCCTCTTTCTTACTCCCAGAAATTTCAATACTTTGTTGGACTTACTTTAATAAGAAAAAGGAGTCTTTAGGTCCAGAGATAAAATGTCTCGACCTTGGAACTGTACAAAGTGTCAGACTATAAATATTTCAGCATGATTTAGTTTGTGTTGGTTGTCATATTTTAGGGCATGAATTCAGAAGTTTTTTAACATATCAAGCATGAGCAGACTTTAAATGTTATAGATTTAATGTTTATAAACAAAAAGTTTGTCTCTCATTACTACTTCCATCAAATGTGAATTTCCATTTCTTTATGCTGGCTACTGATTGAGTAAAGTGCTTTTTTTTTTGCTTCTTTGGAATCACCTGTCATAAGCTTAGCAATGAATTAATATCAAGATGGTTTTTCATATTTGAAAAATGAACTGTGATTTTTTAATAAAAAATAAATTGGGTATTATTTATTATACTTGACAAGTTGCTCAGCTAGCTAAGCAATATTTAGTGATGTTCTCGGATAAAGATTTAGGTACATTCTTTTAATATGAGTCCATGATGAATTCTTATGACTTGGCACTATTTATAATTATTAGCTTTGCCTTTGTCCCTGAAAAAATGACAAATAATAATCATTTCATTAAAGACCTGTCACCCAATTGAATTCCAGCGATGGGCTACTCATGATAATTATCTAAATTTTATTTTTTCTTAGTACATTAGGCACTTTGAATACACTGCAAAAAAGAAACAATCGACTTGGTGCATTTTTTCATCAACTAAAAAAATTGCATGCTCTATGACTTAATTGTATTTAAAATCAAAATGCTATTTTTCAGGATTAGAGTAATAGTACAGAGGGTAGGGCATTTGCCTTGCATGCAGCTGACATAGGTTCCATCCCTCAAACCCCTTATGGTTCCTTGAGCCTGCCAGTAGTGATACCTGAGCAGAGCCAGGAGTAAATCTCAAGTTTATGATGAGTGTGGTCCAAAGAAGACAATAAAAAGGAGTAATTTTTCAAACTGGAAAGCAAATAAAATGTTCAAGTATTTGCTATCTTATTCCAAAATGCACCATACTTATTTCAAAGTTCATGGATAAACGCAAGCTCCTGAATGAAGAAATCAAACACCTTTACCATCACTATTTGTAAAGGTCTACAATTTCTTTTCATTCCCATAAAACTGATAGCTATGAAAAATTCTAAGCATATATGCATCTGGAGATATTTTACAGAAGCCCATACTCTGCATCTTCAAATATATACTCTAAACGAATTTCATCCACCATTGACAACAAACAAATGTGGAAAAAAGGCCACGGAAGAACAATTAAGTTAATACTTATTTGGAAACACTCTTAAGTTAAATAAGAAAAAAATTTTTATCTTAATTGTGTGATATGCTGTTTGAGATATGCTAAAAGCTATAATATTCCTCTCTCGTATTTTGGAGTTAATATTTAAATTTTTTACAGGTGTTGGGAAAGTTTCAAGGCTAAAATAAAAAACCTCAAGAGCATAGATGCCAGGTTTATGAAAGAAACAAAGAAAGGGAGCAGGAGGGGGGGAGAGGAGGTGTCAAACCTTTACACAAAGTAAAAGTCAGATAAAGGAAGCTGAGTTAACTACATTTTTTGCTTATTGAAAACAACAAAACATAAGCTAGATTGTCTCTCCTAGTGGGTCAAAAGTTTGCACCTACAGAAAATCTCAAGTCACATACTTAAATTCAATGATCTCACTCATATGTGTGTCATAAAGAAGAAAGAAAAGGGAACAAATAAAACCAAATGACAACAAAGTGTGATCTGGGACCACAAAGGTGAGGTGAACAGAGACATCCGGGGGAGGGGAAACTGCAGTGCGGAAGGATTCAATGAGCAGAGGTGGACAGATCCTGGTACTGGAATGGTAGTTGTGACATGACAACTTGTTACAAAAGATAAGCATCCCTAACACATGCAGGTCAGGTCTCCAAACTAACATTATCTCAACTCTATGAGGCGAAAGAGAAAATATTCATGTTTTCGGGGGTGGCTTAATTGTTTTTGTTTTATAAGAAGTCATGACATTATTACACCAAGTGAAAAATTAGCTTAAGGAGAAAATGAAGCAAATTAGACCAAAGAGAACTGACAATCACATATCATACATACTGATAAGGAAACTGGTGAAATGCTTCAAATTTGAAAATTTCTAGAACAGTTCGTACTAAATTCCTTCCCACATAGAAAGTTCCTTTTCCTTCTCTATTTCTTAATAATATTTTCTACATTCTAACACTGAAAAATGAAATAAGGAATATTTATATATGCTTTAATATGATCACGATATGTTATAATGTTAACTTTCTAGATAACAATTTAATTTTTCCCAGAAATTTCACTCCTTAACCATTCAAATATGCAAGAGTGAAGAGGTAACTGCTAGGCATGGTCAAGGTCACTGTCCACCCGTTGTTTATCGATTTGCTCGAGCAGGCCCAGTAACATTGTGAGACTTGTTACTGTGTTTGGCATATCGCATATGTCACAGGTAGCTTGTCAGACTTTGCCTTGTGGGCGAGATACTCTCGGTAGCTTGTTGCGCTCTCTGAGAGGGGTGGAGGAATCGAACTCAGGTTGGCCATGTTGGCCGCTTGTAAGGCAAACGCCCTACCTGCTGTACTATCGCTCCAGCTTCAAACACTGACTTCCCGTTGTTCATCAATTTGCTCGAGCGGGCCCAGTAACATCTCCATTGTGAGACTTCTCATTACTGTGTTTGGCATATTGAATATTCTCGGTGGCTTGCCAGGCTCTGCAATAGGGCTGGAGGAATCGAACTTGGATCAGCCGGGCTGGCTGCATGCAAGGCAAACGCCCTACCGCTGTGCTATCACTCCAGCCTGACTGCTAGGCATATGTAATAATTTCGGCTATCTAAATGTGAGTGAATAACAAACATTTTGTTAACTCACCTAGGATTTTAAATGTGATATAAAAGTCTCATTATACCTCATAAAGGAAAAAAAAATCTCTGCTTTTTTTATTGGAGACTTCTACAGAAATCAATGAATCTTTTACTGCACCCCAAATCCTTAACCATTAGAAAGTATTTTGAAGTCAGGATTCTGACTAGTGCAGCTGAATATTCTCTAGGAATATAACAGAATGATTCAAAGGCCCACAAAATCTCTGATATATATATATGTATATATTTATATATACATATATATAGGATAAATGAGTAAATTATATATATATGTATATATATATGTATATATTTATATATACATATATATAGGATAAATGAGTAAATTAAAAAAAATCTGGCCTAAATTTTACTTATATCTTAAAATATAGTAATAAATATGCATTCATCAGTTACAGTATTATTCTTCCTTTCATTCTGCTGTAATGATAGCTGATGTAAAGACAGCTGAACCTACATGGTCTTTATACTGACTGTACTGTCAGACTATATAGTCAAACTTTACCTCTTAAACTCAATCCACCTCTTTTCAATGCTCATAATTAGACATTATACCCAAACTAGAAATAATGAGAAAATAAGAAACTGTCTGCCACTGAATGAAGGTTTCAATGGTTTCACTGTCTCTATTTTAAAAACTACAGGAAATTCTGAATAAAGACATGTATCTATGCTTCTAGTTCTCTGGTACCCAAGTGAAAAGCTGAAGCTAATTGTTATTATCCTATAAACTATCATGCCATCAACACTGCTACAATAAAAAGTGTCCAATGTGACTGGAAAAAAAAAGACATACAAATTATCATGAAATATAATTTAGCAATGAAATATAAAGCAACAAAGTAGAGATAGCTCAACACCATAAAAGGCTGATTCAAGAAGGTAGAACTGGAGTTAAAGTTTGAAATCAACAAAATTTGAGAGAACTGAAATTAAAATGCGTGTCTACCACATAAGGAAAATAACCTATAAAAACTCAAAACTTTACATTTGTTTGGTTCCTTGTGCTTCTGAGAATTTCATTAGTCCCATTTCCAAAACCCAGAATTTTACTCTTCCTGAATACACTGATTACATGTTCAAACCATATAAATACAAAAGCAGAATTAAACTAAAAGTCTAGACTGTTTTCTTAAATTCTTTAGTTTCACAGAGGTTCAAAGTGTTTGCAAATACTATGCTTTAGACTGATATGAAAATGCTATTTTCCAATACACTGTTGGAAAAATTTGTTCAATGTTTTTATTGTATAAAAGAAGAATTAAATATCTAGAAATTGAAAGGTACTTTCTCCATATTACATAGTAGACACTGGTGATGTAGTCTAGAACTTAGTTGCTCGAAAATCTATTCCAGTAGAAATTTATAATGATGGTTAATCACAGTTCAAGCTTTGCTATTTCCAAAATTCAAAGAAAAATGAGTACATTGATTTGTAGCATTTTTGTTTTTACCAATCATCACTGTTAATATTAAATTTTGATAAAATTAGCAAAAGTATGTCTACATGATACATATGATTTCCTTGTAAACTCCTTTTATTTTGAGGTGGGGATGAAACTCAGTTACTATTTAATCAGCATTCAAAAATAAATTGAAAATTACATAAACATTTTAATTTATATTTTAACTATATTTCACCCATTATAATTTGTCTATAACAAATTTAGATGTTGATATTTTATGCATGCCCTCTTATTTTTATTACAATAATCACATATCAAATTAATCACATTTATTATTTATAGTCACATTAGTTAGTAGGCATTTCTGCCCATGCATTTATCTAAAAAAATTACCTAAATGGTACCTAAAAATTTTGCTTTTTCCATTGCTTTACCCTGTAAGTTCTTAAGATACTCACTTAATAATAAAATTTTGTAGGATAATTTTTATTTTTTACTGAATCACCATGAGATACAGTTACAAAGCTTTCATGATTTAGTTTCAGTCGTACAACGATTGAACACCAATCTCTTCACCAGTGTAGATTTCCCACCACCAAAGATTTTGTATTATTTTTATCTGATATTTTCGCATTCCTTGCCATGTAAATTTGTATTCTCCTCACTTCTTGAATATTTTTATGTTTTTTCTGTACCTAAACTGAATTTTATGCAGGTTAAATAAAAACAGAAGCATTTGTCTATGGACTCTCAATTGAAAAGTCTTTCACTGCTACTGATACAAAGACAAGACAAACTAATCATGAAAAAACTGGAAATTATCTTACCATAATGCTGCACAACTGTCATTTGCAATTTCTCCGAGAAACTAAAAAGAAAGCATTACTAATCTATAATACCTAGTCATAAATATTAGTCTTAAGCTATCCAAAATAATACACCATTATCCAATTAAAAGAAAACAGTTGAAGCAAGGATTTGAAACTTACACAATCATTCATTTTACGTTTGGAAAAGAAAATATAAATTTTGTATAAGATTTTTCTAATCCTAATTACGAGCAAAAATTTTTCAATCCCGCCTTCTCCAGATGGAATCCCAGGGACCGTGAGCTTCTACAAGCATGGCTCCTGTATGCAGGTACCGGGACTATTTTCTAAACCACTTGGGGACCACCCCAGTTCTCAGGAAATCTCTGATCCCGGAAGTCACTCCCACAACCCACCCCCAGCACCATCTTACAGCACACAGCAGCAAAGAAAACCAGCTGGTGGGCTCCACAACTCCCAGAGAATTCTCTGGGCCCCATACTGAGGCAATATCACCAGGAGGTCCCAGATGGGGTAGGTGCTGACTCCCCACTTTCTCCAGATGGAATCCCGGCAACCATGAGCTTCTACAAGCATGGCTCCAGTATGCCGGTACCAGGACTATTTTCTGAACTGTGCAGCCTCTTATGCGACTGTGCGACATTTCCTGCTATGAAAAGTGATCAATGGAAAGTAAATGATCTAGCATTTGTCCCTGAAAAACAGGCTTGAATGGGGTGGGAAAATCTGAGCAAAATATAATACCCAACCAAAATGCATCTGGACTGTGCAATTTAACTATGGTGCTATGCCACCCTGGGAGGGGAAGGGTGTCTGTCCCTCTGGCTGTCCCCCTTAGCGGCGACGGTATGGTATGGTGGCCTGCATCTTTTAGAGCCTAATTACCAGCCAGATATGAGACTGCATTGACGACGAGTCACATGGGGCCTCGTGGGATGGGGGATGGAATTGGCCCTTCTCCCCGTCATGACAGTGCTCCAGGTTGCCACCCTCAAACTCCTCATTCGGCTTCTGAACGACTATGATCCCAGAGGAACACAAACCAATTTCAGAACCCAGGGGTTTTTGGGAGTAATCCCTCTAGGTTTATTACTAAAATATTAGAAGTCCAAATTCGCGTGGCCACTATATTGGCCACACGACATCATATGCTCTTTATAATCAGCAATCACTTGATCACTTGATCACTTGACTTCCCGTTAGTCATCGATTTGCTTGAGTGGGCTCCAGTGACATCTCCATTTGTCCCTGTCGGGTGCTATTGTAGCCCAATGGCGTCTGTTCGTTCTAGGAACACGAAGAGTCTCAAACGATCATTCAAGGTCTTAACGAAGAAGTCTGACCATGCGGTTAGAGGCTGCCCCAAAAGCCTCTATCCCTCTTGGAGAGCCTGGCAAGCTATAGAGAGTGTTCTGCCCACACGGCAGAGCCTGGCAAGCTATCCGTTATGTATTTGTTATGCCAAAACCAGTAATTACAATGAGTTTCATTCCCCTGACCCTGAAGGAGTCACCAGTAATAATCAGCGATAGAAAACAAATTATCTAATGGATATCTGAATTTTGGGGAAAACTCCAAGTAATAATGTTGGGTCTTTTATCGTAATATTGAATGTGATCAACATAGAGAAAGAGAGAGTAAAGTGGAAATCTGCAACACAGGCTGGGGGCAGGTGGAAGGGGAGTATACTGGGGTTCTTGGTGGTGGAAAATGTGCATTGGTGAAGGGACGGGTGTTTGATCATTGTATGACTGACTGAGACTTGAACTGAAAGGCTTTGTGACTGTTTCACGGTGATTCAATATATATATTCAATCCCATTTCTTCAATGTTTAGAGAAAGTCTTCCTTGAATAGTTTAATGATCAGCTGAAGTTCTCTTGGCATCTAAATATGTGTCAATATTAATTAAAATATCCAATTTTATGTCTGCACATTTACTCTGCCAAGTCTTATAAAACTGAGAATAAGCGAATTTTCAGGAAATTTGAAAACATATACATGTATAGTCTGAGTTCATTTTACCTGACTTATTCTGACATATAGTTACTTGTATTTAGTATTCTTAATATGAACCATCATATATATCCTTGTAAAACTATTTTGTTTATTTTTGTTCAATGTCATAATCTTTGTTTAGAACGTAACAGACAATGTATGTACTATATTACTTTTCTTAAAATTAAAATTATTTGAAGTTCAAAATGCATATGGCTATAATGTACTTGAGCATATATTAATATTTTTGGTTTATAAAGCAATGTGCAATTCTAAAACCATTTTACAGCATTATTCTATATTATCTTAGAAATATTTGGAGTCATTTATATGGCTCAGGTTATCAAGTTTATTCCAAGGGTAATGCAATGGCTTTTGCAGGATTATAAAACCAGTAATTTCCAGATAATATGAATCTGCGACTGACTGGAAGCTCAATCACTTGATTGAACTTCTGATTTTGAATAGACTGCATTGGCAAAGGAGACAAAAATAAGAATAAGAATAGAGACTATGTCACACCATATTAAAATTTTTGATGTATTAAAAGGAGTATCTAGAGAACAAAATGCAAACTAGCTCTGACAAATAGTTGACACCCAAAATATATAACTAACTCATACTGAACAGGAACAGAAAGCGAACAACTCAATTAAAACTAGGAAAACTAGGAAAATGTCTTAAATATATTCTCACACCAATGACAATGGACTTTGTCAAGAAACAAGTCAGGTCAGTAAGGATATAAAGAACAAAACAAAACAAACAAACACTGTCCTCCCATTGTTCATTGATTTGCTCGAGCAGTCCAGTAATGTCTCTACTTTGAGACTTGTTGTTACTGTGTTTGGCATATTGAATACATCAGGAGTAGCTAGCCAGGCTAAAACACCTGGTATGTTGGTGGTGGAAATATAAATTAGCATGTTTCTCTCTTGCAAAAATATACAGATAACTGTAACAAAAATAAAAATGGAAATTCCAAGTAATCCAGCAATATCACGCTTATGCTTTTATCTGAATCATAGCACTATATTCCCATTGGTCATTGATTTGCTAGAGCAGGCCCAGTAACGTCTCCATTGTGAGACTTGTTGTTACTGTGTTTGGCACATTGAATACGTCATGGGTAGCTTGCCAGGCTTTGCCATGCGGGCAGAAATACTCCACATAGCTTGCTGGGCTCTCCGAGAGGGGCGGAGGAATCAAACCTGGGTCGGCCAAGTCGGCTGCATGCAAGGCAAACGCCCTACCCACTGTGCTATCGCTCCAGCCCCATCTGAATCATATGAAACCACTAATTTGAAGAGAGATGCATACCCCAATGTTCACAATAGCACTATCATAATGACCAAGCCATAGTGTAAACCCAAAGCACATTAATGACAACTGGATAAAGAAACTGTGACTCAATAAACATATACAAGTATATACTCTAAATATGCTTTGCCATTAAACAAGACAAATCATGACTTTGGAGTAAACTCATAGTATAAGAAATGCTTTTTATTTGAGATAAAATGAAAGACTATTATCTCATATAATATGATTAAATCAAACATAAAACAAACGACACTAACTCCCAAAGTTTGTGAGGCTACAGTGGTCACTAAAGGAGAAAAAAAATTGGGTGGGAAGAATGTACAAAATAATACTTTGTTGGTAGAACAGTACTAGGACTTTAACTGTGCATGTGTTGAGTCCTGTATGTCTAAGGTGTTAAGCAGAGTCACTGAGTTGCTATAGTATTGTAAGTCAATCATAAATTCATTAGGAAAGAAAGGAAGAGTTAAATAATCCCTACTATGAATTAAGATAATCATGTTGAAATAAAAACAATTGTGTTCTAAACTCAGTTATTTCCAAAGTGAGGTTAGGGAAATATACAAATAATTGATATCAATATCGATTAAACTGGGCCTAAAGAACTAAAGAAAGAAAAAGTTTATTTTATATATAGTATATTAGTAGATATAGCTAGTTCATAGATAATGAAAATTTATTAGTTTTTCTAGCACAGCGGGTAAGGCGTTCGCCTTACAAGTGGCCAACATGGCCGACCCGAGTTCGATTCCTCCGCCCCTCTCGGAGAGCCCGGAAAGCTACCGAGAGTATTCGATATGCCAGACACAGTAACAACAAAGTCTCCAATGGAGACGTTACTGGGCCCGCTCGAGCAAATCGACTATTTTTATTGTGCCTTCGGTTTCAAATAACTATCTCTAATAATATCACGGTCAGTCACGGTCCTCCCGTTGTTCATCGGTTTGCTCGAGCGGGCCCAGTAACGTCTCCATCAGAGACTTGTTACTGTGTTTGGCATATCAAATATGTCACGGGTAGCCTGCCAGGCTCTGCCATGCGGGCGAGATACTCTTGGTAGCTTGCCGGGCTCTCCAAGAGGGGCGGAGGAGTCGAACTGGGGTCGGCCATGTTGGCCGCTTGTAAGGCAAACACCCTACCACTGTGCTATCACTCCAGCATATTACATACATGCTTTGAATGTAATAGAGCAAATGAACAAAAAATAACCCAGCATATGAATTCAGAACAACCAGGTTGCAGGCTCATTCTTGAGAGTTAATTCAATGCACATGTTAATTTTTCTGCTTGTTTCCTCAAGAAAGGTACAACTATCTGCTACTTAAGGCTTCTTTCTGTGAAGATAAAATTTAAAAAACAGTTTATAAAAGACAAAGTCTATACAACTGTTGAATTTTAGGGTTAGCACTCAAAACAAGAAGAAAAAGAGTATGGGTTTGGAAAGCAGCCCAAGATTTCTTTATACTTCTCTTGCTCTAATTTTTCAGAGAGAAACTAACACTAGTTAGGCACTCAAATTCATAAATGTTAGGTCTACAGGACAGAAGTTCTATAGGCCTCAGGGCTGGAGTCATAGTATGGTGAGTAGGGCACCTGCCTTGCTCAAGGCTGACCCGGGTTCAGTCTCTTGACATCCCATATGGTCCACTAAGCCAAATTCACCCAGTGGTGCGAGAGGAACCATGGGACACCAGGCTCCAGAATGTGCTCTAACCCTCTGAGCCACCATCCCAGTCCCAAATACAGTTTCTAGGTCCCTTGCTGTGTACTGTTAGTTGGAGAGGCCATTCCTGACAGTGATAAAGCCTAGAGTCTCTGATAAGCAAGACACATGTTCTACCACTTAAGTCACAACCCTGGACTCTTATTAATGTTTAAAAGAATTTTTTTTTTTGCTTTTTGGGTCACACCCGGCAATACACAGGGGTTACTCCTGGCTCTGCACTCAGGAATTACTCCTGGCGTGCTCAGGGGACCATATGGGATGCTGGGGATCGAACCCGGGTCGGCCGCGTGCAAGGCAAACACCCTACCCGCTGTGCTATCGCTCCAGCCCCTAAAATATTTTTTTAAGCTTCACTCCTTTTCTAGAGGAGTGTTTTTATCTACAGCAGTGTTCTTTAATGGGAGACCTAATGACATCACTGTGGCCCATATATATCAAGGGGGCCGGAGGTAAAAATCACATACACTTTTGATTGTAAGCATGTACCACCTCTCTTGTCTATGCTAAGCCAACCAGCCAACTTGCCTCCTTCCTCCCCTTCCTCCTTGTTTCTGGTTCATACCCAGTACTTGGACAGGACGTATTCCCAACTCTCTGTGCAGAGCTCACTCCTGGCTATGATAGGGAGATCATGCAGGGATTAACTTGGGCCTATTATTATCTCTAATAATATCCTTCACATAAATTAAAATCATTAAAAGTGCATTGGGACTTAGACTTTTTAAAAAAGTATAAAGTCCTTGGGAATTGTTTAAGAAATTAAACAAGATTTTCAAGTTCTTAAGTAGGTAATATGAATGCGTGTGTGCATGTTAAAGCATTTCAGCCTATGTTCTCTGAGTAAGTATAGTAAAGTTTCATTCACATTTAAAAAAGAACTCAATGGTGTTCAATATCTTTTTCTTATAAAGTTTTACCAGTGTCTTCTATACCTTTATCACCCTTTGTCAGCTGAGTGGTAGGAAGTCTGAGTCTGCAAGTGTCTTTTTTATTCCAACCATCATTTCTTTTGCAGTGCAGAAGTTTATTAGTTCCATGCAATCGAATTTGCTTATTTGTGTTTATGCTGGTTAGGATAATGAAATTGAGTCATTGAAGACACCTCTAGTTTTAACGTTATGGAAGGTTCTGCCTATTTTTCCTCTAACTTATGGATTCCAGTCTGATATCAAGGTCTTTAATCCATTTTGATTTAAATTTTGTTCATGGTGTTAGGATTCTGAGTAGTTGTTCTTTCTCTTCTCCTTCTCCTTCTTCATCTTATTATTCCTTCTCCTCCTTCTTTTCTTCCTCTTCCTCCTCTCCTCCTCCTCCTCCTCCTCCATCTCCTCCTCCTCCTCTTCCTCCTTCATCTTCTATGTAAATTACCAGTTTTCTAAGCACTATTATTTTCTTCTTTTGGGGTCATACCCAGCGATGCACAGGGGATACTCCTGGCTCATGCACTCAGAAATTACTCCTGATGGTACTCGCAGGACCATATGGGATGCTGGGAATCTAACAAGAGTCTGCTGCATGAAAGGCAAGTACCCTACCCGCTGTGCAGTCACTTCAGCTCCTAAGCACTATTTGTTAAAAAGGCTTTCTGCTTCAATTCATACTTTTTTATCCTTTATCAAATATTAACTGTCCGTATACCTGTAATTCTTTATCTGCACTTTTAATTCTATTCCAATCGTCTGAGTTTTTCCTTAGCCCAGTACCACACTGTTTTATTTTTTATAACTTTGTAGTATAATTAAAAATTGAGCCAAAAGAAGACTTTCATTATATTTTTCCCTAAGATTGCTTTGGCTATTCTGAGGGTTTTATTATTTTATATAAATTTAAAAAAGATTTTGCTGGATTACTTTAAAAAACAAGTCATGGGTATTTTTATAGAGATTACATTTAATCTATATTATGTTTTAGGCAGTATTGTCAGTTTGACATTATTGATCCTTCCAACCATAAACATTTGAGACATGTTTCCATTTCTTCATGTCCTTTTTTTATTTCTTATAGCAGTGATTTATAGCTTTAATTGTATGAGTATTTCATCTCATTTGTTAGGCTGATTCCTAGGTATTTGATTTTCTGTGGCACAATTATGAAGGGTAAGCTTTTAATTCCTCTCTCTTCTATTCCACTGTTTGCCTCTAGAAAACCCATGATTTCTGTGCATTGGTTTAGTAGCTTGTAACTCTACCGTAAAATCCTACTTGTCTATAGGAGCTTTGTTTTTACAGTCTTTAGGGTTTTCTAGATTGAGTGTCATATCATCTCCAAATATGGGGAAAGAGATGAACAGACGTTTTTCAAAGAAGAGATAAAGGTGGCCAAATTGAATATAAAACTTTTCTGCATTACTCATAATCAGAGAGATGCAAGAGAAAACAATGAAATATCATCTCATGCTGCAGAGGTTGCACACCTCACTGAAAACAAAAACAACCACGGTTGACATGCATGTGGGGAAAAGGGACCTTAATCCAGTGCTGTTGGAAATGTTGACTGGTCCAGCCTTTCTACAAACAATGTGGGAACTTCTCAAAATCTAGAAATTTATCTCTGATATGATTCAGCAAAACAATTCTTTTTTTACATTTATCATATGGTCCCCAAAACTCTATTTATGAAAGACATTTGAACCCCTATGTTTATTGCAACACTATTCACAATTTAAAGAAGGCCTTTGATTTAAAGAAGGGCTTTGATTCTGTGGAGATGGAAGCGGTCATTGAAGCCCTTAGCCAATCAGGGAATTCAAGCCCAATACATCAATATCCTCCGTGAGCTGTATTGTGGATTCACTACCAGTATCTCACCATTCTACAAAGAAGTAATCATTAATGTCAAGAGAGGGGTTCAGCAGGGTGATACTATTTCACCAAAACTCTTCAGTGCCACCTTCAAGAACATCATGCGACGACTGGAATGAGAAGGAATGGGAGTGAAGATAGATGGTCGGCAACTACACCACCTCCGCTTTGCTGGTGACATTGTTGTAATAACACCAAACATTAGCCAAGCGCCACAAATGCTGGCCAACTTTGACCGTGAGTGTGGAAAGGTAGGATTACAGCTGACTCTTACGAAGACAATGTTTATGAGAAACAGCCTCGTTCCTGATGCCCCATTTGCTCTCAACGGAATGACCATCTCCGAATGCAACAGCTATGTGTACCTAGGTCGAGAAGTCAACATGACAAATGACCTGGCACCCGAGCTGCACAGGAAGAAGAGAGCAGCTTGGAACGCCTTCAAGAACGTTGAAAAATAGCTAAGAGGACGAAGAACCTCCGGCTCTGGGCACATCTCTTTGATTCCACTGTTCTTCCTCCATTAGCATATGCCTCAGAGACCTGGGCCCTACGAAAATAGGATGAGAACGCTATTCAGGTCTCCCAAAGAAGAATTGAAAGAGCTATGCTTGGAATATCACGTTTCACTCAAATGAGAGAAAGAATCTGGAGTTCGGACCTCCATCAATGATCAAGAATCAGAGACGCTGTCTCGTTTGCCAAGGTGTCTAAAATCAGATGGGCTGGTCACGTAATGAGATTTAAAGACGACTGCTGGACTAGAGCTGTTACCGACTGGATTCCACGGGATGTGAAAGGACTGCGTGGCCGCCCACCTACCAGATGGTCAGACTTCTTCATCAAGATCATGAACGATCAGTTTGAGGCTCTTCATGTTCCCAGAGCGAACAGATGCCATTGGGCTACACTAGCATGCGACAGGGACAAATGGAGACGTTACCGGCACCCGCTTGAGCAAATCGATGACTAACGGGAAGTTAAGTGATTAAGTGATTCACAATATCTAAAATCTAGACACAATCCAAGTGTCCAAGAACAGATGACTGGATAAAGAAACTATGGTACACAGACACAGTAGAATACTAGCAGCTATAAGAAAAGATTAAACACAGACTTGCTGCTTTGTGAAAGGATCTGTAGCATATAATGCTGAGTGAAGTTAATAGGAGAGTGACAGATACAGTATGATGTCCTGCATTTGTGATTTATAAAGAACTACAGTAAAGAAACAAAAAAGACCCAAATGTCACAGAGTCTGAACACTGGTCCTTTGTAGAAAGCAGACCACATTAGGAGGTGGGAGGGGGTGATCCCTGGGACAATGGTGGATGAAAGCTAGCAATCTGGTGGAGGATGTGGTGTTGGAATGTTGTATGCCTGAAACCTGCCATTATCAATAGTGTAAATCATGGTGCTCAGAATTTTTTTTAAAAGGTGGGGATTCAAGAGATAGTTCAGTGGACAGAGCTCTTGACTTGTATGCAGCGAACACAGGTTCAATCCCCATATGGGCCCCTGAGCCCAGACAGGTTTGATCCAAAAACACATAAACCAGTAAGAGAATTTGAAAGAAAATGAAGAACTTATTGAAAACAATCTTTCAGTAACCTTGAAAAAACATATGTGGTAGATTCATGTCTAGTTCTGTGTTCAGGGGTCTTCCCTGGCAATGTTCTGGGACAATATATGATGCTGAAGATTAAATCCAGGTCTGAACTTTAATCCCCCTGGCAAGTGCCCTACCCACTGAACTCTCTCTTTTCACTTACTTTTATTTTTCCTTTGTAATATTTTATAAGCCATACACACAAGCACTACTTGTAAAAAAGTTATTCTACTAAACTTAATAAGTCTTTCACTTGATCATTTGACATCCTGTTACTCATCGATTTGCTCGAATGGGTGCCAGTAACAACTCCGTTTGTCCCTGTCGCGTGCTAGTATAGCCCAATCATGTCTGTTCACTCTAGGAACATGAAGAGCCTCAAACCGATATGCCTTGATGAAGAAGTCTGACCATCTTGTAGGTGGGTTGCCATGCGTTCTTTTGACGTCCTGTGGAATCCAGTCCGTAATGGCTCTAGTCCAACAGTCATCTCCAAATCTCATTACGTGTCCAGCCCATCTGATTTTCGACACCTTGGCAAATGAACAGCGTCCCGGATTCTTGACTGTCGATGGAGGTCAGAACTCTGGATTCTTTCTCTCATTTGAATGAAGCATGGTACTCCAAGCATAGCTTTTTTGATTCCTCTTTGGGAGACCCAAATAGTGTTCTCATCCTGTTTTCATAGAGCCCAGGACTGTGAGGCGTATGTTAATACAGGAAGAACAGTGGAATCGAAGAGATGTGCCCGGAGCTGGAGTTCCTTCGCCAACTACAAGACCAAGATGACTGCCCTCCGACATCCTGATGGATCTATCATATCTTCCATAGGGCAATGGGGAAGATTATCCATAACTTCTACACGGTTCCCTTCATTAGCCACACCCACCTGCCCACATACCAAATTCCGCAGGATGGATGTCGTTCCCAATGTTCTCCCTTCTAAAATCCGACACATTATTTTGTCTGTAAAGAAGTGAACAGCACCTAGCCCAGAAAAGGTCAGACCCAATCATCTAAAGAATCTGCCATCGGTACTCATCAATACACTGGCTCGGTTCTTCACATACTACCTGTGTGAATGCAAGGTTCCATCCCAAAGGAAAATCAGCAGAACTGTACTGCTGTTCAAGAAGGGAGATATCCACAACATTGGCAACTATCGCCTGATCTGCCTGTTGTCTACAAGCTGTTCATTCGAGTCATCCTGAATAAGATTGGCAGAACACTAGATGAAGGACAACCATGCGAGCAAGCAGAGTTCAACAAAGGATTCAGCACAATCGAGCATATCCACACGATAACCAAGCTCAATGAGGTTTTGCGGGAGTTCAAGATGCCGCTCTGCCTAACGTTCATTGATTTAAAGAAGGCCTTTGATTCTGTTGAGATAGAAGCAGTCATTGAAGCCCTAGCCAAACAGGGCATTCAAACTCAATACATCAGGATCCTCCATGAGCTCTATTATGGATTTACTACCAGAATCTCACCATTCTACAAAGAAGTGATCATCCATGTCAAGAGGGGGGTTCGGCAGGGTGATACCATTTCATGGAAACTCTTCAGTGCCACCCTCGAGAATGTCATGCGACCACTGGAATGGGATGGAATGGGAGTGAAGATAGAGGTCGGCAACTACACCACCTCTGCTTTGCTGATGACACCATTCTATTAACACCAATCATTAGCTAAGTGGCACAAATGCTGACCAACTTTGACTGCGAGTGTGGAAAGGTCAGACTACAGCTGAATCTCACTAAGACAATGTTCATGAGAAACAGTCTCATTACTGATGTTCTATTTGCTGTCAATGGAACAAACATCTTCGAATGCAACAGTTATGTTTACCTAAGTCAAGAAGTCAACATGACGAATGACCTGGCACCTGAGTTACGGCAGTAGGAAGAGAGTGCCTTGGAACGCCTTCAAGAGCATGGAAGAAATAGCTAAGAGGATGAAGAAACTCCGGCTCCAGGCACATCTCTTTGATTCCACTGTTCTTCTAGTAAATATTTCTATATTTCTTTAAAAATCCTAGGCTTAGTCAATGTGTTCATTTTCCACCTGAATAAAACAGAATTTTAAATGGTTTAGTCTCTACCACTTTCTCTTGAATTTGTGATGTCTGTCTAATGACCGTGTCATTTGTTGAAATTAGGCATAAATTTTGTAGTTTTCACACAGTCAGACTACATTCAGACTAACCGACAGCTTTATCATTCTTGAAATCGACTCCTGGACTGCCTAATGCCTAGTCCTATAGTCACTCTAAGCTGGAAACTTTTCCCCATGTAAATGCCATACACTGTGATGGTGGGGGGTGGAGATTTTTCTCAAACAGAAAGGTAATACCAGAGCAGATGTCCACTGCAGATGGTCTGACAGCACTGAACACAATCCTCTCTCATCAATATCCCTTCTACTGTGCCTAGATTAAACCAGATCTGGTCTGTCTTTCATATTAAGCATTCATGGTGTTTCAATTTCAAAGCTGTTAAAGAAAAAAAAAAGAAAGAAAAAGAAGCCCACTTTGAAATAACCAGGAATCACTGAGTTCAACAGCTCTCACCAGAGTTTCGACATCTTCTTAAAAATCCAAACAAATAGTAAGGCAAAAAAAATGTGAAAGAGATTTAGCAGGTCAGTTATCATATTACTGTTGGCGGACAGCTACTGCCACCAGAGAGGAAATAACCGCAAGCCTGTTCTCAGCAACAGAACAGAGAATTACAATTGTCTAGACAGAAATCCAAGCTGGTGGCCCTGAAGACTCTCCTCTAATGAATGTCTCCAGAATTGCCTGCCGGGCTCTCTGCAAAGGACTGTTTCCTTCCCTGGGCTCGGTGGCTTATTTTTGCATTGAGTCCGCCTGTGAGACGCTGCTTATAAGATTTGGCTTAAGAAATCTGGTAATGTATTTCTGAATGTACTAAAGTCCATATTCATTAGAGAAAATTAAAATCATCTGATTTTCTAATGGGAATTTTCAGTAACTTTGAGATTGTTTCGTCGTTGACCAGCACTAGCAGAACTGCAGTGAAGAGGCGCTATTAGGGAAATGATTTAAGCGTTTGTGGGTAATGAAGGCTTCTGTGTCTATTAGTGTGCTTCTAATTGCGTAGTTAAAGACTGGGGAACTTAAAGTGATGGTGCTACACATGCAATGACCAAGGAAAGAGCCATCGAGACAGCACGGTCCATTGCACTAAAGGCCCACCAGGCCCACTCTGCTACCAATAGGAAGTTGGTCAGCTGTGTTATTCCAGGATTTCTCGATCAGTAAGAAGCATACATTACTGCAACATAATGACAGCAGTAATGTCTAACACTGGAAGTGGGTATTTTAGATGGATCCATACATATTTATTATTTATATTACCCTTATGTGGTTATATCAAATATGAAAATTGAATAGGGAAAAAATATGTGCTACTCAGTAACATGGGCTAAGAATGAAAGTATGAAACATGATTATTAAAGGAAATGAAACTTCCTACTGCTACCAGAAAGAAGGAATTGAGAATATAAATTATGGCCATCTTCTGAACAAGTCTAGAATTAAAATATCCCAAAATTCATATCACTAAACTCTAAAGCGGACGTGCTGTGCAGGTTGCATGAGTCAATGAATTCATTATTCCAGATGTATTCGCTACACAAAATGAAAGTTCTTTTTAAAGAAGGCACTGATAACACAAAGGTCTTGCTTCCCTGACTCGCTTTCTTGCTATCTCCTCTGTTCCTCTGATTGCCCTTCATTTAGGGGATTCTCTTCTTCGGCTCGGCCCGTGTAATCCGAGGATTTTTCTGGGATTCTATTTTCAGGTCAGTCTTCTTACTGCTCTAACCCCCTGCCCTGAGGCAGTGCCAATCATACCTGATTTCAAATCCAACTCTATGCTAATATTACCCCCAATGAATCCTCCAGATCTCTTTTGCCGGATGTTGATTTGAACCAAAAACGTGAGAGTCTCAAAGGTACTTACTTCATGCTCTCTCTGTACTCAGTGAATCTCATTATTCCCTTCCTTTCATGCCTCTCCTCATTACACTTCCTCTGTTTCATTCCAGTCAAACATCACATGCTAATGCAGAAACTCCATCTACCCTAAGGACCTGGGAGTGGTATATTTTGTGTGGAACAAAGCACATTCTTCCCTATTTCTCCTACAGATGACTTAAATAAGAAGCTAAGTCCTTCACTTGCCTCTAGGTCCTCTTATTTTCTATATGGCAAATACTGTCTTTGATATCTAATATCTTCTCAAATTCCACAGCGGGGAGGAAAAATCTTCATTTGGGGTTGGGGGAGATTGTGGCCATGTCTGCTGGTGCTCAGAGATTACTCCATTCTCAGTGCTCATGTATCACTGATTTCTTCAATAGTCAGGAATTTTCTGCTGTGTCATTGAACTGACCGGCTTCACAAATGGTGTAAGTCTGAACACCTGAATTATTTCTCAAGCCCACCAAATAAAACCCTTTAATGAGAGTGTACTAGGCCTGTCCATCTAACCCACATCTATCTCTTTTGTCCATTTCATTGGATAGTTTGGAAAGACTTTGCTCCAGAATTAATGCCACTTACCTGTTCATGATTCTATTTCTGATCCATTTATCTATCTAAAATTTTTTCTTCTACTTTTTCTTTTGTTGTTTTTTATCTTAGGGGGCCACATCCCATGATGCTCAGGGGTTACTTCTGACTCTGGACTGAGAAATTACTCCTGGCAGTGCCCACGGGACCATATGGGATGCCGGGGATCAATTCCAGGTGGACAACTGTGTGAGGCAAATGCCCCAACCACAGTGCTGTCTCTCCAGACTACTTTTTACTTAAAGAAAACCCGTCCAATCAGTAATATCCACAGTAAACTTCTTCTCTTCCATTATTCCATAAATGATCACTTGTCTACAACTCTGGGAAGACCAGGGGGAAGAGAACACTGTATAACTAAAACCTAACCATGAGCATCTTTGTTTCTCATGGTGATTCAATTAAATATATATATATATAAAACAAAAGAAAAAACATTATCTTTGAAAGTCACTTTAACTTATTATTGTCATCCATGAAAATGCTTACCTGCTGTTCCCACTTTTCACATCCTCCAGGTTTCTTGATAGTAAGCACAGCATTTTATTTGTCTGCTATGTAAAGACCTTCTTATTCAGTATCGAAAATCTAACCTATTATAGTAACAGATAATAGTAACAGAGTCTCCTGCCCCCACGCCTGATTGTCCTCACCGGGGCCCCTTGGAGGGGGGAGGGTTGAGTTTCTCTCCCCCCCTCACACCGAGCAGAGTCCCAGAAGCTGAGGACCTCTGGAGCCAGTCACAGCCATGCTGGGACCAATCTCCACATGTCCAGATGGGCCTCTTGCATGAAAGAACTGGCAGAAGAACCCAGGGATGCGGGTCCTGGGGCTGAGGTCTCCAAGCCTACTCGTATTGGGACTGAGCCTTCTCCACCCAGACCCCCATCTTCCAGTAGGTAGACGTCACACCCATCAGCTGCCACCAGTGCCAAGTTGGTCCCATCAATGGTCAAGACACAGAGACTATAAAACCAGCTCCCGGAAGTGCATGGCTGCATTTGCAGCCTCGCGACATCTTATTATCTTATTTTTCCTTTGTAGAACCTGGCCAGCTACGAAAAGAATCCTGCCCACACGGCAGAGTCTGGCAAACTTCCCGTGTTGTACTCAATATGCCAAATACCAGTAACAAAGATGGGTCTCATTCTCCTAATCCTGAAAGAGCATGGAAATGGCTCTTTTAAAATCTCAGGGCTAGGAAGAAGGAGACGTTACTGGTGCCTGCTTGAGGCAATCCACAACAGGATGATCGTGATCCTGATAGTAACAAATGTAGCAAACAAGAAGCAAAAAAAAATTCAGTAAAATATATAACAAAAAACACTCCAAAAGAATCCACATTGATTCAAATTAACTAGATTATTGCCAAGTCAAACTGACTCATTCCATTAAAAACTCTTTAGTTTTACTTCTTCCAGTCTTAACTTCTTTGCTCGAGCGGGCCCAGTAACGTCCCCATTGGAGACTTTGTTGTTACTGTGTTTGGCATATCAAATACTCTCGGTAGCTTGCCAGGCTCTCCGAGAGGGGCGGAGGAATCGAACTCGGGTGGGCCATGTTGGCCGCTTGTAAGGCGAACGCCCTACCGCTGTGCTATCACTCCAGCCCCTTAACTTCTTAATCTGTCAAAATAAGAACTTAGACTTAGAGAATAAAAAATGTAAGCAAACATTTAAAAAATCTATCATTAGTATTAAATGGTATTAAATGGCATATTTAACTAGGAAATAACATTGCAGATTTATAATCTGGGATCTGGAGGCAAAACAATATCCAGTATTATATGTAAAATGCTGGTCTTCCCTCCCTCCTTCCCTCTTTTCATTCCTTCCTTCCTCCATCCTACCCTCCCACCCTCTCCTTCCTACATCCCTGTCCCTCCCTTCCCTCCCCATCTTACTCTGTTTTCCATTTGGTGCTTAGGACTTGTTCCTGTATCCATATTCAGAGATCACTCCTAACTATGCTCCAGGAACCATATGAGGTACTAGGGATTGACTCAGGGTCAGCCAGGCTCAAGGCAATCACTCTAACTGCTATACTGTCTTTCCAGCCCTTCCTTTCTACCACTCCCCCTTATTTTATAATAAGCATTTAGAAACAGATGAGCTGATTTATAAAAGAGTAGAAAAAAGTGTCTTGTAGATAATCTAATTATATTATAATTACTTTCATGTGTGTTCAGTTTTAGGTCAGATTGTATTCCTACCTGCAAGAGTCCAGCATACTCAAAAGCAAAGCTCCTTCTTTTTCTCTTATTTTTATCCAGGAAATAGACATAAGACAAGAAAGGTAATTTTTATTCTCTGCTCTTATTCTTAAAGTTTGTGCTTACAAGACTCATATATCTGTTCTAATTGACACCAAGTTGAATTAATTCATTGACTAAACCTAGTACTTACAACATGAAAACCAAAGGTCTGGAAGTGGGGAGAGAGTAGCAGGAATGAGGATTCATGCTGACGGGTTCAATTTGCAGCACAATATACCCTCATCTCTTGCATTCCTAGTACCACGTAGGGTCATCCGCCACGTCCCACTGAGGAAGTCCTGGTGATCTTGGCAGCCTAAGGCCTGAGCAGCTCAACAGACCTGGTATTTAACTGTTCTGTCCAGAAGGCCAGGTGTCACCAGAGTCCCCAGGACACCCTAAGCACAATTTGGGAGATTCAATTTTTTTAGAAAAGCATTTATGGATTCCCTACTCATTCCTATATTCCATTGTAAGTGTACTATTAAGATTTCCTTCCGGAAAGCATCCAATATCAACTCAACATCTCTTGATTTGAACCTCACTGTAGTTTTCGTTCTGAGTTAGGGAGAGAAAAAAATTTTGAAGCTATTGACTATAAAATGTTAACAAGAGGAAAAAAAAGTTTGCTGTGGAGTAAAGCAGTAAATTCACACATTATTTTGTCACATGACACAGAAATATCATTCTAGTCCTAGCACCATAAATTCACTCCAGAATTCATGGTGATAATTGCTCCCTCACACTTCACTTTCTATTAGAGTTGGTGTGTCAAGACAGGAGAGATAGTTCAAGTGGCAGAACACATACATGGCATAGGCAACATTCATAGCACCCAACCTAGTGCAATCTGCCAGGCAGTGTATCACAGTTCATGACAACACAACAAAATAAAATTTATAAGGACTTCTTACATTTGCAAAGACTTCTAAAATTAACATATACATAGAACATTTTATAAGGTTCTAGTAGAAGTTCTCTGTTTTCTAATTATCTCAACAAATAATTATCCCATAATATATTTTTTCATTTTATTTACATTTTTCAGCAATAGTGTGATACTATGATTTCACAGAAATTCTCTAGGAACATGCAGATAAAAGCAACTTATTTACTGTAACATATAATTTGTGTTTATAAATTAAAACTTCTAAACATGGATATTCTGTAATCTGTTTATTTGAGTATATAAACTCTTTGTCTCATAGAAAACATTTCCCAATTATGTATTAAAGTTCTTCAAATCCTAAGCAAAAGAGGAACTCAACATATACAGAAAGATCTTTAACAGAATCTGGAGTTTTCAGTCTTTTGTGAATTAAACTCTGATGCAATCCCAGTGGATTAGTATATTACTTACTAAAATGTACTCAAATAATTTAATTATAAGAAGAATTTTTCACCCTTTTCATGACAACTTCTCGCCCAAGTATTTAGTGTATATTTCAACATCTATTTCTCAGGTGCCTCCAAAATACCTTGGGTAGAAAGTCCTTATAATTTAGCAATTGATTCATCCAAAATTTTCCTAGATGACCTGATATTGTGACTTACATTCTACTACAATGTACTTAAATACTAGAGATACTATAATGTAATGTACTTAATATGGTTATCTACATGACAAACAAAAAATCTCACAGACCAGAGAGATCGTGCTAGGGGTAAGGTGTTTGCCTCGTGGGGAGCTGTCTTGGTTAAATATCTGAACACCACCACAAATCAGCCCTGAGAAGTGAGTCAGGGGTAAGCTCTGAGCACAGCCAGTATGGCCACACATAAAGAAAAAGTGTAAAAAAAATACATTAACAGGGTTGGTTTAAGGATTTTATTAGCAAACATTTAAAACAGAAAAACCGAATAGAAGAAAAATTTCTGAGCAGCACTAGATATATTCCTCGACAATGAGAAAAGATATACATGTCATCCACTTAGCACCTATTTCTCCCATTCGCTCTTTAGTCAAATTGAAATGACTTCACCTACTTACAGATAGATAACATGCAGAATTTTTTAAAGTAACTTTTCTAGTTCTAAGGTTTTTTTCTTAGATTTTCCAGAGCCATAGTCCAGTGGGGAGGGCGTTTATCTTGCACACCATCATCTTGGTTCAATCCCCAGCATCCCATATGTTTCCCTAAAAACCACCAGGAGTATTTCCTGAGTGCTATGATACCCTGAGCATCACTGGGTGTACCCCTGCCCCCCAATTTTTTCTACCTATTTTGTTGCTTTGTCCACTCAATTTCATTTGTTCCAGTAAAGGCAGCCAGAAAATTAAAGAAAAGCATCCATTTAAAATGATATTAAGTGCCAGGTTGAATGCCAGCAAAATATGGAATCTTTTCACTCTACTTCTACTGATTAGAACTAAAATTATAAATACTACTCAAAAATTCTGAAAATTTAACATTTGCAAAACGAAGGGGGAGGCAGAATTTAATTAACCATCCTAAAACTCAAGTAAGATTTCTGGCTTGTTCTGTCATAGGGATTCATGGCCCCGAAGTGGACTGTGGAGGGGGGTGGTAAGAAGTTCTCTTGTGCTTGCAAAGCAGACATGAATATTTAGGCTCACGATACTCTAGAGGATGGGTGGGATGGGAGAGGGAGAGAGGGAGAGAGAGAGAGACAGAGACAGACAGACAGACAGACAGACACAGAGACAGAGAGAGACAGAGAGACAGAGAAAGAAACAGACAGTGCATATTGTACCGGCCCTTGTTATGTTTATATATGCTCTTTTTTACATGTAAGTTACTATTTGTATTAAAGTTTTAATTTTATAATTTTTTATTACAGTTATACTCATTACATATTCAACACTCACCTAATGGTTGTCACATACTAAGTTTTCATTTCTCAAACATGAGAAACATATAATAAAGACATGCTCTGTCTTATGGAAACTGTTTTTCTCCCGTGTACAATAACTTGTGGGTGGATTAGATGATAATATCACACCAAGGCAGGATCTAAGTAGGGGCTCAGGTGTAGGATTGTAGGCTTATGTAGCCTTAGAGTTTTCTTGCATGTAACTACCCACATACATACGTAAACCCACCAAGGCTTGCGAAACCCACCAGTGGTAATCATATTAAGGAGCCATTTATGTGGTGGGTAAACTGAAGACTTGTATTGCCCCT
Organism: Sorex fumeus; assembly: GCF_029834395.1. Lineage (NCBI taxonomy): Eukaryota > Metazoa > Chordata > Mammalia > Eulipotyphla > Soricidae > Sorex > Sorex fumeus. Next base: position 12,360,715 of record NW_026606059.1, on the reverse strand, counting down.
GTCTGTGCTTGCATTAGGTCAGAAGGACATGGTCAGTCTTGATGCTTCATTGCTGCCTCGTGCTTCGTGGGCTTAGTTCTATTTCTGTTGGGTCGCAAACACATCCCCATCTCTCCACCTTGCCTCATCGTCATATTCCACCTCACTGCCTGTAAGGTTAACTACAAACAGCTCTAGAATTACCATCTTTATCTCTTGCTTTTGCTTCAAGGGCAGTCCCTGTGCAAAACATCACAGCAGGCGTTAGTTACATTAAAAAAAAATGACTTTATGGTTAGAAAAAAAAATAAATAAAGGAGGCCCTGGCAAGGAGAACATAAAGAATTTTCTGATTGGTTTGTTTTTATTATTGTCCTTTACTTCCCAGAGTATATGGGGCAACTATTTATTATATATATTTTTTGTTTTATTTGGGTGGGTGGTAGGTAAGATAGAGAAGGACAATAATGGCTGGAAATGATCACACTGGACAAGAACTGAGTGCTAAAAGTAGGTAAAGGGATATCCCTGATAAACTTTCAGTGTCTGTGTTGCAAATCACGATGCCCAAAAGGAGGAGAGAAGGGGGGGAGAGATAGAGACACAGAGAGAGAGAGAGAGAGAGAGAGAGAGAGAGACAGAGACAGAGACAGAGACAGAGACAGAGACACAGAGAGAGAGAGAGAGAGAGAGAGAGAGGGAGAGAGAGAGAGAACAGAAAAGCACCTGCCATAGAGGCAGGCTGTGGGGTGGGGAATGGAGAGGTTATGGGAGAGAAACTGGGAACAATGGTGTGAAAAAATGTATACTGGTGGAGGGATTGGGTGTTGGAACACTGCATGAGCATAGCTGGGTAGGCCCCAAAACCAAATGCCAAAAATGACAAATATGTATATATATATGTATATGTATATAAAATATTGCAAATAAAGGTCAACCTGAAAGCATAAAGCTTTCAAACCCATTTGACAAAAAACAATGAAAACTAATAACTAATAAAAGAAATAAACATATATGCATAGAGACCTCAATATTCCTCTCTCAATCCTGAATAGAATGAATGGACAGAAAATTAGAAAATCATAAGTCAACCAACTTTATCTAGTTCTTAGTTATAGTATTTCACGTAATAATAGCATACATATTAGTTTTCTGTATACCCATGTTTAATAACTGCACATTCATATTCTTGAGCTGGAGCGATAGTACAGCAGGTAGAGCATTTGCCTTGCATGTGGCTGACCCAGGTTCGATTCCTCCATCCCTCTCGGAGAGCCTAGAAAGCTACCAAGAGTATCCCACCCATTAGGCAGAGCCTGACAAGCTCCCTACAGCGTATTCAATATGCTCCAAACAGTAACAACAAGTCTCACAATGGAGACATTACTGGTGCCGACTGGAGCAAGTTGATGAACAACGGGAGGACAGTGCTACAGTGCTATGCATATTCTTAAAAATTACATGTGACACATTCACAAACTTAGACCATATTCTCAGACAGAAACCAAATCATTCCAAAGTTTAAAGAATAGAAGTCATACGAATTATATTTTCATCCTAACCAATATTAACCTAAAAATAAGAAATATAAAGGTAACCTGAAAATGCCCTGGACTATTCAACAATTAAAAAGCATAACTTTTTAATGGTTCAAAGTAGCGATGCACACAGTATGTGAGAGTAACTGGATTTGATAATCATCACAGAGCAACAAGCAAGCAGGAAGTTCTAAGGTGTGGCAACACGTGCTGGTTGGGAAGTTTGCAGAGCCCCGCACCACCCACCCTGACCCCCAAAATCCTAACCAAATACTCAGCAGTGAGATGAACGCCACAAAGCAGTGGAAGGAACGCCACAAAGCCACAAAGGTAGAGAAGTAAAACCCTTGTCCGAGCGGTCACGAATGTCCGTGGTAGCTGCGTCCCACGAGACCCTGGGTATTGCGGGATTGAACATCAGCAACGCTCAGCTGTCCCCAGAACCTCAGATCTGCGGCCTGTTCAGGCAGAGCACTGTAAGAAGATCCTGGGGCATCGGCTCATCACAGAGCATGAATTCAGATGCAAGGGAAGCAGAGCAAATGGCCAAACTGCCTGGAAAACCAGCCCCCCAAATGACAGTTCCGATTTCTTTTTCTTTTTGTTTTTAGACTACACTCAATAGTATTTAGCAGCTATTTTTGACTTTGTTCTCAGTGCTCATGCCTGGAGGTGCTTGGGGGAGCATGAGCTGTTGGCATTGAACCCTAATCTTCTGTATGTACCCATAAGGACTATTTTCCTGGTCCCAGTTGATTTTTTTCTCTAAGATAAAACAAAAAAATCAACAATTCCCGAATAGAGGTTTATCAAATTATAAAAGCAAGCCGGCACAAAAGAAATGTCAAGAATGACAAAAGCAATGTCACTATAGACTACACAAAGCTAAAAAGGTAATGGAATATTACTAAAATTTTAAACCTAATGGTGTAGCATATCAAAGGATAAAACAGTCTTACATGACAATGATAATTTTTAAAGACAATAAAAATGTCACCAGTGAAAACCAGCCATCATCTAATAATACTGTTTTTTCTCCAGAGAAATAAGATAGAACTTAGAAACTCAGAATATATAACAATTCTAGAATATGGCTGAAAACTATCCACCAAAAGAAGAACTAGGACAGCTGTATGCATTCTCAAAAACAACAACAAAAATAACCTCAATATAAGCAAATTGATTGGAGACAGATATAAAATTGAACCCCAAAACCCCAGCATCATTATATTAAATGAAATAATGGAAAATATGTTAATAGCAAATGAACCCCTGAAATCTCAACAGAGGAACAATGGCTGTTTAACACATGAAGCCAGAGCAGGCAAGCAAGTAGCTTCCACTTGAACATGGTTTAATTAACCATCTATAGTGTCAGCATAAATGTGTTAAAGAGAAGTAAATATACATTTTAGAATTGAAAATATGTCTTCAGTTTAAAAATCTCTAAACTTAATAGAGACAGTAAAGAAAAGCTCAAGTTCCATTCTTCTCTCACATATTTTCTATTATAAAGGTATTGTACCACTCTGCAAATGAACTTTTCTTTGCTTTTATCATTGTATCACTGTCATCCTGTTGTTTGTTGGTTTGGTCGAGCGGGCGCCAGCCCTGAGATTTTAGCAGCCTCTCCTTAGATGTCTTTCCCAACGATTGGAGGCTCTTTTGGGGTCAGGAGAATGAGACCTGTTATAGTTACTGGTTTTGGCATATCGAATATGCCACAGGGAGCTTGCCAGGCTCTGTCCATGTGGGTGGGATACTCTCGGTAGCTTGCCGGGCTGTTTGATATATTTATATATATGTGTGTGTATATATATATGTATATATATATATATATATATTTCTCTCTATGATTTATTGCCTACTGTCTGAATTCCTCCACCCCTCTTGGAGAGCCTGACAAGCTATCAAGAGTATTCAATATGCCAAACACAGTAACAAGAAATCTCACAATGGAGATATTACTGGGCCCGCTTGAGCAAATCGATGAACAATGGGAGGGCAGTGTGTTTTTTTTTTTGGGGGGGGGCATAGGAAGTGTCTTATGATGTGTCCGTAAAGTGGCCTGGAGCTGGCTGCAGCAGTGGCTGGGCAGTGGAGGTTAGCTGCCAAGGCTGGGTCCCCTGGAGTGGGGAGGGCTCCCTTTGCCTCCAATCAATGAGGAGATTATTTTTCCTTTTATAATGTTCTTTAAGTACTTCCTGGAGATTGACTTGGTGGAAGTGAATCCATTTAGCTGTTACTAGTCTGAAAAGTTCCCCCCACCTACCCCCTGATTTAAATGCGACTGACTAATAACCTAAGTAAGTAGTGTATTCTTCTTTGGAAAATACTCCTTAGTAATAGCAATGGGAGATATCTGAACACAAACAATATGGATTAGTATCAGATGCACTATGGTAAATGATAGAAGAAGAAAGTCTATAGAATATATAGTTCCATTTAGAGATATTCCATAAAGAAAAAATTATACGGATTAAAAACAAATCAGTGGTTGATAGGGATATTAAAAAGAGAGAAAGGTAGTCTCCAAAAGAAAGATGTGGACGAGTTCTCAGATGACAAAACTTTTCTGCATATAATTGTGTTGGTAGACATATGAAACTAAAATTTTTTTATAGAAAAACTTGTGCTTAAAACTTAATATTCCTTCCCTTTTAATACATGATTTTAATATTGAAGGGGAAATAATTAAGCTAATACACACTTGTGTATGGACACATACATATGTAACATGCCTCATTTTCTCCATATTTGTGAATTTACCTCTAGCTAAAATTTATTTTTAACCAAGAATCAGTTGTTTTGAAGTTTCATGGTCATTTATATAGAGAGACATATGAGAAGAGACAGTTTTTTCAGTAGCCTGTGATGCACATTCTTAACTGGGATAACACCTTTTCTACTTATTTCAGCTCTTATACTATAAACATACTCTTGGTGGGGTGCTTAATGCTACATTTTTCATATTGTGCTTTGCATGAGTTTATTGCTTTTGGAAATGGCCCCAAGAATATTTGCTACAGTACTACACAGAGTTCCCAAGCACACAAATACTGTGAAATGCTTAAGGGAGAAAATACCTGTGAGAACACAAGATTCCTTGAGGCAATCTTAAAGTGTTGTTAGTTGTGAATCAACATTAATGAGTCAGTAATACCTGTTAAGGAATATATCTTCAAACAGAAAGTTCTTTTGTACTGGTACACACACACAAACACTCACACACACTGGAAATTCAGAAAACTTTCCCTAACATATATGGTTTAGGGCCCGAGAACCATATACAGGATGTAGCAGATTCATCTTATACACAGTTGATCTTTTTGTTCTACTCACACAATGTATCATCTGCCAAACACTAGTAGGGTGGTCACTGAGTACAAAGCCAGGAACAAAACTCAGCAAAACAAAAACAAACAAGAGAAATGTCTAAGAATTCAATGTTCATAGTGTTAACCCTGAACATAAAAACCATAACTAATACCAGAAACATCATATGTATATAATTTTATACATGAATATATTTTATATATCATAGTTTATGACTTTAGTTATAAGCAATTGTACTTCAAACTCCTAGACTAGATTGAATACTTTTACAAAGTCTAATGAGAGAGAGAGAGAAAGAGAGAGAGGAGGAGAGAGAGAGAAAGAGAGAGAGAGAGAAATGAAGGTGGGGAGGTGATGAGAGAGAAACTAGGGACGCTGGTGCTGTGAAATGTACACTGGTGGAGGGATGAGTATTGGAACTCTGTATGACTGAAACCAAATTATAAACAGCTTTGTAAAGGCCTATCTCAAAGTTATTCAATAATAAAATCTTCAAAAAAATATTTTTGGCAATCACATCCACTCTGACATTGTAGTTCTTTCTCTTATCTTGCTGTTTATTCAAGTTTTGCTGAGCCATGGGATCCTTAAGGGGCACAGATTAATTCCCTGCTAATGGGAGTGTGACTTCAATAGACTGTTTGTTCAACACATTTGATCAGAGCTCTGGATCTAATCTCATCCCCTCTCAACAAACAAAAATATGGAATTATATGAGAAAAAGTATCTATCCTTCTATCACTTTCTCATCAATGCAAATAAAAAAATGTTTAAAATTATGTTTAACATAAGTATCTAACAAAATGTAAGATTATGGTCTTTATTATATATTTTATAAGAATAAAAAATCACCTATTAAATATCTTTAAAAAGAGAAGTTTTTCCCCCATCAGAGAGTGTTCCAGACTAAGTTAACTGTGCTCTACAGGAGTTACTTAAAATACCCTGACACTTAGAAGCTGATGTCTCATCCAGAAACAGTAAACACAGGCATCTGCTAGTTTAAGGGACAAACAAAAGTCAGTTCAGTATGGATTACAGACTTTGATATCAGCCCCAAATCCATAAATTACACCGAGGAAACCATAGGAAGAACACTTTGTGACATTGAAGCTAGAGGCAGGCATCTTCAATGTCCAATGCCATTTGTCAAACAAATGAAAGAAAAGATAAACAAATGGGATTGCAACAAATCAAGAAGTTTCTGAGCCACACAAAAAAAATTATGACCAGAGTAAAAAAGAAAACCTATAGACTGGAAGAAAATATTTAGCTACCACTCATCTTACAAAGAGTTAATATTCAATATGCATAAAGCACATATAAAACTTAAGAAGAAAAACATCATCCACATCCCAAAATGCAGAGGGGTATATAAACATAAATTTCCTCAAGGAAGACATATAGAGGGCCAATAGATTTATGAAAATATGCTCTGCAGCAATAATCAGGGAAATGCAAATTAGAGCAACAATGAGTTATCACCTCACACCAGGGAGTTTGGCACATATTAAAGAGAGCAAAAACAACCAGTGCTGGCATGAATGTGGGGGAAAAGGAACACTCATCTTCTACTGGTGGGACTATCAACGGGTTCAACGTTTTGGGGAAACAGTAAGGATACTTCTCAAAAAACAAGAAATTGAGCTCCCATATGATTCAGCAATTCCACTTTGGGGCATCTCCCCCAAGAGCCCAAAAACTATACTCCACAAAATAATTTTTGCTTTTATGTTCATTGCAGCAGTACTCACAACAGCCAAACCTGGAAACAACTCATATGCTCAAGAAGAAAGGACTGATTAAAGTAATTATGGCACATCTACACAATGAAATACTACTTGGCTGTAAGAAAAGACAAAATCATGCCAGTCGCCACTATGTAGACAGAACTGGAGCATTTCATGTTGAGCCAAGTTAGTCAGAAGGAGAGGGACAGATAAAGAATGACCACTCTCATGTGGGAGATGGAAAGTAGCATTATAAGGGAATAATTAATGGTCCAAGCTAACCGCATCTGCAAACTGATCTGCAGAACTGAGCTCACTATGGCAGAGATGGGGTGGGGTGTCAATGGGGCATAAATAGGTGAAACCGAGACCATTGTAGAGCAAAGTAAACACTGATGAAGTCGTCGGGTTGGAACCTTATATGCATGAAGATATAATATTTAGAGTCCTGAAAATCACAGTGACTAAAATAAAAATTTTGAAAGAAAGTTAAACAGCATTTGAGATAATGAAGTCTCTATTAAATTGAGACAGTTTGTGGAGGCGTCCAAAAAAAGGTATCGACGTGAGTATTCCCAGTGAGATTTGACATTCAAAATGTTCATTACCTGTTTCTTTTTTTTCTTTCCCTTTCTTTCTCTTTCTTTTTCTGCTCTTCCTGCCCCCTTCCTTTCCTAACTCTTCATTCCTTTTCTTTCCCCTTTCCTTTCAGACATCAAACGTTGATTGCATTTTGATGCTTTTCAAGTCTATATTCCACCCAGTCTTTCTAACTTTTACCTTTTATAAAAATATTTGTTCGGATTGGCCTTAAGTCAAAATGAAAAGTTTATCCTGACTCTCCCATTATGAAAACAGCAGGCATTTCCTGAACCAGACTCCAAGAATTTTTTCTCCTCCTGGCAGCCAAGTAGGTACTTGAAACTTGCCCATATTTGAAGGAGAAAAAATAAATAAAACATGAATGATTTTACTTTCTGTGATGATGAGAATACCTTTACATATTTTACATAACAGGAATTTTTATATTTTTAATTCAGCTACAATTATTCTAAGACCTGGGGAATGGGAACATTGAGTGCACCTTAGGGTGGGCCTTGTGGAAATATATATATATATATGTATATATATATTATATATATGGAGAAAAAATCAAAGGGAGACGATAAGAAACTACTTTGGAAATATCACTGGAGTGTTGTATAGTTCTCACTTATAAATTGGAAAGGATTTATGAAATTCCATGGAGAGAGAATTGTTCCTGGTTAAGGGTTTTATGTAAGGGATTTTCACATTTTCTACTCTTTTTTATTGCAAGTAATGGAATACACACCCTGTAAGAGATGAACATATGGGACTTAAGCACTTTTATGTGTGTGTGTCTGAGTAGCATTGGGACTCTTTCAAAATATGAATATGAACTTGAGAAAAAATGTCAAATATTTAATCCATTGTTAAAATGGATCCCTGGACTCTTTAACATACGTTGGGGAAATGGCAGAGAAGATCAGACTTAAGCCTGAGACTGTGGAAGGCTATGATCCTCCGTCTAATCTCACATTTCATGTGAGTAAAGATTAGGGCATGAAACTTCAAAGAACTTTTATAGTCTGTAACTCTATGAAAATGTCCTTCCCAGCCATATTATTTTATATAGATACTGAAAGCACATATGTAAAATTTTATATAAAAAGAAAGAAAACCAAAGAGCTCCCTTCATTATAGATAAAGATTTACTGATGCAATTAATTCAAAAAATTTTACCGAAGGGTTACATTGAGAAGCATGATATTGGACATCAGCAGTAAATAATCATTAATCAATGTACTCTTCCCACCATATACCTCACTGTTTAAGAGAAAACACATAAAAAATTACATGCAGGGTTTAAGAGATAGTTCATGTGCTGGTAAAGTACATTCTTGACACGTACAACACCCTGAGTTTGCTACCCAGAACTAGATGGTTCCCAGATTCTGATGTGAAAGGATCCTATAAAAAATTACAAACATTCCAGTAGCTCTAGCAGTCTCATCTATTGGCCCTGTTTTCAGAGACTCATCACTGAATCTTCAAAGAGATCAACTAGCAGCAAAAATTCCTGGAATACACTGGTCCCCAGGATGAGACCTCTGGAGCAGCGTCAGGAGGGGAGCAGGTGAAGTCCCCACCCTGCCAAAGCCCCCGAGGCCAGACTCAACCCCCCCCCACACACACACCTGCCCCATGGCTAAAGACAAACTCCAATGCATCCAAAGTCAAACTCCTGAGCTCCACAGAGACGGCAACTTGCCCAAAATTTCAGGTACACTGGGTATTTTGGGCTGAAAATTCCAGGACTTCTCAGAATGAAGGTGGGTGACCTCTACCAATTGGTACTTCCTGAATCCCTGGCAAACACACACATTTCACCACCACAACCATGTAAACCCACTGCCCAGTAAAATATTTTGGGGTTTCTGGAATGCACAGCCACGAAGCTCTACAATACTAACATCCTGGTAGGAGCATGCCTGATTGGATTAGAACGTAATGCAGAGGCTAAGTTAGCTTGATTGACACATAAGGCTCGCAGCAGGCACTAACACACAGGGCTCAAGCAGCTCATTTATTTTCTTGTCTTTGTATATTCATGGTAAAAGTTAAAAGATAAAGGCCCTCCCATTGTTCATCGATTTGCCCGAGCGGGCCCAGTAACATCTCCATTGGAGACTTTGTTGTTACTGTGTTTGTCATATCAAATACATCACGGGGAGCTTGCCAGGCTCTGCCGTGCAGGCGAGATACTCTCGGTAGCTTGCAGGGCTCTCCGGGAGGGGCGGAGGAATCGAACTTGGGTCGGTCATGTTGGCTGCGTGCAAGGCAAACACCCTACCGCTGTGCTATCGTTCCAGCCCTTTACTATCGCTCCATGGCTATTGCTCTTACAATTACTGATGCTATTACTTTACTAATATGACTGTTATTGTCACTATTACTTATACTATTTCTTCTGCTTGGAAAATATTTTATCAGCCTTAATTTTGACAACAAATAAAAGGTCTAGGTGGTAGCACTTCCTTCTAAGAAACTTTATATATTCCTTATCTCCATCCTAAATTACTTCCCTAATTCATAACAGTCCTAGAATATTCCTTTTATTCTAAAGTATGTGTCATTCTACTACAGTTTATTGTATGACTTAATACCTTAGTATGAACTACCGGAGAGCAAAAATCATACACATACACTTCTATTTGCTTCCATAATTTAGTGCAATTTTCTCATAGAAGGTTCTATGTTCTATTGTGTTAACTAAACATGTTAAAAGATAGAGACTCTGGAAAGAATATGAGTAATATTGAACTAAATGGGACCGTAGATATGTGACAAAGTTTTGGACAAAGACAAAAATACAGCTGCTTATGAAACCACTACATTTTCCAGAAAATCATTAGCTCTTTTTCTTTGGTTTCTTATAGGAGACATTTTCTGTACCATACATTTGTCAAATAGTGTGTCTCCCACTCTCTGGCATTGACAAAGTGCTCAAAATTTTACATTAAAAGCAGTGAGAAACAAAAGAATTAATCATTAGTGCTCTATAATATCTTGATAAACACAAACTCTGTAAGGACAGTTTTTAATGACAAACAAGGGAATATAGGTGTGTGTTCATCTAGTGAATTGATGGAAAAAGAGCTTTAGGGGAGAGAGAAGAGTAGAGATGGAAAACACATGGTCACCTTCGAAAAAATAACATAATTACATTTCTTCAAATATAGACAATAATTTTTCATGTTTTGTCATTAATATCAAGAGTAATTATTACACACACTTTTTCTATGCATCTAGTTCATAAAATATAGAAAACATATATCATTTTCTATAAACTATCATTATCATAAGTATAGACATATCACTATATAAGCTATTGTAACTATTGTAGTCATTGAATAATATTGGCTAATAATATATCACAATCACAATAATTCTGTTGTTCGTTGATTTCCTCGAGCAGGCACCAGTAATGTCTCCTTCTTCCTAGCCCTGAGATTTTAAAAGAGGCATTTCCATGCTCTTTCAGGATTAGGAGAATGAGACCCATCATTGTTACTGGTATTTGGCATATTGAGTACGACACAGGACGTTTGCCAGGCTCTGCCGTGCGGGCAGGATACTTTTGGTAGCCTGCTAGGTTCTCCAAAGGAAAAATAAGATAATAAGATGTCGCTTCTGGGCACTGGGTTTTATAGTCTCTGCGTCTTGGCCATTGATGGGACCAACCTGGCGCTGGCGGCAACTGGTGAGTGTGATGCCTACCTACTGGAAGATGGGGGGTCTGGTTGGAGAAGGCCCAGTCCCAATCCGAGTAGGCTTGGAAACTTCAGCCCTGGGACCCGCATGCCTGGGTTCCTCTGCCAGTTCTTTCATGCATGAGGCCCGTCGGGACGTGTGAAGAGTGGTCCCAGCATGGCCGTGGCTAGCTCTGGAGGTCCTCAGCTGCTGGGGCTCTGCTCAGGGCATATATAAAATAATACATAATGTAATTTAAAAATAAAGCAATTCAATAGAACTTACTTAATAATACTCATCTTAAGAGTATTAGAATTGTTTAACTACTTGGAAATAGAAGTGACAAAAACCACAATTATATTTGAGCTTTTATGCTGTACCAGAAACATTAGCTTCTAAAGTTTCAAAATTTCTTTAAAAACTGAGAAAATTTTAATATTGTATGTCATCAAAAATTCCAAATTAACAGAATTTATAATTAACTTCATCTTGCACCCCATTCCTATCATGTTTGTATAAGTCAGTGTAAGGTTATTCTGTATACTACTTTAGTGCTGCTGAATAATATTTGCATTATAGCTCATTTTTACTACATTAGACAGTTTCTAATTCCAGCCACCACTGGTGAGAATATATTCACACAACTCTTATTTCCTTCCTTCAAGTTTTCAGTGGGTTTTTTTCAATGCCTATGCTCTCATGATATATAATTACTTTAGATTAAAACTTTTATCATTGATCATGAACTTTATTCTTTAACTCTTTGTTGTTTACAATGCTGAAAAATAGTAAAATGTTCCAGTTGCAAAATTATGAGAGTAAATGATCAAGCTTCCTGTTTTTTTTTTAAAGTGAAGGATGGCAACTCTGCATTCTTTCTCAAAGTGTCTCCTTGAAAGTCTGAGCAGAGAGGAGGAGAGGAGAGGAAAGTCTGTTCAGGGAGGAGAGCACAGGAGGTCAGGACACTTGCCCTGCACATTTGCAGCCTGGCTATGATCCCTAGAACCCCAATGTTCTCTCTGAGTACAGCCAGGAGTAATTCATGAGCAGAGACCTAGGTGAAATCTCTAAGCACAATCAGCTGTGGCCACAGAACCACACACATACACAAAATGCAAAAAAAAAAAAAAATCATCATAAGATTGATAAGAAGTCTTATCTTTCAGTTTCTCGTATCATAGAAACTGGAAATCTATTCCTTCAAAAACAACTGAATTCTGACAAATTACACAGCTCCTAAAGAAATGATAAGTTTTAATTATGCTTCACTACCTTTTTCATAAAAATTTGTGTGAGATTTCATCCAAACTTTTAATACATGCCACCTTCATATGCTTGTGAAGATTTAATGTTTTTGCACAGTGTTCGGGTGTTTGCCTTGCATGCAGCCAGCCTGGCGGACCCTCGTTCGATTCCTCTGCCCCTCTTGGAGAGCCCGGTAAGCTACCAAGAATATCTTGCCCGCATGGCAAATCCTGGCAAGCTACCCATGATGCATTCGATATGCCAAACACAGTAACAAGTCTCACAATGTTACTTGGCCTGCTCGAGCAAATCAATGAACAAAGGGAGGACAGTGCCACGGTGCTACTCTCAAGAAATATGTTCATTCATTCTACATTACTAATACAGGGATCTGGAGGAAAGAGTGTCTTTTTTGTTGGCAAAATTAAGTTGTTCCCCCTGTGGTTTATAAAATTTACACACTTGGTTCTTCTTCATGGATGTTAATGTCAATTTTGTTTTTTATTAAGGCACTGTGATTTACAAAGTTGTTGAAAATAGAGTCAGACAAATAATGTTCCAACTTTGAGTCAGTATCAGCATCCTTCTACCAATGTCCACAGGTCCCATCCCATTGTCTTTCACTTAGAAAGACACATTTTTCATTTCAGTTAAATTTCACTTTTTTACCTTGTCAAGGCTAATAGAGTTCACATTTTGTTTACTGATGAGAGAGAATATTTCCCACATATTGTAGAATGATTAAAGTTTAGAGTCACTTAAACATTTAAATTATGATTAGTATTCACATATTGTTCATTATCAAGTAATATAGTTATATTTTACTCTTTGTGTATATATTTCATTTTGTTCCTAATAATAATATGCACTACACAAAGGAGGCTACAACTAGCCAGAGAACTAGGTCTATAATTCAAGCAAAATTAACATTTCATTTTAATCTAAGTCATATTTGAAATATATTTCTAATACAGATTTAAAGTTATTTCTGGATTTTTTATTATATGGGAAAATTTACTTATAGTCTTTATAATATCCCTAATGTCTGTAATATCCTATTTATTATATCCTACTTCCTATTTATTAATTCTGCCCTCTCTGAGCAAAGCACAGCGGTAGGGCGTTCGCCTTACAAGCGGCCAACATGGCCAACCCGAGTTCGATTCCTCCGCCCCTCTCGGAGAGCCCGGCAAGCTACCGAGAGTATTCGATATGCCAAACACAGTAACAGCAAAGTTTCCAATGGAGACGTTACTGGGCCCGCTCCAGCAAATTGACGATCAACGGGAGGGCCTTTACCTTTACCTTTACCTTAATTCTTGCCCTCAAAGTGTATCTCCTTCTTGAAAACATTTTTGAGGTCCACTAAGCTGCTATAATTCATACCAAAATTTTATAGAAACCTGCTGATATATTGTGATTCCTTTGTTTTCAGCTGAGGTCCAGATTCACTGCATAATTTCTTGTATTTTCCATCATCTTTCTTTTGTTGGCACCATTTTTTTTTTAATTTATTGAATCACTGTGAGAAAAGTTACAAAAATTTCAGGTTTAAGTCTCGGTCATGCAATCATCAAACACATTTCCCCTCACCAGTACTTATTTTTCACCACCAAGAACCCCAATAAAACCCCCCTCCCAACACTCCCAATGCCTGTGAGGCAGATGAATTCTAGTTAACACTCTATCTACTTTGATTACATTCATTGTTTTGGCAAAAGATGCACCGTTATTATTTAGAGTTTACACCCCAAAAATCAGACCTGCTGAAAAGGCATTGTGAAATAATTTGTTTTCTACAGCTGGTTACAAGAACCAAATTATGTCATGTGGCCACAATAGCGACCGTGTGATCTTGGATTTCTGGTATTTTACTTATTAAGCCTGGAAGTATTTCTGCTGAGAGTCAGATAATTATGAGAATGGTTTCTATGCCTCTGGAGCCATGGCCGTACCAGAGAGCCGCTCGTGGGGGGCAACTCGTGACCTCAGTAAGGCCTGAAGGACAATGTTGGCACCATTTTTATTTCAATACACCTTCAAATATTTTTCAATAAAAATTGAAAAATTCAATGTTATTGAAAAATATTTAATAGTATTGAAAAAATTCAATATTATTGAAAAATAATATTCAATAAAAATATATGCTGCTGTTTATGTTGAACAGCTATTGCACATGAAGCTATGGACTCATTTAAGTTGATGGGATGTTTGCTAATAATCTAATGCAAATATTATTTTCACTGAGAACTTCAAAACTCTTCTTTCCCAGTATTTTCCTTTACTCTTCCTAATTCTAATTAGGAGTTTGTCCTTATTTTTTATAGGTAAAGTATGGATGGTGGCATTAAACTTTGGTGACTCCATTCACTTTCTCTTCCTTTCAAGTAGGTGCCAAGTCAGTGACTATTTTATCAGTAAACATATTTCTCAATCCATTGGGGGCATTATTATTCCATATGAATTTCAACAGGAGCTACTCTAAGACTTGTAAAAATATCCTGGGTATGTTTATAGGAGGGGCATTGAATCTATATGTTGCTTTGGGTAAGATTGTCATTGTGACAAAACTGATCCTTCCAACTCATGAACAGACAATGTGTGTTCATTTACTTGTCTCTTCCTTTATTTCTCTAAGTCGTGATTTATATGTTTTCTTTGTCTTTCACTTCATTTGATAAGCTGATTCTCAGGCACTTGACGTTTTTGAGGCACAATTGATAATGGAATTGATTTTTAAAAATTGTTCACTTCTGGCACGTCTTAAGGCTGGGTTCCTGGGACAATGGTGGTAGAGACACTGGGAGACAGTGTGGTATTGGAACATTGTCCCATAAAAGCTCGCATGTTTACAAATATTTAGACTTAATCTACATATAAATTGGCATTTAGAACATACTACATGCCAATATCTAATTTTCTGACCACACCTCTTTGCTTACAATTAAAATGCCCCTTTCTCCCCAGCTGCATTATTATTATTATTATTATTATTATTATTATTATTATTATTATTGGCATATCGAATACACAACGGATAGCTTGCCAGGCTCTTCCGTGCGGGCGGACTACTCTCGGTAGCTTGCCAGTCTTTCTGAGAGGGATAGAGGCTTTTGGGGCGACCTCTAATCACCCTTGTAGGTGTTACCATATTTGAACCCTATCAAATATGGTACAACAATTCCGGAAGATGGTATTTAGTGTCTTATGATGTGTCACGTGGCCGCTTTGTGGCCGCATGGGTCCGGAAAGCATCCTGGAGTGTGGTGACGAATGGGTAGTGGGAGTAGTGTCTATAGTGGAAGTCTGCCAGTGGGGTATTTATCTAGGTAGGGTGGGTCTCCTGTGCGCAATTCGATCCCTGGGTGGTTGATGGAAGCAGACAGGGCAGCTTAGGGTGGGGCTCCTGATTAGAATCCCTTTGTCACCTGTGGTTGGTGGGAGCAAGCAGAGAAGCTCTGTCCCTGGGTCCACCTAGCCTGGAGTCCAAGGTCTCAGAGAGTTCCACTTATCTTGTTCTGTGGGTCTTCAGTCATGCGTGGGTCTCGGCCGGAGCTGCCACGAGGGTCCGGAAAGCGTCCTGGAGTGTGGCGATGGCTGGGTAGTGGAAGTAGTGTATTCGATATGCCAAAATCAGTAATTAAAACTGGTCTCATTCACCTGACCATGAAGGCTTCATCGACATGGCAGCATTGAGAAAGATGAGAAAGGAGAGGCCGACAAAATCTCAAGGCCGACCTAGGCTGCCACAACAAAGGAAGACAAAAATGATCGTCTGTACTTTCAATGCACGTACGCTACCCTCAGATGCATCCATCGAGGACCTGATGGTACAAGCGCGAATGATCAAGTATGATATCATTGGTCTGACCGAGACAAGAAGGCACGAATCTCACCATGCTGTTTTCGACACTGGAGAAGAATTGTTCCTCGGAACATGCGATAAAAGAGGTGTTGGAGGCATCGGTGTCCTTGTCAACACAAACTTGGCCAAGAGCATTGATTCATTCGAATGCCTAACAACTCGAATCAGACGTTTACATTTGAATAGATGTGGCTCACTGCCTGCAGTTTCTATCTTCGTGCACCAACATCTCATTATGATGAAAGAGAACTCGAGAAGTTCTACATGGAGCTAGAGAAGTTCTATAAAGAAGACCACACCTTCTACAAGATGATCGTGGGTGATTTTAATGCCAAGATAGGACCGAGAAGATCAGCTGAAGAACTTCACATCGGGACCCATGGCCTAGAATGGAATGAACAGGGTGAGAGACTGTCTGAGTTCATCATGTCGACCAAGACCATTCATGGTAACTCACAGTTCCAGAAGGCAGAATCTAAACGATGGACATGGGAGTCTCCCAGTGGACGATTCCACAACGAAATAGACCACATCATATTCAATCGAAGGTTTTGCCTGACCGATGTCGCTGTTGTCCCAAAATTTCGAACGGGATCGGACCACCGTCTCCTTTGGGCAAACTTCTACTTCACAGAGTGGGGAGAAAGGGCTGCAAAGTTCAAAAAGAAAATTCCCAGAATGACCACCAACTGGGAACTCTTTGGTACTATTGCGGCAACATGGGAAGATGCCATTGCTGACAACATTGACGAGGAATACGATCAACTGGTTCAGCACCTCCAAGAATGTGCGAGGAACGCCGAGAGAGATAGCCACAAAAAATCGCCTATCTTCGAAAACTCTTGAGCGAATTCGCCAGCGTGATTTGGCGCATGCCTCAGGCAACCGCAAGCTAACGTCCGAGCTCACAAAGCAGTACAGAGATGCGATCAAGGAAGACCACAAAGAGAGAAGAGCAGAAGTACTGGTAGATGCGGCAGAAGCCGGGAAAAGTATTCGTAATGCCTGCCTGTCCATCGCCAACTATAAGACCAAGATGACTGCCCTCCAACGTCCTGATGGATCCATCACATCCTCCAGAACGGCAATGGAGAATATTATCCATGACTTCTACTCAAATCTCTTCGATAGCCATGTCCACTTGCCAACATACCAAATTCCACAGGATGGATATGTCGTTCCCAACGTTCTCCCTTCCGAAATCCGACACGCCATATCGTCGATAAAGAAACAAACAGCACCCGGCCCAGACAAGGTCAGACCTGAACACCTGAAGAACCTGCCATCAGTACTCATCAATACACTGACTCGGCTCTTCACTCGCTACCTGTCTGAATGCAAGGTTCCGTCCCAGTGGAAAACCAGCAGGACCGTACTACTGTTCAAGAAGGGAGACATCCATGACATTGGCAACTATCGCCTGATCTGCCTATTGTCTGTCATCTACAAGTTGTTCACTCGAATCATCCTAAATCGGATTGGCAGAACACTAGATGAAGGACAACCATGCGAGCAAGCCGGGTTCCGCAAAGGATTCAGCACCATCGACCATATCCACACGATAACCAAGCTCATTGAGGTTTCTCGGGAGTTCAAGATGCCGCTCTGTTTAACGTTCATTGATTTAAAGGCCTTTGATTCTGTTGAGACGGAAGCAGTCATTGAAGCCCTAGCCAATCAGGGCATTCAAGCCCAATACATCAGGATCCTCTGTGAGCTGTATTGCGGATTCACTACCAGGATCTCACCATTCTACAAAGAAGTGATCGTTTACGTCAAGAGAGGGATGCGGCAGGGTGATACCATTTCACCGCAACTCTTCAATGCCACCCTCGAGAACATCATGCAATGACTGGAATGGGAAGGAATGGAGTGAAGATAGATGGTCGGCAACTACACCACCTCCGCTTTGCTGATGACATTGTTTTAATAACACCAAACATCAGCCAAGCGGCACAAATGCTGGCCGACTTTGACCGTGAGTGTGGAAAGGTAGGACTACAGCTGAATCTTACGAATACAATCTTTATGAGAAACAGCCTCGTTCCTGACGCCCCATTCACTCTCAACGGAACGACCATCTCCGAGTGCAACAGCTATGTGTACCTAGGTCAAGAGATCAACATGACCAATGACCTGGCACCCGAGCTGCGCAGGAGGAAGAGAGCAGCTTGGAACGCCTTCAAGAACGTCGAAGAAATAGCTAAGAGGATGAAGAACCTCCGGCTCCGGGCACATCTCTTTGATTCCACTGTTCTTCCTGCATTAACATATGCCTCAGAGACCTGGGCCCTATGCAAACAAGATGAGAACGCTATTCAGGTCTCCCAAAGAACAATAGAAAGATCTATGCTTGGAATATCACGTTTCACTCAAATGAGAGAAAGAATCTGGAGTTCTGACATCCATCGATGATCAAGAATCAGGGACGCTGTCTCATTTACCAAGATGTCGAAAATCAGATGGGCTGGTCACATAATGAGATTTAAAGAGGACCGCTGGACTAGAGCTGTTACTGACTGGATTCCACAGGATGTCAAAAGACCGCGTGGCCGCCCACCTACCAGATGGTCAGACTTCTTCGTCAAGATCATGAACGATCGGTTTGAGGCCCTTCATGTTCCCGGAGCGAACAGATGCCATTGGGCTACACTGGCACGCGACAGGGACAAATGGAGACGTTACTGGCGCCCACTCGAGCAAATCGATGACTAACGGGAAGTTAAGTGATTAAGTGATTAAGTGATTAAGTGATTATTATTATTATTATTATTATTATTATTATTATTATTATTTTGCTCTTTGAGACACACCAGGTGCTGCACAGGGGTTACTTCTGACTCATGCACTCAGGACTTGGACTTGACAGTACTCTGGGGATCATTTGGGATGCTGGGAATCGAACCAGGGTAGTTGTATGCAAGGCAAACGCCCTACCTGTTGTGCTATCACTCCAGTACCCCCTGAGCTGCATTTTAATTTCTTTAAACCTACCAATTTCCACCCGTTCAGCTTCACGTGCTTTTGTGCATATATTTTTTAATGATCTATCCTAAACAATTAGCTCATTAGCCTCTCTTGGTTGTTCATTCCAATTTTCCTTAAGGACTCTACAGAATCACTGAACAGTGCTGGAGAAAAATGTATTACTGCATACAGTTTGATCCACTGATTAATAGTATCCATGCTGGAAGCTGTTCAATAATTCTTCCAGAATTCCTAGACACATTTTTCTTTCTCTTTCATGGTGGCAATCACAAGACTATCATCACTCATCCTATTTCCCATCATTTTACAAAGTGAATTGCTTATCACTGCACAGGGAAAATAAAATTGTTGAGTATAAACACAGTTTTAACTTTTTTCTTTAAATCTCTTTACAATATGTTTCCCTTCCTTTTTAGAAAAAGCTAGACAAAGGAAGTAAAAAGTTTTACCTATTGAATAATTCATATTAATGTGGTTTAGCAGCTTTTACTATGTGTATTTCTCATCCATAGATAAAATCTAGAAAGAAATTATACAAGCTAAAGGTTTTTTTTTTGTTTGGTTTTTGGGGGACTATTCCCAGTAGGGAAGAAATAGGAAGCAAATTAAGTATAAGTAACTGTTCCAAGCTGTCTCAATTCACAGATTTTACACTCAGGATGTCAACCTGGGCAGCCTGGTTTAAGTTTCATTACAACTTACTATGGTGTATATTTTTCTTCTTCTTTTTTTTTAATATGTAGCACCATTTATTTTTTCATCCAAACAAAAACACCTGTATCTCCAGAAAAATGCCTCCTCTATATATCTATTTAATTAGAAAATATGAAGAAAACTAGTTTAAAGTAAAATATACATACAAACTGTAACCAATTTAGAAGTAAATTCATAGGTGTGAATTGTCCAACTAACACTTTTATAAAATAATTAGGGGACAGAAAATATCCCCATCATTAGGGTTCAGACTGAAGCAACAAGTAACCTCCTGCCCATCACTGGCTGTGGCCCCAGAGATCCCAGAGTACTGCCAGGTTTAGCTCTGGTGGTTCCAGCTGCCACCGAAGATCCTGAAGAGTACTGTGTCCTTAGGTCTTAGCACTGAATCAGGGACCTAGTTGCTGAGCATCTCTGACAATGAGTATCATTTGGGAGAAACAAAAGTAAAATTTCATTTAATTTAAAATAATGAATGGGGAGCTGGAGCAATAGCACAGCGGGTAGGGCGTTTGCCTTGCACACAGCCGACCCCAAGTACTGCCAGGAGTAATTCCTGAGTGCAGAGCCAGGAAAACCCCTAAGCGTCGCTGGGTGTGACCCAAAAAGAAAAAATATAATTAAATAAAAAATAAAAGCCCTGCCTTATCCTTAAAAAAAATAAAATAAAATAATGAATGCCCCTAATCTCCAGCAGAATTATACTTTAGATCATGATTCACATATAGTTCTTGTACTTGTTTATATAAAAACTCTCTGAATTATTGAATAATTTAAGTACATTTTTTTATTGTATCAGAATATTGATGCAAAGACTAGAAGGTCCCTAGGAAACTCAACTTTGATTTATGGGGTGTGTGGGGGTTATGGCCAAAGGAACACTGGAGTCCCACCCGCTCACTCCAGCAGTGATTCTCAGATGGTTCAATTCAGGGTCCAGCAGGGCTAGAGATAATTGGAGCCACCCCACAGCTGCCCAGGTAGCACAGGATGCATCCCACAACGCTCTAGGACCTTGTGGCTTCCCCCATCACCTCCTCATCCTTTTAAGTCCTTAACCCCATGTACTAATTTCCAGCCCCAACACTCACCTATTTGACTCAGAACTTCCTTCTTTCCTTCCTTCCTTCCTTCCTTCCTTCCTTCCTTCCTTCCTTCCTTCCTTCCTTCCTTCCTTCCTCCCTCCATCGCTCCCTCCCTTCCTTCATTCCACCCCCTCCCTCTCTTCCTTTCTTTCTTCACACTGTATGCTTAAGGCTATTCCTGGCTCTGCTCAGGGCTGGGGGTCAAATAAGAATCAATCATTTGCAAATCAAAGCAAATTCCCTAGCCTAACAACAAAGATGAACTTACCAAAGATATTCTGCCAATTAGAAAATAAAGGCAATTGAGACATTTTTCAAGTGAAAATGACATCTTCTTTTATATAAATGAGAGAGGAATCAGATTTTAATAACTATAACCATTAGAATGCAAGTATGCATCCTAAGCATGTGACAGAATTTAGGTGAAAACACAAGTTTCAGAGAAAAATTCAAAGTTCTGATAGACAGCAAATAATTGTTGTTTGTGTAAGTATGCACCATGAATTATTTGGGGCGTTTTATTTCAAAAGAATTCATTGTTTATCTAAATTTTAATGAATTTTGAATTTTATCTAGAAACTAGTTATAAAAAATTAAAATCAAAGTCTAAAATGTAAATGAATGTACCAATTATAATTGGTATGATGTTCAAGAATGCCATCAGTTTTCTTTATTAATATTTTCTGTACAACTACCCTGGCATTTTATTACTGTGCAATTATGTTAAAATGCAGCTTTTGTAAGAATTCATTTTAAGTGCCCCCTGTATAATTCAAAGTATCATAACAGTGCAAAGAAATTCTAATTTCCTCTCCATAAAAATCGATATACTAAAGCATAAGTTACTCTCATCTTTAAATTGTATAAAATATGGAAAAGGAAAAATGACTTGATTTTAATTGATCATTTTAGTAATGGAGCAGTCACACTATATTCATCAATACAAAAAGTACTGAACACATTATAAATTATCGCTGTATCACTATATCACTATATCATCCCATTGATCTTCGTGTTACTCAAGCGGGCACCAGTAATGTCTCTATTCCTCTCAGCTCTAAGATTTTAGCAGTCTCTTCTTACTCATCTTTTCCCAATGATTGGAGACTCTTGCAGGGTCTGGGGAATGAGACATGTTGTCCTTACTGTATTTGGCATATCAAATACACACAGGGAGTTTGGCAGGCTCTGCCCCTGTGGGCGAGTTACTCTCTGTAGCTTGCCGGACTCTCTGAGAGGCATAAATGGATAAGAAGTGTCTTATAATGTGTTGTGTGGCTGTTTTGCAGTCACACGGTCCAGAAAATGGCCAAGAGCATGGCAGTGGTGGGCAGTAGAGGTTGACTGCTGGGGCTGGGTCCCTTGGAATGGGGAGGGCTCTCACCCACCCCACAGCCTTGCATGGAGTCTGGTGGCATGATTCTGGGAGCCTTCTTTTATACCCCCATCTCGGAGGAGCATCCATGAGTTCTGGAGGGTGGCCAATGAGGAGATTATCTGTTACCACAGGGGGTGGCTTATGGGTGTGATCCCTGAGTCACTGGAGACTGGGGGAAGCAGGCAGAGGATCTCTGTTCCTGGTCCAGTTGAGTCCAGAGTCCAAGGTCACAAAGTCCCACATTATCTGGGTTTTGTGGGACTTCATTCTTGTGTGAGACTTGGCTTGAGCATCCGGAAAGTAGTCTGGAGCATGGCGGTAGTTGGGCAGTGGAGGTCGGCTGCCAAGGTTGGGTTCGTTGGGGTGGGGAGGGCTCTCACCCACCCCACAGCCTGGCACAGAGTTAATTATAAATAATAGTTATACAAATCAATACTAACTGTCACTGTCACTGTCCTCCTCTCGTTCATCGATTTGCTCAAGCGGGCCCAATAACACTGTGAAACTTGTTACTGTGTTTGGCACATCAACTATGTCACGAGTTGCTTGCCGGGCTCTCTTATAGGGGCGAAGGAATTGAACTTGGGTCGACCGGGTCAGCCCTACTCACTGTGCTATCACTCCTACTCCATTCCTTAACTAAAAGAATATTTAAAATAGAAGTAACCAAATTTTTAAATTTTAAAAATATTTCAGAACAAATACCAAAATCTCCTTTTATTTGGGGGGGGGGGGTGTGTTTGGGCACACTTAGCTGTGCTCAGGGTTTACTCCAGCTCTGTTCTGAAGGTTCACTGCTGGTGAGGCTCAGGATTCCCATAATCTAAAAACACAGTCAACTAAATGCAAGGCAAGTACTCTATCTTGTGTACTATCTCTCCAAGTTCCCAAAATTACATTTTAGAAATATTAACACTACAAATTTCTGTAAGTTAGCCAAATAATTGTAGATGAATATTTTCTAATTACCTAATCCTGGAACTTAGACATCAGTTTCTGTTGAAAATCAAGAAAGGTGAAAACAGGCTCACATTTTACCTGCAAGCATAGCTGAGCATCTTTCTGGATGTTCCTGACCATCTTTAGGGTTGTCCTGATGGTTCTCTGACACCGAAGGCTGCGCACTCAGGTCCAAACACTGCACAGCAGGCTTGTAAGTCAAGAATTACCTGGATACACTCTTGAACTTCCTGAAAACTGATTGGGAGCCCTCCATACCCTGCCTCTAAAAATAAAGCTAATATAAAGGCAACCTTGTGATAATTTCACAAAACTACCAACAATGATTTTTAACTTACCTAGAAATTCCTATATTTTTACTTACGGAAATAAAGTTTCTACCTAACCTCAGTCTAAAGTAGTAAAAATAAACAAACAAAAAAGACCCAAAATAGCACGGTAAGAGCAAGTCCATTATGGAAAACACATGTAGCACAGGAAATAGCTAAGAACTCAACTCCTTGCTTGAGCTCTCTACATAAATATTAGCACTACCCTGATTAGCAGTCTGAAAGTCAGCCTAAGAGTGGAACATACACAATCTATAAAGTTCCCATAGTCCTACTAGAGGCAGACTTTCCCTCTTCCCCATACCACAATATTGAAATAATTAGTATTCTAAAATCTTCGTAGTGCCAGGGAGACAGATTAAGTTTGGTAACCAGCACTGAAACAAACAACAAAAGAAAAAGTACTTAAAATCTTTGTAAAATCTTTGCAAAATTTAGCTGTCTTTTTAAAAATATTATGCTGCCTTTAAATATTGTTGGGAATAAAAAATTAAACTATAATTATGCCCTACTTATTGAGCTGTACCGAGTGAAGAAATTCTTGCTCTCAAGTGTCTAATTAACATCTGTTTATTGATAAGTGGCCCAGGGTTGTTCAGGGGAGAATGTGGGCTCTGGAGGAAGAGCTTAGAACTTGCCAATAGAGGGAGGGAAGTAGATAACACCTTTACTTTTTTGGTAGGTTGGACTAGTCCAAAATAGTCATGCTGCAGAAAGATACAACAGAGATCCTCAGGGAGAATTCAACATCACAGGAAGAACACAAAACTACTTTGTATACTTTGTATAAGTCATTAGTTGTGAGACCTTGGACATGACCTGCAAGTGTCATTCCGGATAACAACACCACAACTGCAACATGAAGCCTACCTAACCCAGAACTCTATGGAATGCCATGGGCTCTGAATAATTTGTCAAAGATCCCACTACAAATGAGGCATGGAAAACAAAGGGACGTTTATTGTTTCCTATCTAAACTTAGATGGTTCTAATCCTCAGCTGGTAATAGAAATTCAAGTATGGTGAATTCACACTAGGAAATACTGCTAATTGTTTTCCCTGGTGGGTTGGTAGGCGTGGTGATCTCTTGTATTACAATTATGGCATGGTCAGGCCACAAAAGGCAGCATTCAGGACAGTGGTGCTCGCTACCTTTATGGTAGGATCAAGTAGGAGGTCAGTGTCCTGATTGCTTTATAAATACTCACAGATAATACAGACACACACAAACATACATAATCCTCCTATAATTTCTACATAGGGTTGAGAGTTCTAAAAGTGTAAGTAGCCCTTTAACTAGAAATATCTTAATATGAATGTTAATATGAAAACTTCTATTTATGTACTTGGGTTTATGAAGAAAACTCCTATTATACACTTGGGCTATAATATTTAAGAGCCTTTTCAACATCCACAATTGACAACCGACGTACATTTCGTTTCAACAAATGTCGTCCCCACCTGCCCCCCCAAAAATTCAAACCAAATTCTTGGAGGTATCCTTGAATTATCTCTAATTTTTTATTTTTCTGATTATCTAAAATCCTGTGATAATTGGATTTATTTGGATGTGAATTGGATATTAGTTATCTAATTATCTATCCAATATATATTATTGTATATTATAAATATGAGTATTGATTTATTGGATATTAATTGCTTTAATATCACTGGATGTGTCTGATGCTACATACCTAATGTCAACATCCACAAGTGAAAACAGTATCTTCTCTAGCAAAGACTGCTATGAAAGTTAGTTCATTTGCTTACCTTTATCTTTTTTCGTAACCAACCCATCTTATCCTACTCTTAATCTATTTTTTGATGTAGTAATCTTTCAAAATTGTATCTTTAATCATTAACTATTTTTGCTTAAAGTCCTTTTTGTTTTCTGATTCTTACAATACAGGTCAAAGTCTTTGATCTGGCATTGTGATTTAAATTATACCTTCTCTTAAAATATTTGTCAATCTGTCTAGGTACAAAGATAAAAAATAATCTTCTTCATTCCATACTCTCAGTAACTTTCTGCTCTTCATCAAGACTAATCAACCCAATAGTCATTATGTGAAAATATGTGATTACTTGCAACATTATTTTCTTAATGTCTATACTAAACTGCAGACAAATTGCAAACTGCTCATAAACTTAATTCTATTATTACTTTCCTATAACTACGCTCTGCCTAGGTAATATCTATAATAATAAGATTGAAGATAGATATTTGTTAAATAAATACAATGAAGCAGTACAAATATTTTTAATGCCCTGTAGTAAATATTACAATGGGAATTTGCTACCACCTAATGCATTTGCACTTTCCCGCAAGGAAAATGTTACATTAAATTAATTTTTTTAAATTTTAAGTGGATTTTATATCCTTTCTAGGAAAATTCATTTGAATATTCACACCTTCTTCTCCTGCCAACAAGCCTTAAAATCACACACTGAGGGAATAAAAATCTGAAAAAATTCTGAGAACAGCTGCTTAGCATATTTCTTGATTTTTTTAAAAAAAACTTATATAGGAAATAAGTAAAAATAAAGTCAGGAAGTTTGGGCCTGTATATTGTCTTACCATGGAAAGGAATCTGAGCATAATACATTTAGTTTAGTTTGCCTTAAGGAAACCAGCATCTAATGAAAGTCTAGAAAATCTTAGGTACAAGGCTGAGAGCTTTCAGGACAGCTAGTTTCTTTAGCATTGATCATTCACTAAGCCATCCCAGATTTTGACCAGTGAGAAGCCGTTCAAATTTGATATAAACTGACAGCCATTATAATATCAGTTATATTGGATTTGGTTGATCTATATGACTTTGCACCTTAATTTTCTATTGAGGTTTAATCAAAAAAAAAAAGGTGAGTTTCTGTAAAGAGGATGAGAAGGGTAAAAATCACTATAGCATTTTTGTTACTAATTTAATACTCCCAGTTTCTTTTATTTCATTGCTAATCAGCAGAATTTAAAAGATAAGAATGGAAAAGAAACTAGGTATCACTTAAGTCAATTTGCAAGCTTATAGTGAAATCAAACCATTGTATAAAATTACAAAGAAAAGGAAATCACTAAAGCACTTAAGTATATTAATAATGATATAAGGATATTAAAAGTTAAACAAGCAAGTGGCTAACACTTAATAGCACTATTTAAATTGAGGCAAACAAATTAAATAAAGAGATTAGTGATTTCTGATACCTTAGACTGTCTGGCATGATAATACAAGCTTCTTTATATAAGGATGTCTAAAAGATATCAAGCTAAAACTACTAAAATTAAGGTAGCATATATTAGTTTGCTAGAGCTGCCTTAAAAGTTTAACATAGTGGCTGACTATGTTAAACAACAATGTATTTCCTTAAAGTAATGATGGCTATAAGTTTTAGTTGTTTGTGTTTTTTAAATAAAATGTGTACTTTAATTGCATTCTGTTTAGTTTTTTTAATTGATATTCTTTGGTTTATAATAAGTTAACAATGGTTAATTAATTATCAGGCACATAATTTCAAAACCACACCCTTCACCAATGTACCCACCTCCCTCTGCCTAGGACTCCACAATCCTCTCTTTAACTCTTACCCAATTCAGTCACTTAGCTCTCTTCTCCCGTTATGATTGAAGTTACAAGTTTTAATTCCATATATTATCATCTTTTACTTCTGAAGGATTCTCTCTTTGACTACCTTCAACTATGTATACACATTCTAATTTATGTGTTTATGTCCTATTTTTTCTTATAAGGATCTCAGTTATATTGGATTAGTCTTCATCAATATGACGTGGTACCTTAAATTCTCTATTTTGAGCTCTTATCTTCTAACTCGGTCACATTCTGATGTAATAGGGATTAGGACTTCACTACCTAAAATTTTGAGAATCACAATTTAACTTAAGATTACCTAAAGAAAAAAGAGTCAGCATGATACATTATCTCTTAAAATGGGGCAGGGTTGGTTGGGGTTGGGATACAGCAATTCATATAAACATACCATTGGCTTAAACACTATTGAAGCTTCATAAATCATAATAAATAATAGTAAAGTCTGTAAAATAACCCTATCTGAGATTTTAATCTTTATGGAGATTTTTAATTTTATTAATTGTAAGAATAATACAATCATAAAATAATACAATTGTATTAATTGTAAACATAATTAAAATAGCCTCAAATTTCCCTTGCATATTATTTTTTTACTTCATATACTAACAAATTAATTATTTTATAGACCAAAAGTACATTTCAAAGAACTCTTGTATGGTTTAAATATTTGATCCCAAGAGAATACCTATGTTTTCTTAAGTGCTAACTGAATATCCAGCAGTTTTCATAAAATTATATAAACAATTCAGTAAAGACTCTTGTGAAAATAACAAATTGCCATTCAACTAGCAACTAGCATTTAAATAAAATTTCAAAATGGCTGACATTTTAATTTCCCGCATTTAATTTCTTACCTTTGAACCAAATAGACTATGTAAACCTGAAAATTAAAATGCATATGACTTTAATTCTCAACTCAACAAATTATTAAAATGATGTGAGGGAAGACCAAGAACTGCCATGCCCTACTTCTCTCTCTCTCTCTCTCTCTCTCTCTCTCTCTCTCGCACATACACACACACACACACACACATACACACATAGTAGTTTTTTTATACCAGAATAAAAAATGAAATACACTGAATACACTGAAGCAATGCACTGAGTGTCCCTAAGCAATAGTTTCATTATCTCACTAACTAGAATTACCTCCTTTATAAAAATGTGTCTTCTGAGTTTTATCACCAGTGGTAATTTCTTCCTGCCCTCTTATAAAATACATTTTGCATTTTCTGTAACAGAACAAAAATGCATACTTTATTAAACAATAAATGATATGTTCTATATAGGGATGGGGAGAAAGATTTGAACATTT
This sequence comes from Sorex fumeus, assembly GCF_029834395.1. NCBI lineage: Eukaryota > Metazoa > Chordata > Mammalia > Eulipotyphla > Soricidae > Sorex > Sorex fumeus. The sequence continues at coordinate 12,332,376 of NW_026606059.1, read as the reverse complement.
ATGGAAGATAGTCAACTTATACAATAAGTATAGTATTTTCTAAAATCTTATAAAAGTTGTCTAAATTTATTTTATAGGAATCATACTGGGCTGGAGAGATAGCAAAGTGGGTAGAGCGTATGCCTTGCAAGCGGCTGACCTGGGTTCGATTCCTCTTTCCCTCTTGGAGAGCCCAGCAAGCTACCAAGAGTATCCTGCCTACACAGCAAAGCCTGGTAAACTCCCCATGGTGTATTCGATATGCCAAACACAGTAACAACAAGTCTCACAATGGAGACATTATGGGTGTCCACTCCAGTAAGTTGATGAACAACTGGAGGACAGTGCTACAGTGATTCAGGAGTCACACAAAACAGTGCTGCAGAAGGGAAAGATATTACCTCACTCTTTCTGGAGAGGATATTACCATGGTCAAACCTAGAAGTGTGTGGGAAATTATATGATGCTGTGAATTAAATTCAGGACGTCACACATACTCGCCGTGTTCTCTACCATTTGAGCTATTTCCTGGGCACAGTTATCCATTTTTTCCAAAGAAAGACATTTTATTTCACTAAGTGAGCCATTCTACGTTTTATACCATTTCACAGAAAATAAAGCGAAAAATTTTTCTTACAAGAAATGAGTCATCATAATTTTGATAGCAAAATATATTGTTGTAAATAAAATTGCCTGATTTCTTAGTTGAGAAATAAACTCATATAGCAGCATGATAATTAATATCCTTTTGTGTTTTGCCATAGGCATCTGGTATCCATGGGAGAATACGAAGGGCACTTACATCAGTGCTATTTTCCTTGATAACTCCATTGACCCAAAATCCCATTGAAGTTTGCAATATTCTGTCATTAGCTGAACTGCTGCAATGTTGCACTTAGATTATCTCCGTAGGGAAGTAATGAAAAACATTACTGGTCCAAATAGCTCAGTTATTTCCAAACACTCAGCCCCATTTACTTTAAAACATATGAAGTTTCACTAAATCTTAAAACGGATTTATCACATTGTGAGTAATGCTCACAGTCATGGAATACTGCATCAAAAAAGACAAGCTGGTTGACATTTAATGAGTCCCCTCTATTTTTGAAATATTCATTTTAGTTGATTTCATGCCAACTATGTCCCTTAAAATACTGATACAAAGCTCTCCCGTTGGCCCTAAATATATGATGACCCAAACTAAAGTTTATTTAAGAATTGGCAGGACAGAAAATTATTGCTCAGAAGATCTTACCTTAGTTTTGGAACTGCTGTACATGCTCCATTGTGGAACATCTGTTAGAATGGTAGGTAATTACTGATATCTAAATAATCATTGCTATAGAGTCAGAGTCTTGGGGCAAAGTTTACCAAGAAAGTAAACAGCTAAAAGTTAGGTATGTGGAAAACACACCAACAAAGCACCTCCGGCTCAGCTATATAATTGGAGGCATGGCCACTCTGGTTCCTGATTGAACTGCTTAACGGCCATGATTCCAGGGTCTCAGAAACAAATCTCGAAACCCAGCAGCTTTTAGCAGAAATGCGTCCAATCCCTGCAGTAGGTTACCAGTGGGAATAGGTTTTGTGCCTTGGCCTGTTCCCCCTGGCGGCCCGGTGGCCACCATCCTCCAGAGGCCACTGGACAGTCAGGTTTGGGTCCACAGTGACGAGACATTTTGGGCCTCATGGGTGGGGGGTGGAGCCGGTCCTGTCCTTCCCGTCCCAACAAGACCCCAATTCATCTCCCACGAAAAGGTCTTTCTGGCTTCTGATCAAGCTGCTTAGCAGCCATGATCCCAGAGACTCAGAAACAAATCTCAAAACCCAGCGGCTTTTGGCAGAAGTGTGTCTGGTCCCTGCAATAGGTTACCGGTGCTGGGCCAACCCAGGTGGGAATAGGTTTCGTGCCTTGGCCTCTTCCACCTGGTGGCCCAGTGGCCGCCATCCTCCAGAGGCCACTGGACAGTCAGGTTTGGGCCCGCAGTGACGAGACATGCAGGGCTTCACAGGATGGGGGTGGAGCTGGTCCTGTCTTCTCCACCCCAATGAGACCCCATGTCATTGCCCATGAATGGCCTCTCTGGCTCCTGATCAAGCTGCTTAACGGCCATGATCCCAGAGACTCAAACAAATCTCAAAATCCAGCGGCTTTTGGAAGAAATACGTCCTCACCACGCAGTAGGTTACTATCGCCGGGCCACCCCAGGGGGGAAACAGTGTGGTCCCTCCACCTGCTTCCCCCAGGCGGCTTGGTGGCCGTCATCCTCCAGAGGTCATTGGACAGTCAGGTTTGGGCCTGCAGTGACCAGACATTTTGGGCCACACGGGATGGGGGTGGAGCCGATCCTGTCCTCCCCACGCCAATGAGAGCCCAAGTCATCGCCCACGAATGGCCTTTCTGGCTCCTGATCAAGCTGCTTAATAGCCATGATCCCAGAGACTCAGGAGCAAATCTCGGAACCCAGCAGGTTTTGGCAGAAATCCCTCCAGATTTAAGTGTTAAAATTTTGGAATTTCAAAATTGCGCTGCCACTACTGCAGCCACAAGACATCATATGTTATTCATAACCAGCAATAGAGAGCAAATTGTCTACTGTTGTTTTTTCAGCAGATATGAGTGTTGGGGTAAAATCTCAAAAAATAATGGTGGGTTCTGGTGTCAAAATATTGAATGTGATCAAAGTAGAGAGAGAGAGTAATGTAGAAATCATCTGCCCCACAGGTAAGGGGATGATGTGGGATGGTGGTATACTGGGGTTGTTGGGGTTGGAGAATGGGCACTGGTGAAGGTATGGGTGTTTCATTGTATGACCAAGACTTACACCCAAAAGCTTTGTAATTGCTCTCATGGTGATTCAATAAATAAAATTATAAAAAAATTTTAAAAAAATCTTAAATGCAATATTCCGGCACTTATGGAATGCTTGAAATACAATTTCAGTATGATTGAATCACAAAGGTGGGACACACACACAACACACACACACAGAGAATGAAATACTCTACAGTTGTAAGGAACATGAAATCATGTGATTAGCGCTAATTTCGATGGAACTGTAATTAAGTGAGGTAAGTTAGAATGACAAACACAGACGATCTTATTATTAGTGGTAAGAAGAGTGACTGGATGGGGAGAATGCATGGTATCAAAGGGTACCCTTGACCCTACAGTAGAGGCACAAGTGGGACCCCTCCCCCCAAAAATATTTTTCAATGGAGACAAATAATTAACAATATCTCTTAAGTGAATATCCTGGAGAATTCTGCTTATGTTTACCCTGATATAATTTGTTGACCCTGTTTTAATCATAGGTTTTTATGTTATTTAATTCGATTTTATATGTGTGAGGTATATACATCAATTTCTTTGGAAGTTGCTATCAAGTTTTTCTATCTTATGCATCCAGATCCTTTATCATAGTTTAGCTGTCCATAAATTTGAAAGTTAATCTATGAACAGTCATTTCTATTTCATTGGTCTGAAGTTCCAGTGTTATATAAGGTATGTGTTTCCATTTTTTTAAGTCCTTTTTTCATTTTTAGGAGTGGTTCCTAGTTTTCTTTGGATAAATCTTTCACTTCCTTTGCTAACCTGATTTTCAGGTACTTAATTACCTGAGGCACAACTGTGAATGGGATTTGTTTCTTTTATTTTTCTCTCTTCTATTTCTTCACTTAGATATAGAAAATCCATCGATTTCTTTCCCTGATTTTATAGCCTGCCACTGTACTGTACATTCCTGTTGCTTCTAGGAGCCTTTTTGGAGTCTTTTAGGTTTTCTAAGAATGGTTACATATAATCATAATTTTAAAGAGTGTTTCATTGAATTTATATAAGCTTTGGATAGAATAGCCATTTTCCTTTTTTTATTGAGTCACAGTGATAAATAGATTTACAGTTGTGCATGATTGGATTTCTGCCATATAATGCTCCGGCATCTGTCCCTTCACCAGTGTAATTTTCCCAGCATCAATGGTCCCCATTTCCCTTCTACCTCCACCCCCAACCTGCCACTATGGCAAGCAGTTTTCTTCTCTCTGTTCCTCTGTCTCTGTCTCTGTATTTCTCTCTTTCCTTCTGTGCTTATGGTTTGCAATATACATAATGAAAGGTTATTAGGTATATACCCTTACCGACTTTCAAGACTCAGCTCCTATTCAAAATGATCATTTACAACTATTACTATCATGCTGATTCCTTCTCATCCTAACTTCCCTTCACCTCACACACACTCTTGTGGCAAGCTTCCAACCATTAACTAGTCCTCCTGGTCCCTGTTTACCCTCATCTAGGATATTATTCTTATTATGCATATATGTATATAACGTTTTTATATCTCACAAATGAATGCAGTCATTATATACCTGTCCTCCATCTGACTCATTTTACTAAGCATGATACTCTCCATGTCCATCCATTTATAAGCAAATTTCATGACTTCATACTTCCTAATGGCTGCGTAGTATTCCATTTCATTGTGTAGATGTACCATAGAATGGTCATTTTTTTTTCCCCTTTATTTTATTTTATTTTTTTTAAAGTTGTAGATTTACAATTTTTTGTGCTTTGGTTTCAATTATACAATGATCAGATACCCATCCCTCCACCAGTGCCCATTTTCCACCACCATGGATAATATCCCTCCCACCCCCATCCCCCCATCCCCCCTGTCTCTGTGGCAGGGCAATCCCCTGTGTTCTCTCTCTCCTTTTGGGTGTTGTGGTCTGCAAAAGAGGCATTGAGTGGCAAACATGTTCAGTCCATACTCTACTTTCGACATGCATCTCCCCTCCTGGGAGGATCCTCCAAACATCCTTTATTTGGTGCTCCCTTCTCTATCTGAACAGCCCTTTCCTCTAGGATACCCGGCTGGCCTCTAAGTTATGGAGTAATCCTCCTGGTGCTGATCTCAGCTATTCTTGGGTATTAATCTCATACTTTGTTACTTTATATCCCCCAGATGAATGCAATCTTTCTATGTCTATCCCTCTCTTTCTGACTCATTTCGCTTAGCATGATACTTTCCATATTGTACCACTTGTATGTAAATTTCATGACTTCATCTTTTCTAAGAGCTACATAGTACTCCATTGTGTAGATGTACCAAAGTTTCTTTAACCAGTCATCTGTTCTTGGGCATTCAGGTTTCTTCCAGTTTCTGGCTATTGTAAAGAGTGCTGCAATGAACAAACAAGTGCAGATGTCACTTCGACTATACATTTTTGCCTCTCTGGGATATATTCCCAGGAGTGGTATTGCTGGGTCAAATGGGAGCTCAATTTCTAATTTTTTGAGAATCGTCCATACTGTTTTCCAGAAAGGCTGAACCAGTGGACATTCCCACCAACAGTGAAGGAGTGTCCCTTTCTCGCCACATCCACGCCAGCATCGGTTGCTTTTGTTCTTTTGAATGTGGGCCAGTCTCTGAGGTGTGAGATGGTATCTCATTGTGGTTTTGATCTGCATCTCCCTGATGATTAATGATGTAGAGCATTTTCTCATGTGCTTTTTTGCCATTCGGATTTCTTCTTTGAGAAAGTTTCTGTTCATTTCATTGCCCCATTTTTGGATGGGGTTGGATGTTTTCTTCTTGTGGAGTTTAACCAGTATTTTGTATATCCTGGATATCAACCCCTTGTCAGATGTGTATTCGGTGAATATCCTTTCCCATTCTGTAGACTGTCTTTGTATTTTGGTCACTGTTTCTTTGGAGGTGCAGAAGCTTCTTAGTTTAAGATAGTCCCATTTATCTATCTCTGTTTTCACTTGCTCGGCCAGTGGCGTGGCATCTTTGAAGATAAGAATGGTCATTTTCACAAAGATAATTTTTCCAATACTGGAACACAGATATTTGTTTTTTTTTCTATTTCCTGGTGCTCTCCTCTATTTCAATCAGTACTTATAATTTTCGGAGTAAAAGTGAAAACATATTCCTTCTTAAGTTGATGAATGGGTATTTAATATTTAGGACACTGTTTTTAATGGAATTATCATTTTATTTCTCTTCTAGTTTATTATCTTCATATATAAATATAACAGATTTTGTGCATTGATTTTTATAGCTTGACTCTACAGTATTGGTTTATTATTTCTGTGTATTTATTGGGTCATTAGAATCTTCTATATATACATCATCTGGAAGTAGTGATAGTTTAACTTTCTTCAAATTTGAATGCCTTTGTTGTAAACTGTCATTATCCATATATATTCATTATATCCCTGTTTGGTTGAGAATTTGTGTTGAACTGATATTGAATCTTGCCAAAAGCTTTCTATAAATCTATTAAGAGGATTTATGACTTTTTATTTCCTTTTTTGATATAAATATTACATTAGGTGGTTTGTCTATGTTGAACCATACTTGTACTCTGAAATTAAGCCCGCTTGAACATACTATATGATCCTTTTGATATATTATTGTACTTACTTTAATCTTATTTTGAGAATCTTTGTATCAATTTCATAAGAAATATCCAGGAGGAACTTTCTTATTCAATAATGCGCCTGTCTACTTTTAGTATTAAAGGAAGTTGATTATAAAAAATGTTAGGAAGAATTCCTACTATTTAGATATTTTGAAAGAGCTTCGGGTATATAAGATTTGGTAGAAATCACTACTAAACTCTTCTACACTCATGCTTTTCTCCTACAGATATTTTCACTCATGGTTTCAATTTCCTTACTCATGATTGTTCTGTTCAAGATTTGTACTTCCCTGATTCAATCTTGGAAAATTATATGATTCTAGGTTATTTTAGGTTTTCCAGTTTCATAGTATAGAGTTGTTCATGGTAATGTCTTAAGATCTTTTGTTTTTCAGATGCACCTCTTATAATTCTTTCTTTTCTTCTCATATAATTTATTTGGAATTTCTCTATTTTTCCCAAGAGATTAGACTTTGAAATTATTTATTATCTAAATAACATTATGGTTTCATTTACACTTAATATTATTTTCCTACTTCAAAATTATTAATTTCTGATTTACATTTACTTTTTGCTCTTATTCGGAATCCTACAGGTTTTTCTTTTAATAGCTTTTTGAGTCATGAGGGTGGGTTATTTTTTTGATCTTTGACTCAATGATTGTTTAATTATAGCACTGTAATTTTTTGCAAAAAAACTTGCTTGAGTGGGCCCAGTAATGGCTCCATTATGAGACTTGTTGTTACTGTGTTTGGCATATCGAATACATCACAGGTAGCTTACCAGGCTTTGCCATGTGGGCAAGATACTCTCAGTAGCTTCCAGGGCTCTCCGAGAGGGGCAGAGGAATCGAACTCGGGTAAGCTGGATTGGCTGCGTGCATGGAAAACACCCTACCTGCTGTGCAATCACTGAATTTTGGTGAAAAAGATAGTATAGAAATTCAAACACTTGCGTGTTATTGACCCCAATGTGATCTTGCTTAGGCTCCCAGAGCACTGCCATGAATGCTCCCTAAACACAGAACCAGAAATAAGCCCTGAGCACTGTAGAGTAGATCCAAACTCTTACTAATAAACAAGGAAAAAAATGTTGGAGCTTCCAACCACCCTTTTCCTATAAATATTTCAACATTCATCACATTGTGGTCTAAATACTACAATTTCTATGTTTATTTTATGAACACTCAAATTGTGATCTGTGCTTAAAAATTTTTTTATGTGCACTACAGAATAAGGTATAACTAGAAAATATGGAGGGTCTAGTATGTATTAATCTGAGTTATATCAGTTCTTATTTAGGGCTTTCATTTCCTTGTGGTGTGTTGTGTGTGTATGTCTTAGGGGGCGGGGGCACACTCAACAGTGATCATAACTGACTTGTAGCTCCAAATGCAGGAATCATCGCAGATAGGGCTCAGGGGATCATATGGGTGCCATGGATCAAAACTGGGTCAACTGTGTGCAAAACAAGCATCCTATAGGCTTTACAGTTGTTCATAACCTCATTTCCTTGCTTATATTCTCTCTGCTTACCTGTGCAATGATGATAGGGACATGTTAATGTCTCCAACTTGTATTGTTTTGCCATCAATACATCTCATCAGGTCTACAATTACTTGTTTTATAAACTTTGTTGCCCTTCTTTTGGTGGATATTATGTTGATAAAAGTTAAGTCCTCTTGATTATCATTTGAAGTTTTAAAATATGCCATCATTGACCTCTTTATTTATATCCTATTAAAGAAAATGCAAAATAGCATAATTTGGAATTTTAATATGTTTGAATGTGCAATATAAAAATTCAGAATATTAAATTTTTCTATTAGGATTCATTGATAATGTGGACCATCCGTTCTGAATGATGATAGGACAGAAAGTAGAAGTTAGAATATTGAGTGCAAGATAAAAGTCAAAATAATTAATCCCTCAGAAAGATAAGGCAGTTACCATTCTCTATTCCCTATACCATAGGATAAACCACATGTTCTCAATTGGTACTTTGAAAAGCATACAGCAGGACTGGAGAGATAACTCAAGTGGCAGAGAACTTATCTATCATGCATGAGATTCTAACCATCGCATGTCCCCACTTAAATATTACCCAGAGCTAGCCATGAGAACTATTGAGTGTGACCTCCCCATTAAAATAATTGAAATAATTTAATGAGGTCCTGAAAAGTATTGTGGCTTTTGTTTGTTTTTCTGATAAAATCTTTGAGAGTTCATAAGCTATGTCCTCTTTAACCATAATGCCTCAGTTAAAATACTGAACAGCTCCAGAAAGCTTTAGTAAAGCTGCCAGGATTGAGGAGGATGGCTGCCTGCAATGAACCTTCTATGTAGCTGAGATTAATGAATTTTCACACATATGATGTTTCATTGAAAAATTTTTCTTTCTTATATGCTTCATGAAGGTAATGTGTTATTTTATAGAATTGCTGAATAAACAATATTAAACTCATTAAAAAGTACCACATAAATAATAGGCCCTGTTATTATCAAAATTGTCTTTGTCTCTGGATAAATATAAGCTATTTAAATGATTTGGAGGAAACCTTATTCATTTCATCTACAATAAGTATAATGTTTGAATTAGTAAATTGATGGTTAAGTTTAGTAATTATCAGTTGATTCATAGACAATGTAAATAAATTTTGAAGTCAATTCCCTGAGATTAAAAGGTAAAGGTAAAGGTAAAGGCCCTCCCGTTGATCGTCGATTTGCTCGAGCGGGCCCAGTAACGTCTCCATTGGAGACTTTGTTGTTACTGTGTCTAGCATATCGAATACTCTCGGTAGCTTGCCGGGCTCTCCGAGAGGGGCGGAGGAATCAAACTCGGGTCGGCCATGTTGGCCGCGTGTAAGGCGAATGCCCTACCGCTGTGCTATTGCTCCAGCCCTGAGATTATTTTATATTTTTCCAAAAGGAATCAATATACAAACTCGAAAAGGATATCTCAACAAAATCATAAAAAATCCTAGTGCCCTTAATACTATGAAGAAATTAGACAAAAGTAAAGTAGGGGAAAGGGCAGCTCAGTTAGAGAAGGGAGCACCAAATAAAGGGTGTTTGGAGGATCCTCCCAGGAGGGGAGATGCATGTCGAAAGTGAACTATGGACGGAACATGTTTGCCACTCAATGCCTCTTTTGCAGACCACAACACCCAAAAGGAGAGAGAGAACAAAAGGGAATGCCCTGCCACAGAGGCAGGGTGGGATGGGGGGATGGGGGTTGGGAGGGATACTGGGATCCGTGGTGGTGGGAAATGGGCACTGGTGGAGGGATGGGTATTTGATCATTGTATAATTGAAACCCAAGCACAAAAAAATTGTAAATCTACAACTGTACCTCATGGTTTTTCACTAATAAAAAAAATAAATAAAATTTAAAAAAGTAAAGTAGTGATGAATTTAAAATTAATAAAAGTAGAGCATATTCAGAAAAAGTTCTTGTAACAGAGCAGAATTTTCAAGACATTACAAATCAAAGAATGGGGTTTTTCAATAAACACCTCAAGACATAAAACTTCTGAAAACTTATTAGTTGTATGTGTTCAAAAACACAGCAATTTGGGGCTAGAGTAAGGTCAGAGCAACTTGTCTTGCATGTGGATGATCAAGGTTCAATCTAAACACCACATTTGGTCCTCTGAGCCCTGCCAGGAATGATCCCTTGTTGCTAAACTAGGAGTCAACCCTGAGCACTGCCAGGTGTTGCCTTCCCCACCCACCCCCCAAAAAAAAGAAAACAAGAGTAGGTTGGGTGTTGCCTTGAATGCTGAGGAGTGAACCCTGAGTTCATAGTTAGGAGTAAACACAACTGAGCACTGTTGAGTTGTGTTTTGTCCCAAACGCAAAAATAAATAAATAAATAAAATTTCCTGGAAAGTTCCATTTAGAAAATATCCTAAAATAATAATTAAGAACATGAGATAGAGAGACAAAACAAATGTAACCTGCTCACAAGGCAGAGTCTGGCAAACTCCCTGTGGCATACCCAATATGCTAAATACCAGTAACAATGATGGGTCTCATTCTCCTAACCCTGAAAGAGCCTTGAATATAGAACTTTTTGAAAAATCAGGGGCTAGGATGAAGGAGACATTACTGGGGCCTGCTCTAGTCAATCGAGGAACAACAGGATGATCCTGATCATGATGAGATAGAGAGTCTGAGTGATAAGATAGCGTATGGACCACTTGTCTTGCATGTGACCTACCTGAGTTTTATCTGGCATTCCGTATGGTCTCCCAAGCTCACCAGAAGTGATTGCTGAGTGCAAAGGAGTGTGTAGCTCAATGCTTCCATGCCCCCCAAAAGAGACAGAGAACATGTGGGTAAGGAGAAGAAGAATATAGATGTTTATATTTGACTTATTTAATATTTGACTCTAAAGATATTTTAATAGTAATGTTTATAATATTTAAAGATAACAGCTACAGGTAGTCAATGGTCTAAATGTTAATAAGAATAAATAAACATCCATACTATTGATAACACTGTATAGTTATTAAAATTAAGATTTTATATATATGTATTATGATAAAGTATGCTATTTATATGATCATCTAAAACAATATATAGAGCATAATGCCAGTTTTGTTTTATTAAAGTAGCATAAAGAGGGGTAGAGAGCATTAGTAAAATGACAGAATTCAAGTCCCAAAGCAAGTAATCTTCTCTAATAAATGCTTTCTCTTATTTGTGTTTATCCATCATCTTTTCTTCTTTGCACTTTTAAAATATCACCTAAGCTTACCATTCTCTTTATCATTCTTGTCATAATTTCCATTTCAAAATGTCATCATTTTTCATGTTATAGAAAATCTACATAACAAATGTTCCCGTCCTGGTTTTGCCATTCTCAAGTCCACTACAAAATATATACAGAAAAAGTTATTTTTTTCATGACATTTGAACTCTAGCATCATGTTGTCAGAGCAAATTCTAAATGTCTTGGCTTTGTATATTAAACCATACAATCCTTCACCCTTACCTGCTTCCCTCTACAATTCAAATTTGCACTAAAAATATAAACAATTTGCAATTTTTTCTGTTTAGTTACAGCATTGATTATGTACACATGAACACATCAAAACAAACTTATCTTTCACCTCATTGTGTTTCATCTTTCACAAAGAAATAAATCTTTGTTCTTTCAAATGAAAACCATCAACTCTTCTATTAAAGTAGGCATATGTATCCATGGTAAACTTCAGCTTCATATTCAGAAAAAAAAATCAGGAGCAGTTGACACTGAATTTCAAGGTTCTTCCAGTTAAGTAAAGCAAAGAGCTCACTCCTTGTTTAACTTAGCATATATGTGAACCTATGAGTATGCCTAGGAAAAACATTTAGAGTTAGTTCAGAAGAACATTTAGAGCCAAATGTCTTGTGTATAAATAATACAGGTTTTTTGGGCAGCAGAGAAGCAAGAGACTCAAGACAAATAAAGGAAATGAGAACTTTAATCTACCAGAGCCCACAGAGACACCTGTCTGGTAAAAGATTTTGAGGATGAAGTGATCATTTGTAGAGATTGTGGTCTCTCTCCTAAAGAGATTCTCTTTAATAAGTAAGTGATTATCCTGTGAGCATTGGCTGCTAACAGCATACGATTGCATCCTTCTGAAAAGTTTTGTTACCAACAGTAGTTCTTAGTCCAGAGATGCGTAGTCCAGAAGATACTTTTCCCCTCAGAATAAACCATCTGCTTATGACTAACACCGAGGTACCAAAAAAAAAAAAACCTCATTCCCTTGCACTTAGTGATAACACAAACCTAGGACAGTAACAGAATGCTCCAAAACTAAGAAATGTACAAAATGTTAAAATATAAAACTAACGCAAAGATATAACCTCTCACTTTTACATAATCTTTTGACAGTTATACTGCACACACATATCTATTCCCCACAAAATGCTGCAAAAATCTCTTTTCTAAGATTTCAAAGGAAGTAAATGAGATTGAACTTCAGTAGAGATGGAAAGAAAATTAAAATAAAATAAAACAGAAGGAAGAAAACATCTATTGTAAGGTAGTTCACTGGAGCTAAAACCCAGAACCAACCAAAGAGCAGGTCACTGAAAATTCACAGAAATAATAGGAAGAAATAAGACTACACGCAGAAGAATAAGAAAATTCCAGCAATTGCAGATTATTGCAAACATTACCCTGTCCCGTAATCCTTAGACTTACTCCAATTTACCTGCAGTTGATTCAAAGCAACTGACAACATCTGGTTCTTGCATATACTCTGAGGAATCTCTATTATTCTATAGGAATGCGATATACTGCACATAGATTAAAATAAAATCAAACCACAAGTGGTCCTGGAGAAATAGTCTGTGAGTAGGGAACTTGCTTGCACACAACCAACCAGGTTCATTGCAGCCCCAAGTATGCCCCCCCCACGAGCACTGCCAGGAGTGATCCCTGAGCACAGAGCCAAGAGTAAGCCCTAAGTCTAATTGGGTGTGATCTAACTTTCCCCCCAACATGCACCGCCCACAGAAAAAACAAGTGGTTATTCATAATGTAGAACACATTCTCATATTCTCACTTGTTATATTACTACAAATTATACTTTATTCAAAAGTGTGTTTATACTATAATCCACTATTAATAAAGTTATCAATATCATTGCTTTCCTATTCCTGCTCAGATGCAGATATTTTATGTCTATGGTATTTTAACAAAGGATATAGCTGTTTCAAAATATAATAAATGCATAAATGAGACTATTTCATATCCATAACCCACCTCAAGACAAAGACAAACAACAACAACAAAATTTTAATTTAAACAAAGTACAGTGGTTATAATGTCCCCAGGATGAATATTCAGCCGGGAAAGAAGAGGTGGGAGTTGAATCCACTTGCCAACCCAGATGGATTTCTAGTTACTAGTAGGAATAAATCTCAGGTTCAATATTAATTTACTAATGCATTCATTGTTTTATGACTTTTTCCTCATTCCTGTCTCATTTTTACCTGTTTCCTACATTGTGCTTCCTAGAATTGCCTTCATTTAAATTATAAGTCCCCAAATTCTTGTGCCAGGATTTGCTTTTAGTTAAATAGCAAGTGAGGGCAGAATCAGACCAAATTTAAATAAATGTGTATTTTTTCTCTTAAATAAAAAATTGCTATAATAGCACATTTCTGGAAATTCTTCAATGTCCTGCTTATTCCAAACCTGTACCTTTATGCTCCATAAATTATCTTTCACATAATGGAATGGTGCACTTAAGAACTGAGGATTCCTTGAACTTAGAAGCTGTTTTATTTCAGTGCCCAAAGCAAAGACATTCATTTTAATTAGTGGACCACTTATAATTATTTCTGTTGTCAAATCAATTTAAGTTATAAATGGTGGGGGTGTATGGCTAACTAAGAACACCAAAATGAATATTCAGACTTATCTTGATTTGGGACTTAAATGACTCAGATGATGATACCTAAAGTCATTTCCTTTATTTCTGTTTCTCAGAATTTGCTAACCAGAAGTTGACTGGTTTTCTGCACATAATTGCAAAATGACTTCAGCAGCAACCACCATTCCACTATAGTTCATATTCAATGGGGAAAGAATGAGTCTTTAACCTAGTGCACCCAGAAAAAAACATCACTACATTTCTATGATGCTCAGGGGATAATATGAACATTCCTACAACCATAAAAATGCAATGTGATAATTGTCAGGAGTCTATGTCATTTGCTTCCTTCACAAGCTGGAAGAATAGCACCACTTAAGCATAGGGCTGAAAAAGAAATAGAATATTTCATGGATGAAAAGAAAAGAATTCCTAGCAAAAGAGAAGAAAATGAATGGCAGAAAACAAATACTCATATTCAATACAACAAAGAAAAAAGCAATCCACTCAAAGATTTTCACAGTGAATTTTGAAAGTAAATGTTATGCTTGTATTTAATATCTCTTTACATAAAATATGCATAAATAAATGTACTGAAAGAAACATTTGAATCTGGAAAGTTCACCTGTCTTGATTGATTGTGGTTTTGTTTCTTAACCAAATCCTTTCAGTGCTTTTGGTCACATGAGTGGATGGAAACAATTGTTTGAAGTTAAAAAAATGCTTATAAAAAGGGGCTATGAAAACAGATTCCAATTTATTTCTAGGACCACACTAGATGCAGTCTCCAGGGACTAGATCTGCTCCATTAACTAGAATTCTCATTGACTTCAAATACAAAGAGTTGATGTTCTGAAAATGCGTATTAGTAGGTACTGAAAGAGCTGGGCACTGTTTAATATTCATAACAGATAAAAGAGAGATCACTATAAAAAGGGGTCCAGAAAAACTGAAAACCTCCTTTATAGTATGCAGGCCATCAATGAAGGCATCAAATAAATATTGCATTTTAAATGGAAAATAAAATATCACAGCACTTATAATTCTCACATTCAGTTTTCAAAATTAAATTTAAAATTCTTATGGAATTAAATGGTCCTCAGCTATGTCCCAATTTCATGAGAGTCTAGTCGATATGTAGGGAAGATATAGTCAAAAACTGAGAATAATATAGTGAAATGTTTTAAGTCTTACAAAAATTCAGGGAAATAAAAACAACAAAAACCACCTTAAAAACAAGACACCTAGTACATTTTAATTATTGCATTATACTTTTCTTCAATGTACTTCTTGCAAAAATATATCTTAAAATACTTAAAAGTAACGGTAATGAAAGAAAACTTAGACTGATTTATGAGTTTCACTTTTGTCTCCTTTTCTTCACCCATAAGTGCTGGTAAGACCTCCTACACATTCCTGGAGTGCAAAGCTGGGTCTGGCACTTTTTTATTCCATATGCTTCTATGCACTGAAAACCAGCAGGGATGGGACTTTTTATCTTCTGCATAAATTAAGCATGTGATTTGCCAATATGACTGGGCAATAGTCCAGCTGCCTTGAAAATTTAAGAAAAGGAAGAGGAGGCATTTTTCACTTTCTCCTAATGTGGAAATGGAAGACATGAGTTCAAACTAAATGGAATCACCTAGTGTTTCCCCTAAAGCACTCACTCAAGTAACTTGGGAAAGGAGGGAGAAGAACATCCCTTGAATTGTTATGGTCACTGGTGACATGATATGCCTTATCAAGAATATTTTTCAAAATTCAAATCCATATTTATTAGTCAAAAGTAAGGTTCTAACACAGAAGGTAAGAAGGAGTGTTTAAGACACAATAGCGTTCTCTCCTTGCTTTTCATATCTCTTAAGTATTAAGGCCACGTGGAAGTAAATGACTCCACAAATACACCTGGCTTTAAGAAAGGGTCACTAAATGAACAACAGAGTAGAGATCTAAATGAATAAAACCCAAATTTTAAATCACGATCACGATCATGGCCACCCTGTTGTTCGGGGATTGCCTCGAGCAGGCACCAGTAACGTCTCCTTCGTCCTACCCCTGAGATTTTTTAAAAAATGCCATATTCGAGGCTCTTTCAGGGTTAGGAGAATGAGACCCATCATTGTTACTGGTATTTGGCATACTGGGTACGCCACGGGGAGTTTTCCAGACTCTGCCGTGTGGGCAGGTTACATTTGGTAGCCTGCCACTTTGTCCAAAGTAGGAATAAGATAATAAGATGTCACGAGGCAGACAAATTTTAAATAACAAAAGCAAATATTTAGCAAGCATTTGGTTAAATGTGGGTCCCCCAAAAGATAAAAAACTAAAAATTTTTACCACTTCTTACAGTTCACAAATGGACCTGAAGTTCTAAATGGGGGAGTCATAGCACTATACTGAATGAATGATTCAGAGAATATACTAATGTTTGGGAGATATTAGCCTACCTAGAGTATGTCTCCACCCAGCTGACACTATAATAGAATACTCAAAAAAAATACTGAAACTTATCTAACAAGTTACCTGCCTCTGTGTGGGGAGAAATAAAATGGTATCATTAAACTGCATGAACATGGGTCTAACTCATATTGTAGCACTGTGGCACTGTCCTCCCATTGTTCATTGATTTGCTCAAGTGGGCCCAGTAACATCTCCATCGTGAGACTTGTTGTTACTGTGTTTGGCATATCGAATACTTCACGGGTAGCTTGCCAGGCTTTGCTGTGCGGGTGAGATACTCTCGATAGCTTGCCGGGCTCTCCTAGAGGGGCAGAGGAATCGAACCCGGCTTGGCCAGGCTGGCTGCATGCTAGGCAAATTCCCTACCGCTGTGCTATCACTCAAGGCAAATGCCCTACCACTGTGCTATCGCTCCAGCCCAACTCATATTGAATATACTATAAAACAGTAGGATGATTTTTCTTGTATGTGGCTGATCTGGGTTCAATACCCAGCATCCCACATGGTCCCCAAGCATCCCAGAAATAATTACCGATTGCAGAGCCAGGAGTAGCCCCTGAGCACCACCGTTGGTATACAACAGCTGCCTCCTCTGCACTTAAATTGGTTCTCATGTCAAAAGCAATGTTGTGTGAACTACTATAACTGAATAAGACAATTATAAGTTATAAAGGGTGGTTTCTGAAGTATTTTGTGCAGGACACACAGATGCATACTCAGAATATCTATGTTAATGAGGTAGCACTGTAGCACTGTCCTCTCACTGTTCATCGATTTGCTCGAGCAGGCCCAGTAACATCTCCATAGTGAGACTTGTTGTTCTTGTGTTTGGATATCGAATATGTCATGGGTAGCTTGCCAGGCTTTGCTGTGTGGGCAAGATACTCTCGGTAGCTTGCCAGGCTCTCAGAGAGGGGTGGAGGAATTGAACCTAGGTCGGTCACTTGCAAGGCAATTGCCCTACCCACTGCGCTATGGCTCCAACCCCTGAATGGGGTAAACACTTTTTTCTATACTAAGAATGGTTTAACTAATAAGCATGCCAGTAGATGAACGTCTGCTCCTCCTGAGAATTATGCCATATTGGGACTATGAATTAAATCCTCATTAATGAGTAGATATCCACTTTGATGAACCTATGAACATTGTTATTCATGCATATATTGGTTAAGGACTGACAGATGATGAAGGAGGTTAATGAACATACACAGATCAAGTAATCACAATCATCTCCTTATTAAGATTCTTACCCAAAAATAGTAGGATTTATACAGACCTACTTATTGCCCATTTTTCAATCATGTTCCTCTGACCAAACCATTTTCCATTTCAGTAAATGCTAACAAATCATGTAGAGCCATCCGTAGACAAGCTCACCAATAATCTTCCTTGGTGTGAGTTGAAGGTAAGTGCAGGCATCATGCAAATCTGAGACATCTGCAGAATCAAACTCACTTGTACCTTTTGTGCATGACTAATTTTATATATACCAATCCACTTAAGGAATGAATGAAGCCCCTTTTTGTCAGAACTATGATTTAATGGACTTACCAATGGTGGAAAAATTGGATTGTAGTTAATCTGGAGACTCTGGGAAATAACTCAGACTCTTGTAGGACCCAATAACAAGCTAAAGTTTCCCCCAAAAGAGAACTGTTATCTGAAAAAAACATCCTGGCACATTCTAAAATCCTAAATATTTTCACTTTAGATCCTGATGATGAATCTATAAAATATTTCTGTCTACCACCATTTCATGCACTATTAGATCTTCTGGGTCAAATGTTGGGTCTGGAGCGATAGCACAGCGTTAGGGCGTTTGCCTTGCATGCAGCCAACTTGGCCAACCCAAGTTCGATTCCTCCGCCCCTCTCGAAGAGCCCGGCAAGCTACTGAGAGTATCTTACCCGCAAGGCAGAGCCTGGCGAGCTACCCATCATGTATTTGATGTGCCAAACACAGTAACAACAAAGTCTCCCATGGAGACGTTACTGGGTCTGCTCAAGCAAATTGATGAACAACAGGAGGACAGTGACAGTGACAGTGGGTCAAATGTTACAATGCTAAAACTTTGAGTTTCACTGAAAATTACAGCTTTTAAGTCTCTCAAGTAATAAGACACATGTCACCTGTATAAAGAAATCCCCCCAAAATAGAGTTATTTTCCTTTTATTCCCACAGTATAATAGACACAATATGGCAACTACCCCTCATATCAGATAACAAATGATGAAAATACTCCAGATTATTATAACCATAAGAAATTTTCCAGAAATAAAAGTTTTTAAATTTTGTGATATATACTTACCAACTCTTATTGACCTGTGTCCTAGTAAAGTTTTAATTTTTATTATTATTGTTTGTTCACCAAGAACAAGTATCTAATGTGAACAATATAGTGATATTTAGAACATTCTTCAAAACACAGAGATAATCAGGGTGCATACAGACTAAATTGTATGCACCCTAATTTTATTCCTATGCAGGAAGGAAAAGAACTTGATAAATAAAATTGTATGGGGTTTTATGCTCTCTAGTTAAATGTGTGTGTGTGAGGGGGGCAGAGGGGTTGCACAGATCACAAACAATAATAACTGTGTGATAAGTATGGTTTGATCTGCTCCAGTATAGAAATTACAACTTAAAACCACTTTTACAATTGGATTTACTACATAATGAACTCATTGTCTAACATGTGTCTTATGCAAAGGCCAAATAAGAGAGTTGATTGGAAATATGCTAGAAAAAAATATATGTCTAGTATACTATTAGAAAAACTAAATGCTATGAAGGTACTAATCTTAGAAACCTCCAAGGTACCAGACATTGTTTTATCTTTACTATTCTCTTTACTATTATCTTTAATTTTTGTGGATAACCGTTGCTCTGAACACCATTTTCTTTTCCAATATTACCATAAAATTTCTCAGTTCTTGTACAAAGTAAATAGCATAGCTATTCCAGTATTCTTAGTGTGTCTTTTCCAATTTGTCATTGGAACTTGGAAATATTCATATCGTGAACTTGGAAACTTAGTGATCCCCTTGCCAAGCAAAACATCAGTCACAATATTGGTTTCCTGATCTTCCATATGCCTCTTCTCTGCTAGATCGTGATGACATTTTGCCTTTAGGAATTACTGGACGTTCAGAGCCAGAGTTAACTAATCCCTTAAAAGTACAACAATGTTCCCTTTCTCAAATGCACTGCCATCTTTGCAAATGTCAACAGATCACTTTGTGACGTCTACAGGAAAAGAAATATATTGAATTAATTCTGGCTTTGCAGTGCTCTTAAAGTAGCTGTGTTAACTCCTGAAGATATCCTGTGAATGACATTTTTGCATCTTACAAAAATCTTTCTGGCTAGGGAATGACTGGCCATCTCAAGGGTTGGCAAGTATTAGTATAAACTAAGACCTTAGGATCATATTTAGAAAATCCAAGGCCATATTTCCTTAATTTGGACTCTATGTTCCAAAAGGCAATTTTCTCTGCATTAATCATTATAACACAGGAGCAGACAATGAGAGGTCTCTCCAATAGGCTAGAGACTGTGTAATTATTCAAATTGACGATCCTAATCTGCTTTCCTTACCTTTTCCTTGCCTTCCTCCCCAAAAAACTCCCAATAAAGACTCCGACCTAAAACTATCACCCTGTCCTGCTTCACTACATGATCAATACCTGATGTTCAACCCATGTCTCTGATTATTGAGCTAGGCCTCTTGTTTGTAGCGAAACTCACTAACCTTTAGGTTTCTTTCAATAATACTGACATCTTTTTCTCTTCATCTAGTCACCTAAATATACTAGACCTGGGCATAGGATAACCTACGAAAAAGGTTAAAAAATACCACTACGAAATGACTCAAGGATGGGACTTGAGTCTCCATTTTAGACATTCAAGGAAATTTCCATTAGGGTTAGATTTTTATTACATTTTTACAAATCAGGTAGAATATTAACAAACTGCTTAGAAATTTTAATCCTTGGGATTACCATGACTAACTACAGACAAATTTCTCTATAGGTAAAATCATTCTTATCACTGCTTCAGATATAGACTATTCATTTTAGTCATTTTACCTACATTGTCTCTATTAAAAATAAGTGATTCCACTTAAGCCCATGCAACCTTGATCCTATTATCCCTATTTACAGGATTTGTGTAAAAGTAGTAGTGCTTTATACTGTGATTTTTGTGCTACAGAAACAAGTTCTATAGTTTTTCAAAAACAATTGCGATCCTTACCTATACACATCTCAACACCCTGATACATGAAATATTCTTCTGATATCCATATGGATAAGTGAGAAGATCTTTCAAGATAAATCTATACTCACATTCCAGAATGCTTAAGATTTTGTATATTGTACTTTATAGTATTGTTTCTCAACCAAGGCCCAAATGACTGTCTTTTGTCCTGGGAGTATTCCAAGGGGAGCGCAGGTGAAAAATCACATAACTGAGAAGTCATGGCAGGAAATGAAGGGGTTAAGCAGTAGAACAGGAGGGTCACAGAAAAGAAACAAGGTCATCATGGGGCCACAGTCATTTAAAAAAAAAAACCTTTGGGAAACACTGTTTTTATAGTATAGCAAAGAGAGTCCGTACAACTCAACATCATTTAACTCACCAACAAAGCCAAAAGCTGGAACCACTGAACAACTATTTAAATAAGCCCAAATACAGAATATTTGCATATTAAACTAAATTCAACCAAGTTAAGCATCATATTCTCCAACTTTGATCCAACATCCTTTCAATTCGTTTGAATCCATATTCTTCAAGTTTCCACGAATATAAATAAAAATTATAAATCCTAATGCTTTTGATGTATACAGTGGTATTTCTCAGTTGATCATTTTGATCTTATTTTTGGGAATATATTAGATAAAATCTGAAGAGTTTTGCTGCAGAGTGTTGTTGGGAGTTATGTCTAGACTGTATAATTATTCCCTTGTAAATAAAGTGCCTCAAGCCAAAACATTCAAGCTTTTCAGGTAAGAGGGAATACAAATCTTCAAACTGCAGAGTGAAGAGTGCTGCTTGTTCCAAGTGAAGCTCAATAAAATGCATGTTAAAGTGTCACTAGAATCAGCCAATGAGTGTCTAAACCAAGTTTCATCATCCTAATTTTTCCCAATCAATGACTTAATTATCACATAAAAATCCTCAAAAATATTGAACCAGCTTTTCAAATTATACTTTGGTCTTAGATTTAAGAAATTTGTAGGGAATATATGTTTATCTCAAATTATAGAAGTTTTTAAATTCATTATAGAGCGATAGCACAGCGGTAGGGCGTTTGCCTTACACGCGACCAACATGACCGACCCGAGTTCGATTCCTCCGCCCCTCTCGGAGAGCCCGGCAAGCTACCGAGAGTATTCGATATGCCAGACACAGTAACAGCAAAGTCTCCAATGGAGACGTTACTGGGCCCGCTCGAGCAAATCGACGATCAACGGGAGGGCCTTATACACATCAGTGTAGAGATCCAAAGTCTTAAACACACTCTCATTCTCCATAGAATCTAATAAATTTAAATCTCTAATTACATATATGTGTATATATTATTATTAGTAGTAGTATTGTTAATAATAATAGCAGAGACTACTTGGTGACTCAAAGTCTCCTTTGTCATGGGAATTTCAGAACTGGTGAAATCAAAGATAATAACTGAAAAAAATACTATTTTTCTACTACATCCTATTGAACTGCCAATGTCACTTTGCTAATCAGAGTAAGAATATTATTTCCTTAAACTCTAATCAGCTAAGGTAACCAATTGCAGATTACCTCCTTTAACATTTGTACTCCTTGAATCAATTTTAATGCCAGCAACTATAAAACAATACCAGTAACTATAACAATAAGATATCATTCAAGGAATCAACACAATGCATGGAACCTATACTGTGGAACTGGAGATTTAGTATAACACCCTGGGATGGTGAAAAAGCTCAAAGGGTTAGAGGATGTGTCTTGCAAATTAGAGACCCAGAATTTTTTTTTTTTTTGGCCAGCCGGGCATTCTAGGGGAAAGGGCAGCTCAGATAGAGAAGGGAGTACCAAATAAAGGGTGTTTGGAGGATCCTCCCAGGATGGGATATGCATGTTG